>NC_087343.1:62638333-62941363 GCF_030014295.1 Loxodonta africana
GCCTGACATCCCTTTTGATTTGTTGGTACCCATTTAGTGCTGTTGTTAGTTGCCATCAGTGGTCTCAGACTCATGGAGACCTTAGGTATAACAGAATGAAATATTGCCTGGTCCAGCACCATCTTCATGATTGTTGGTATGTTTGAGTCCATTGTTATGGCTATTGTGTCAGTCCATCTAATTGAGGTTTTCTGTCCTTTTCCCTGACCCTCTACTTTACCAAGCACGATGTCATATTCTGGCACTTGGTCTCACCCGATGAGGGGCCAAAGTAAGCATGCCAAAATCTCGCTATCCTCACTTCTAAGGAGCATACTGTTTGTTTTTCTTCTAAGACTGATAGGTTCATTCCTTTGACAGCCCATGGTGTATTAAATATTCTTTGCCAACACCGCAGTTTGAATGCATCAATTCTTCTTTCTTTTTCATTAACCAACTTTGGCATGCATATGAGGTAATTAAAAAGACCATGGTTAGTTGTTAAATATTTTGCTTATCACTGACCTCTACAATCTCATTTTCTCTATGGGAGCTCCTTTAAACTTGATGACTGATACTTTCCTGAAATTCTCCATCTTCCTTTGCCAGGATACATATCTAAAAAAAAAAAAAAAAGTACCTACTTCCCTCAAAACCTCATTTACCAGCTATGGTCTATTCCCACCCTCTTCTTTGTCCATTCCTCTCCTGAGTCCCCTAACAACCCAGAAAGAGAGTTTGATATTCCCTCCAATGTACAAAGGGCCTTAATCTCCCTTGGCTTCTGGGTTCTTCACTGTCAGGCTCTACCAAGCCTAATACAACAGGCTTCTGGGCTCTTGACATATGCTGTCTCCCTCCAATAAAGAAATATTGCCAACCCCACCTCATCAAAATCTGCCAGGCCAATGTTGCTTTCCCTGGAACTCTGAACTCTATTAGCTAAAGTAATGAACACATGTCTGCTAATGTTTTAATGAATGGCCTGCCCATCCCAGACAGCACATTTTCCTGACAACTGGAGACTGCTAAAGATAATGCCTTAACTCAAAACACCAGCACTTTTGCTAGTTCTTTCAGGCATTACAGCAGCTTCCAACTCGACTATTCCTCCCTTGTCTATGCTGGCCCTGATTGATTCTTTCTTTTCTGCCTTCCTTCCTGTCTGCCTTCCTGCATTCCTGTCTTCCCACCTTTCTGATTACAATTCACAATTTATATGAAAATAATTGTTCACCATCTGTCCATTACAACCTCAAAAAAAAAAAAAAAAAGCATAATATTCTTAGAATCCTATTTACATGGGATTAAAAACTGGACTCATTTGCCCGAACACTTTAAATTATCAAGTATTAATACTGACTTTCCATCAATTCACATTTTCTTAAATGTGACATGGGGATTTCTCTATTTTTCACTCAGATTTAAGGTGCAGTATTTTTATATAACTTGTGCTTGTAATTTAGAAAAAAGGATGATCGTTAGTAAATTCTTAGTAATGTTACATAAAAGAGTGGAGAGCAGAATCAAAGATGAAAGAGAGGAAATGAGAGAAATAAAGAGAGAGCTCTAAGGAAAGAGGGATAAGGGGAGAAGGCTGGTGAACCTGGGGAACAGAGTAACAGTCAAGAAAGATTACAAGAAACAAATGTAAAATTGTGGTGTTTGAATGAACAATGAGGAATAATGAATGATGGATTTAGCAAGTAATGAGGTAACTCTAGTAAGGAGGACCCCTGAGAGTTGCTAATACGTATGATAATTGGCATATGTATGCTAAAAGCTATATTATCAACTCTGCATTCACATATAATGAAGTCTTTTCATACCTCAGTTTATCAGCTTTCATAATTATATTTGTAAATTATAACTAGGGAGGCTAGTCCTCGAAAAATAAATATGGTCAGATTTGTCAAATTTCTATTTATTATCGCCTCAGAATCTCCTGTAGCTGTGTTTCTGCAGATGGTTGAGTACAAGCATTAGCAACCATGATTCCCCTAAGAATTACTGAGAATTGGCTTGGAAATCCCTGAGACCTGCTTTGAAAATAACTTCCACAACACACTTGTAAATTCCAGTTTGAAAAAGACTAAACTCCAAGACAAAGAAAATGGGAAAATTCCGAATTGAAACACAGAACAGCCTTGAATATTTGGATGAAGCAGGTTCATTCAAGATTCTCAGAGATCTTTTTTTTTGACCTGTGATTGGATTGGGTATCTGGTTCCATAGGAGCTGGTAATGTCTTTGCTTTGTAGCTTACATCAAAATGCATAGTCTGTAACATGTCACTGGCATGGGAATGTTGAACTTGGATAAATCTGATTCTACTTAAAGTCGGTGTTTTTTCCGTTTACCATGTAAACTGCAGGATCTGCAGTAATTAGTAGCAACCTCAATGCTTTGACATGAAATATGTCATGTCACACATTGTGAGACAAAATGCTGGTGTTCGTTAGTTATGGCCACAGTACCCTTGAGACTCTTGCGGGTGTTCTTTCACTATTAAATGAGACAACATGTGAAACTTTTGGTGACTATCTTTAGAGCAGTAGTCTTCAAAGTGACAGGCGTGGTAGAGGTAATGGATGTAATGGAGGGGGTGAAGGTAATGTTCACAAGACAATCCATTAGCAGTAGATATGAGAAAATGTATTTACCCTTAAAAAAAATTATTTTTAAGAATATGTTACCATGTACATATCACATCATATGTGAAAGCTGGCAACAAATAAGGAAGACCGAAGAAGAACTGACACCTTTGAATTGTGGTGTTGGTGAAGAATATTGAATATACCATGGACTGCCAAAAGAACGAACAAATCTGTCTTGGAAGAAGTACAACCAGAACGCTGCTTAGAAGCGAGGATGGCGAGACTGCATCTTACATACTTTGAACATGTTGTCAGGAGGATCAGTCCCTGGAGAAAGGACATCATGCTTGGTAAAGTAGAGGATCAGTGAAAAAACAACAACCCTCAATGAGATAAATTGACACAGTGGCTGCAACAATGGGCTAAAGCATAGCAATGATTGGGAGGATGGGGCAGAACTGGGCAGTGTTTCATTCTGTGGTACGTAGGGCCACTATGAGTCAGAACCAACTGGATGGCACCTAACAACAACAACAGATAATATACTAATACAGTGGTTAAAAAATAAAATAAAAATAAAAATTAGTTGCCATCAAGCCTATTCTGACTCATATAATTTATTATGTACATAAGCTTAAAACAAATAAAATGATTCATTATCAAGACTGAAATTCAAACCCAGCTTATTTATTATTCATTCATTCAACAAACACTTGCCTAGCACCTATTTTGTGTCAAGCTCCATGCTAGGCACTGGGGATACAATAATAAATGAGATAAGCACAAACCCTACATTCACAGCTTTCAGTCTACTTGGAATAGTAATTGTAAGGGTGATGGGTGCTATGTAGGCTTATAATATGGGGACCTGGCCTAGTCTGGGGCAGGAGTCATCGAGGAAGGCTTCTTAGGGGAGGGATGTTGAAGCTGAGCCTGAAGAAATAGTGATGTTCAATATTCATCAGTGATGTTTCACTCTTTGGTTGCATTTTATTCTACTGTGTTTTAGCTTCTGGTAATACTTGGGAATATTTCAATAATACTTATTGTCCTAATCTGAAGAATTAAATGCAATATAGTTCTTTTTTCCTCTTTGTCGCTGTTGTTATTAGGTGCTATTGAGTTGGTTCCAACTCATAGCAACTCAATGTACAACAGAACAAATTGATGGTGCTTTACTATCCTCAAAGTCATGCTTGAGCCCATTGTCATAGCCATTATGTCACTCCATCTCATTGAGGGTCTTCCTCTTTTTCACTGATCCTCAAGCATGATGTCCTTCTCCAAGGACTGATGCCTCCTGATAGCATGTCCAAAGTACATGAGATGGAGTCTCATCATCCTCCCTTCTAAGGAGCATTCTGGTTGTCCTTCTTCCAAGACACATTTGTTCATTCTTTTGGCAGGCCATGGCATATTCAGTATTCTTCAACACCACAATTCAAAGATGCCAGTTCTTCTTTGGTCTTTCTTATTCATTGTCCAGCTTTTGCATGCATATGAGGTGACTGAAAATACCATGCCTTGGGTGAGGTGCACCTTAGTTCTAAAACATCTTTGCTTTTCAACACTTTAAAGAGGCCTTTTGCAGCAGATTGGTTGTTTGATTTCCTGACCGCTGCTTCCATGGGTATTGATTGTGAATCCAAGTACAATGAAACCCTTGCCAACTTCAGTGTTTTCTCTGTGTATCATGGTGTTGCTTATTGGTCCAGTTGTGAAGCTTTTTGTTTTCTTTGTATCAAGGTGCAATCCATACTGAAGGCTGTAGTCTTTGCACTTCATCAGTAAATGCTTCAAGTCCTTACACTTTCTGCAAGCAAGATTATGTCATCTGTACATTGCAGGTTGTTAATGAGTCTTCCTCCAATCCTGATGCCCCATTCTTCATATAGTCCAGCTCCTCCTTAGGTTTTATAAATATGTATTGTTGGGAGTGGTGGACATAAAAGAGGAATGGACATTTTCTAATTCTAACATTCTTATGATTTTCCTTTGAAATTGAAATTAAAATATATTTCAAAATATTATCTACCACAATCAGTTTATATTCCCTAAGGAAGCCAAACCCATTGCTGTCGAGTCAATTTTGACTCATAGTGACCCTATAGGACAGAGTAAAACTGCCCCGTAGGGTTTCCAAACAGTGGCTGGTGGATTTGAACTTTGGACCCTTTTGGTTAGAAGCCGAGCTCCAGGGCTCCCCCTAAGGAAGAGAAAGTGATTTTTTTTTTTTTTCTCACAAAACTTTATGAGTTATATATGCTCTTTTCTCCATTGTCTTCTTGGAAGTTGAAATCATTATTATATGAAATGTGGCGGCAGAAATACTATTATTGCTAAGCTTAGAGTGTGGCCCAGAGGTTGCCATCGTTCCACTAGGAAATAAAAGGATAAATACTGTTAATCATACGTTGCAACACATAGTTTCAAACCCTGTAACTATGTGTGTGTGTATATATATATATATATAAATATATATATACCCAAAACTAAACCAGTTGCTGTTCAGTCAATTCCGACTCGTGGTGTCACCGTGCATGTAGAGTAGAACTGCACTCACTTGTATTTCTAAGGCTGTGACCCTTTGGAAGCAAGTTGCCAGGGCTTTCTTCTGAGGTGCCTCTGGGTGGGTTCAAGCTGTTAACCTTTTGACTAGTAGTTGTGTGCTTAACCATTTGTAACACCCAGGGCTGTCTCCCTGTCTCCTTTTCTCTCTCTCTCTCTCTATATATATATGTATCTCCTGATGTATTATATATTTAATAAAGCTAGCTGGTTGGAGACATGAAAAATAGCTAATAAGGTTTTTTTTTTTTTTCTTAATAAGGAAAAGAAATTCGGCCACAAAGACAAACAGAAAAGATGAGATAAATTCACTGATGGCCATTTATATAAGCTTTTGAATTTTAATCATCTAAGTCAGATTAAAAAAAAAAAAATTTCTAAAGGAAAATACGTTTTAATAAAATACATATCCTTCAGCAAATTAGGTGACTTTTTTAGTTTAAAATTACTGTAATAAAAGTGTCATTAATCATTGCACTGTGCCCAAAATATAGTTCCTTGTATTTTATTGTATCAATTTCATAAACAGATAAACTGTTATATTTAAAGTTATTATTTTACTTGTATAGCAAATGAGATACACTGGGAATGAAATATAATAATTAATGAGTTTAAAACTTTTTTCCTGTATACCAATCTACATAGTTTCTCTCTTTGTATATGAATTATGTGTTCTTTTCAAAATATGGAATTCCAGTTTATTTTTCTTTTGTAATGCTTTTGTAGGTATTTCCTAAGTTTATTCTTTCATATAAACTTTATTTTGTTTAAAATAGCTTTGTAAATGCTTTAAGTCCTCTTTTACAATTATTATACATGTTATTGTCAAAAAGGAGCCCTGGTGATGCAGTGGTTAAAATGCTCAGCTGTTAACAGGAAGACGAGTATTTGCAACCCACCAATCACTGCAGGAGAAAATGTGACAGTCTGTTTCCATAAATAGAACAGCCTTGGAAACCCTATGGGGCAGTTCTATTCAGTTCTGTAGGGTCGCTATAAGTCGCAATCAGCTCAACAGCAGTGGGTTTAGGTTTTGATTATTGTAAAAATTTCAAACAATACATAAATATTCAGAGAAGAACATAAAAATGATCAGAAATCTCGCTATTCCTGTTGGAGGATGATTATTGTTCTTATTTTGTGGTACATCCTTCTAGACTTCTCTCTGTATATTTATAGACTTGTAGAAATAGATGTAAAATTTTATAGACCTATTTAAATCTGCCATTTTACTCAACAATATTTCGTATCTATTAAAGCTTTGTTGTTGCTGTTAGTTGCCACTAAATCGGTTCTGACTCGTGGAGACCCCATGCATGCAGAGTAGAACTGCAGACTGTCAGGCCTTTATTCAAAGCTCCCCTAAGTGGGCTTGAACCACCAATCTTTAGGCTAGTGGTTGAGCACCTAACCATTTGTACTACCCAGGGACCGTCTAGTAAAGCTTTTTCATATATTAAGGATTTTAATTCTTTGTCATTTGTTTTGTAGATTTTTTTTGCAATATTCTCTTCATCAATCTTCTGAATTTTTTTTTTTTAAAGAAAGTACTACACTTCTAGGATTTCCAATATGTTTATCCATGTTTTCTTCAAGTAATTTTTTATTTTGTTTTTTTAAATTTAAATCTTTGATTCTTATGGAAGCTATTTTGGGGAAAAGATATATGGATCCAGGTTTTTTGTTTTTCCCAATTTCACTGGCTTTGTTGTTCGCTTTCATTGGGTGAATAGTTATCTCTCCCCAATTACTTTGGAGTGCCATCTTTATTTTTCTGTTATATATTTGTGTAGTTTTCTGCATACTGCTTTCACCGATCTGTCTGTCTAGTTCAGTGCTAGCGCCTTGCTTTTAATTATTCCAGTTTCAGAATATGTTTCAATATCTAATAGGACACTTTCTGTCTCCATATTGTCTACTGTCAGAAGCTTCCTCTATTACTCTTCTAGATAAACTTTAGTAAAATTTTGACAGCTTCCAAAGTAAAATTTTATTTGAATTTAATTACATTGAATTTATAATTTAGGAAATTGTTGCTATCTTTACAATATTGAGTTCTTATAACAAAGGGAAAATACATTTCATTTATTCAGTTCTGTTGCATTCTTCAGTACAATTATACAACATTCTTTATATAAGACCTACACATTTTTTATCAAATTTAGTCCTAGATACTTAAAGCTTTTTGTTGGTAAAGTTGCAGCTTTACTTTTAATTTCTAAATTGTTGTTGCTTTAGAAAAGCTGTTAATTTTTGTTTTTATAAAGGTCTTTTTCTGGCTGTTATTTAAAAGTGAAATAGGTGACATTTTATTGTAACTCTGGAAGAAAAATTACAGGTCATTACTAATGCATTATAAGTGTTTTCAATGTATTCATAAAATAAGTGTTGCCATCGAGTCAATTCCGACTCATAGCGACCCTATAGGACAGAGTAGAACTGCCCCATAGAGTTTCTAAGGAGCACCTGGTAGAGTCAAACTGCTGACCTCTTGGTATGCAACTAAAAAAAGTATGACACAAAGAACAATGCAATTTCTTTACATAAACTTAGTTTTACATGTATACAATTATAAAACACTGATATGCAAGAAGAATATTATTTTTATTTACAATGTTAAGTGATGCGAGGTGGGATGATGAGTTTTGGAAATGTTTCTTGTTAACAAATTAACGTCTCCCAAGAAGCATGGTATTTAGTAGCCTGCAGGAAGTGAAAGAGACATGATGGGAGATGATTTGGGAAGACTGGTTGAGTCCAGATTGTGAATGATTATCAGAAGTTTGAATTTTGAAGGCAGTAATGGCTGGCTTTGTAGCCCTGGTGGCACAGTGGTTAAGCATTCAGCTGCTGATCAAAAGGTGAGCAGTTCGAATCCAGGAGCTGCTCCTTGGAAACCCTATGGGACAGTTCTACTCTGTCCTGTAGGGTCACTATGAGTCGAAATCGATGCGACAGCAAGGGATTTGGTTTAATTACTGACTGGTAACTAGTTAAATAGGGAATGAGAGTAAGAAAGGAAGACTATGGGACTTTTTATTTGTGGAGCCAAGTGAATGGTAGTGTTATTGGCTGATATAAATAATACAGATAATACAGGAGATAGTTGAGTTTGTTTGGGCTCTGTTAACGTGATGATAGGTGATAAGATGGTGGTAAAACATTCGGTTGGTGATGTCCAGTGGAGCATTTCGAAGAGATGGGAACTGGTGATAAAGATTGGGACATCGTTGGCCTTTAGATGGTAGATGGAGCATGAGAAGATAAATTGTATTCTGATTGAAAAAAAAATTGTCAGAGTTTTGTGCATACTCAGTAAGTCCCACAATCTTTCAATTACATATAACCTACTTAAATAAAAAAATAAAGGTTCCCATTATTCTTATCATAACAGCAGTAGGAAGAATAGGCAAAGTGTTTTAGAGTAAATAACCTTGGAAATAAAACCCATAGTTGTAAAAATTCATATTTAATTTAATGTTTTCTGCATTTGCTTTTCCCTGACCATCATTTTTCAGACCTGATTTCTTCTGTTTTTTTTTTTTTTTTTTTTTTTTTTGTTTGTTAGATGAGCTGGCTCAGTCTAAGCATTTGATTTTAAAGCTTATAGCTATTTAAGGTTTTCCAAAGCATTCTTTGATCCACTACTAGACTGTAATATGTCACGGAGGTAATAAATATTGCTTGGACAGTATAATTTACCCAAAGGAAATAGTTTTTAAAAGCAGATAATAAAAGGACTTTTCATGGTCAATGATTTATGAGCTCTTTCCTGTTTTTTTTTTTTTTCCCCTGGGAGCCCAGTTAGTTGAAATATATTTTAAACTTAGAAATAAGAAATATTTTCTAGAAGTCTTATTTTATTCTACAAAATTCAAGTCCCACTTTTCAGATAGGTTTTATGACAGGGTATATACCTGATTTTGTAATTTATAGTTATGATTTAATTTTTTAAGTCAAAGGCATGCTACAATTTCTGCTGCAGAGAGGGTACTTACATAATTAAATAAATTTTGTTAATTTCAAATGAAATCTTTGAACTTGGATGAGAACATGCTTCAAGAAATTCTCATTGTCATTAAAAGCCATTAATAGAAAAGTTCATGGAGCAAGCAGCAATTAAATCACTTCATATGTTTCATAGTAATAATTCAGTAGCATTTGTTTATTTTTTTTACTTGACAAATATTTACTGAGTGATTACTGTGTCCCAGGCACTGTCCCAAATGGTGGGGATATAAAGCAGAATGCCTCAGAGAGCTTATATTCTTGTGGATGAGACAAATAATAAACAAGTCATCAGATATATACACACATACACAAACATTTAACTTCTGTAGTAGTAAATAAATTATATATATATATATAAAGTTCATTAAAGATTAGTAGTATGTAGAAAATGAAGTAGGCTAAAAGAGACAAAGAAAAGCCCTATAGGATGATGATTGCTTTCTAAAACCAAATCTTTTCTTTCATGGCCCCAAAGCTATGCAGATCAATAAGGAGAATAAATAAAAAGCACCTACAACTCATGCCTAAAGCATAATTGGGATACAGAGATACAAAACATCAGAGAATCCTATACTCAAGTTCCCTTCCTGTGGTACAAACTAGATGAGCTTTATCTAATCAAGAGATGAGTGGGGTGTCTTTGGCAATAAAGATTTACAGTGACCCTTGAAATAAATGGAAATCAAAGGTGGGACAAGAGTGGAAAAATAGCCTCTAAGAGTTTTGTGTTTTGACAAAGTAGAGATAACCAACTCAAGAAATCGAGGAGGCAGAGAAAAAGAAAAAAAGTAGACTAAGCTCTTTGATTGCCATATAGGTAATAGATAGGAGGCCAAGGATGAAACTTAAGACTGATAAACCAAATAGTAGAAAGTTAAGTAAGGAAAAGGAGAAATAAGAGAATTACAAAAGATAAAGAATAAGATTATTGACTAAGAAAAAAAATGTAAGCCTACCTAATTACCAGAATTGGTTAAAAAGAAAAAGAAGTGCAAAGAAGCAGATTATTTGTAGGAAAAATAAAAATACAATTAATATAATACCATAGTAAAAATAACTCAAAATTTCATGACATAGTTGAAACCAGGCATATCTATCATATCAATATATCAGCTAAAAAAAAGAAACCAAACCCATTGCACTGTTGAGTTGATTCTGACTCATAGTGACCTTACAGAACAGAGTAGAACTGCCCCATAAGGTTTCCAAGAAGAGTCTGGTGGATTCCAACTGCTCACCTTTTGGTTAGGAGTGGTAGCACTTAACCACTACACCACTAGGGTTTCTAATAACAAAAAATGAGGAGAAGGGACAGACAGTACCCTTGGGGAAGTAGCTTTAGAAAGGGTGGCCAAAGAAGGACTTACTGAAGAGATGATGCTTGAAAGAGATCTGAATGATGATATGTGCACCATGTGAATATCTGGGAGAGGAACATTCAGACTTGGGGAAGAGCAGTATAATAGCCATAAAGGCAAGGATAAATATGGAGTTCCCATGCACCAGTAAAACAGTCAGTTGCCTCCAAGCAAAGTTAGTGAGAAGAGTGGTGGGTGATGAGGTAGGAGAGATGGGCAGGGGCCAGACTATAAAAAAATACTGGGTGTTAATAGGCTGTTATGAAGTTTAGATTTTATTGTAAGTGAAAGGGAAACCACAGAAGGATTTCAATCAAAAGGAAGATGTGATCTCACTTCTGGAATGCACCTTGACATAGACAAGGACTTAATCCTCCTTTTCCTCTAATTTGATTCAAATGAAAAAATATTGTTATTTGTTCATGCTATGCTCTTCTTCTAATTACTAATTTTATTCGTAACATAAACTTTGGGAGATGTTAAATGTAGTAAACCTAGTGAAAAGACCCATGAATATGTTTTTGAAAAATCCAAGAAAAGAACCACTAGAATTAAAGTTAGCCAACCCTTTATCTCAGAGTGGTAGTTCCAGAACTAGTCAGTGACACGAGGGGCTGTTGATCATTTGCACATTTAAAAATAGAGGGAAAGAAAAGTTTGGGAGGAATAAGAACTGCTTTATAAGTCTCTATTATGTTTCAGGAGCCCTGGTGGATAGTAGTTAAGAGCTTGGGTGCTAACCCAAAGGTTGGCAGTTCAAATTCACCAGCCGCTCCTTGGAAACTTAACAGGGCAGTTCTACTCTGTCCTATAGGGTCGCTATGAGTTGGAATTGACTTGAAGGCAATGGGTATTACGTTTCAGGCATAGTATTGGGAAATTTATGTGTATTACGTTATTTAATTCTCCCAACAACTCTATGAAGTATCATCACTCTCATTTTACAGAAGGACAAAGTATAGAGAGACCAAATGCCTTCTCCAAAATCTATTTAGTAAATATGTGGGGAATTTGGAATTTAAACTCAGGCTTGCTTACGTGTTTACCAAGGTGAGTCCTGGAAGAAAGGAGAATTGTACATTAGTAAAGAGAAAGGAAAGCTTTACTTTTTAAAATAAATAGAATATTATTTAGCAACCTACTAAAAGCTGTGTTATGGTTAATGCAAAGATTTAAATATCTCTTACTGGTTGCATCAGTTATCTCTTACTGCTTAGCAAAACATGCTAAAGCTTAGTGGCTTAAAACAACAACCATTTATTTAGCTTAATATTTTATGGGTTAGTAATTTGGGCTGGGCTCAACTGTGTGATTCTTTGGGTCTTTTTCAGGTTCTCTCAAGCATCTGCAGTCATCTTTATATTGGCAAGGCGGCTTTGTTTCTGAGAGTTGATTGGCTGTTGGTTGGGGCATCGGGGTAGTGGGGTTACTGAATCATGTATATATCATCATCCCAGCAGGCTAGCCTGGACTTGTTTACATGGAGTTTTGGCAAAGGTGAGAGAGAAAGGGAATAGAAAGAGAGAGAGACAGCAAGCATTCAAGACCTCTTAAGACCTAACTCAGAACTAGTACAATATCACTTCAGTGTTATCTATTGACCAAGCAAGTCAAATTCAAAGCCAACCCAACTTGAAAGGAATGAAGAAATAGCTACCATCTCTTGAACAGAGAAGCTGCAAAGTCACATTAAAAAGGGGGCATGGAGACAGGTAGGTTTGGAAAATCGTGACAATTTTTGCAACCTACTACATTAAGCAGAAACCCTGGTGGCGTGGTGGTTAAGCTCTACGGCTGCTAACCAAAAGATCAGCAGTTCAAACCCACCAGGCACTCCTCGGAAACTCTATGGAGCAGTTCTACTCTGTCCTACAGGGCCGCTATGAGTCAGAATTGACTTGACGGCAACAGGTTTTGTTTTGTTTTGTTTTTTGGTACTACATTAAGCACACACACACAAAAATCATTTCCTTTCGAATGAGTTAATCACACAGGAAAGTAATTCTCAGCATTGCTATTTGAGATACACACAAATATATACATACACGTTATATAGATTATATTTCCAGATTGCCTTAGGCTGGGTTCTCTAGAGAAGCAAAACCAGTAAAGCTTATAAATATATATATATAGAGAGAGAGAGAGAGAGAGAGGGATTTATATCAAGGAAACAGCTCACGAGATTGTAGAAGCTGGAATGTCCCAAGTCCACGGATCAGGATAGAGGTTTCTCCTGATTCACGTAGCTGGAGGGGCTAGCAAACCCAAGATTGGCAGGTCGGAGAGCAGGGCTCTTGCTCACAGACCGTAAAGTTTGACAAACCCCAAGATTAGCAAGCAAGACCACAAGCCTTCTCCTGATTCACGTAGCTGCAGGAGCTGATGAAGCCAAGATCAGCAGGTTGGAGAGCAGAACTCTTGCTTACAGGTTGTTAAGATTAATGAATCCCAAGATCATTGCTGCTAGCTCAAGTCCCAAGAACCAGAGGTCAGATGAGCCAGAGGCAGCTGCGGGATCCAGAACAAGCCAAAAACCTCAGCAAGGCAAGCGGGAAAGAAGTAGGCGGAGGGCCGAGAAATGAAGCCTGAGGGAGTGGTGAGCCACCACAGGCCCTGCCCCCAAAGGTACCATTCAGCAGATTCCATCACGGGGGTGATCACATATCAGATTTCAACAGGGAAGTGATCACAACATTATACAACTGCCAAAACACTGAGAGTCATGGCCTAGCCAAGTTGACACACAATCTTAACCATCACACAGATAATGAATATGAATATATTTTTTCAAATTAATAAAGATACTGAATCGAAAGTATGTCTCTTCTGCTGGAAGCAGTAATGTCTTCACTACATATATTTTCTCATTCCCTCTTGGGGATTTATGCCTGTCATATAGTAAACTCTCAACAAATATTGGGTGAAAAATTATTTGCAGAGTTTATACGATTTGTTTTTTTCTTCCTTTAGCTTTACAGAGGAAGAAGCAATTATCTATTCTTATATCACTAATGTTTGCCAATGAGGAAGGATAGACTTGATTGTTTTTCCAGATGACCTTGTACACCTCCAGTCTACAGTAGGGAGGAACATTTATTTATACCCTCGGTGCTACCCAGAGATCAATTAGTCTACTACATTTCTCTGACAGAATCAAGCTTTACCTAGCTGACTTTAATTCTAGGAATTAAAAAAAAAATTTTTTTTTAATTGCCAGTGTTTTATTTTCCAAGAAATAATAAAATTAATTTTTACTCACGCTCCTGAAAAATGGTTATAATCTACTGGCCGTTGATCTCATAATGACCACCTCTTTGCTTAAGTTCTTAATTTGCTGATTACCTTGCGTTGCAAAAAATAAAAGTGCAAAGAAACAGAAAGCTTACTATTCTGTCCCTGTCTATGCAATGTAGATAAATGTGCAATTTCTTATATGACTTCTTAGACCTATGACATTTTAGAAGCCCATTATGGAAATTCTAATTGTTTTGCCTGAGATTCAAGAAGTAAGAGATGAAATAGTTTCTGAGACTGCTGCTCTAGGGCATAAACTTCCCTCCTGGAAAGGGAAATATTTAACCTTCTTCCCACCAACCCCTGACCCCAAGCCTGCCCATGCAGAAATAACAGTAAGAGGATGATCTCAATGGATCCCCAAAGATATCTGCATTCAGTCTCTGGATTTGGAGGGATAACTCATCTTTTATATATCCCCCATACTTTAAAGTTTTGTCATTTTTTAGGGCAGAATGTTGGCAAGTAGTCTGCATTTCAATCTATCATCATTAACCCATTTTATCATATGCCACATTTTTACACAGATAACATGCATATTCTGTGTTTGTCAACCGTGCCCTCCCCTGTGAGTATTTTTGCAAGGGCACTATGCTAAGTTTTTTTATGGCAAAAATCGGCATAGAGCACTTATGAAAATACCTTGAGGGGGGGAGGGTTGGCAAACAAATGCAGAAGATGTGTACATTATTTGTGTAAAAATAAATCAGATGTGAAAAAGAGACCATATTGGTCAGGGCAATTGATGGTAACACAGTAGACGAACCCTAAAGTCTTAATGAGGTAATACAATACATGCTGATTGATTTCCCATGTCATGGTCTGAAGCAGACTGAATAGTTTCTCTGTGTGGCACTCCTAAAAGCTTCAGGTCTCAGGCTACTTTTATCTTCCAACTTGGCTATCTGGGAGTCCTATATTTTCAACCATTAAGGAAAGAGAGAGAGCACACGCAGAAGGCACCAAAAAAAGAAAAAGAAAAATCCAAACCCGTAGCCATGAATTGATTCCTACTCCTGGCAATCCCATGCGTTACAGAGTAGAACCACTCTGTAAGGTTTCCTTGGCTGTAATCTTTATGGAAGCAGATCACGGGTCTTTCTTCTCAGGTGCTGTTGGGAGAGTTGGAACCACTAACCTTTTGGTCAGTAGTTGTGCTCAAAACACTTGCACCATCCAGGGACACTGTAGAAGGCACACATGTTCTTAAAGGGAATGGACTGAAAGTGAGACATCACTTTTGTCACAATCCATTGGTGAGAGTGAGTCACAGGAACCATGTATAATGGATGCACTGGGGCTGGGGAATTTAAAGGAGTATGTGGAGATTAGGTGAAAGCTCACTACCTCTGTCACAGAGAGGTATTCACAACTCTATCAAAATAAAAACATGATAATGTTCATGCCCACCAAAACCTATCATTTAAAGGTTCCATTAAAGTCATGATTGTACTTCATTTCTCATAAAATAAACAACAGGGTATTTGTTAAGATGTGAAAGAGTAGAAACTCAAATTTACTTTGAAGTGCAGTCATATGGTCTCATTAGAATTTTGCAAACCACAGCAAATATCATTATACTCAATGAAATAAGCAATAACCCGAGGCCAGGAAGGGAAGAGTGCTGACAAATTGTGGGGTTGGCAACCAGTGTCACAAAATAATATGTGTATTAATTGTTGAATGAGAAACTAATATGTTCTGCAAAACTTCATCTGAAGTACAAAAAAAAAAAAAAAATTGTAAAAGAAGCCCAAGACATATAACAAAAATTGAGAAAAATAAAAGGAGAAATGAAAAAAGAAGTAAATTAATGCATCACATAGAGTTATGTGCCCATATGTTACTTATGCTCTGATTTTTTTCTATGAGGTTGTTTTTAATATGTATGTTGATGTTAATAATTTGTCATTCATAGTAAAACAGTTTGCACCAACCCAAAAAAAAAACCCGTTAATTTCCTAGAACCAAACATTGGCTACTTAGAGAAGTCATTGTGTACATTTTTTTCATACTTACCATTGCATTCCTGACTAAGCCACTAGAATAATCCAAGCGTGAAAGACCCTTCTGAGCAAATGGAGCTGCAGCTGATTGAACAGAGAAGCCCTAGATGAGACAGAATTAACTTTCATCAGACATATGGGCTCTGGCTTTCAAGTGCTAACCTTGAGGAGGAAGGGGTAATGGTAAGAGAGAGACGTTGTTTAGCCAGTTAAAGCAAAGTTAGTTAACTAAATCCATTAGCCCTAATCCTGAAAGATGCGAATTGCTGGAATTATTAGCCTCCTTTCATAACCCCCTCACCCAAGCTTCCTCTGAATGATGCTCATGTTGTAATCTCGTGGATGCACAACAGAGGAAGAAATGGACCGGGGGCAAGAGAATAAACTCAAAATGGGATGAACAATGGTAAAAGCAAAACAAAGCTAAAATATCAGTTAAAGATTTTCTGGTGTGAGCAGGAAAGGATTTGGGAGAAGTCACCAATCAGGGAGGACACATGTAACCCTTCCTGCCACACTTCATCTTTCACACCCAGTTCCTCATTTAACTGAATCAGGGCAGGAACGATAAGACTATTTTTAGAAGAAGGGAAGGCCTTTGCATTTAGTCTTATGTATTGACCTTTCTGGGAGGGCTTAGTGAGGCCTTTGGTTCTGGTCTCTCACTCCTTTTCTAGTCGGGAGAAAGGAGGACATTTTGCCCTTTTCTTGGAAGTCATTTGATCCTGGAAGGGGCAGAGTAGAAACTGGGGCAGAGAAAACAGAACTGACGGCTGCTGATTTGCTCAAGTCCAAAGGTGACAGGGAAGAAGGAGGCAGATACTTGGAGAATATTTGTTCAATAATAAAAATTATGATTGTAGAATTTCCTTTGTACTGATTTCTTTCATAGAACATGTCAAACTTGAATAATGTTTGCAGAGCTTCAGTAGTATTTTCTTCCTTTGATAAGCAGAGTGGGTAAAGGATAACTCCACAGTGATACAGATAAATGTATTGAGCACCAAGCCAAGTACTTTGACATTAATTCTCACAACAACCCCATGAGAAAGGCACTAATAAGACCATTTTCAGCTAAGGAAACAGGTTAAGTAATTGGCCCAAATGTCATGCAGCTTGTAAAGAGCTGGGATTCATCCAGTGAGCTGGGTGAATCTCAAAAACATTATGCAGAGCAAACGAAGCCAGACACAAAAGAGAACAGACTGTATGATTTCATTTATATAAATTCTAGAACAGACAAAACTTAATTTACAGTGGTAGAAATCAGATCAGTGTTTGTTCTGGTGTGGGGTGGGAGGGAACTGACTTCAGTGGGTCATCAGAGAATTTTAGGGGATGATGGAACTCTCAAAAACTCATCAAACTGTAATTAAAAAATAAGTATATCTTATTACATATAAACTTTAACCCAATGAAGTTGATTTTTTAAAAGCCAATGCACCTACCGGTATGAAACATTTTTTCCTCTTGAAGATGTTGCCACCAAGAGAGAAACTGTTTCTGCCCACATAAGGGGAGCAGGATAGAGAATATAAACATAGGATTGCTTGCCTTCAAAGGAAGAGCTAGATTGTGTTTCCTTGGTCTGAATCATCCAGGCAGTACTTCTGCGTTTTTTGTATTTAACTGCTGAATGTTTCACCATATTAAATTAATAGAGACACTTACTAAAGTTATGTGTAAATATACAGAGTATGCAAAGTATAAAACCCAGGTAAACATTCTTTTGTTTAATTATCTACTTTCTTCAAATTAAAAACAAAACACGTTTTGTTGTTAGGTGCCATCAAGTTGGCTCCGACTCATAGCGACCCCATGTACAACAGAAAGGAACACTGTCCAGTCATGCTTGAGCCTCTTGTTGCAGCCACTGTGTCTGTCCATCTCGTTGAAGGTCTTCCTCTTTTTTGCTGACCCTCCACTTTACCAAGCATGATATCTTTCTCCAGGGACTGATCCCTCCAGGTAACATGTCCAAAGTATGTGAGATATAGTCCCACCATCCTTGTTTCTAAGGAGCATTCTTGTAATTCGTCCAAGACAGATTTGTTCTTTTGGCATATTTTAGGGAATTAAAATATTCACATGACTTTTTAAATTAATCTTAAATGTGTAGACATTGTATATGTGAAGATAAGGCTTTGTTTGCACAGCTGACTACTGCCTAGCTTGACCCCAGTAGGAAATGGAAGTTATAAAATTATGTCTCAGTTCAGATCAAAGGTATAGAATTAGTAGACTGGTCCTTGGCATAGACATTCTGCCCTATAAATACATTTCACAAAGAGATTTGGATAAAATTTTGTTATTATTTGTTGTAAAATTAATTTTTCAAAGAAATTAAATCTCTTTCTCCTAAGAACTTCAAGTTTAAAAAATTAAAGTACAACCAAATTTATTTGTATGAACCAGAAAAGGGAAGATTTATCCAAGTGTAACCATTTAGCTAAAAGTAAATATCACTTGGGGAAAAAAATCTGAACAGACATTTCACCAAAGAAGGTATACAGCTGACTGATAAGGATATGACAGACACTTAATATCATTAGTCATTCCAAAACCAAAACCAAACCCGTTGCCATCGAGTCGATTTCGACTCATAGTGACCCTGTAGGACAGAGTAGAGCTGCTCCATAGGGTTTCCAAGGAGTAGCCAGTGGATTCGAACTACCAACCTTCTGGTTAGCAGCCAAGCTCTTAACCACTGCACCACCAAGGCTCCCATTAGTCATTAGGGAAATGCAAATTAAAATCACAGTGAGATACCATGACACAGTTATTAGAGTGGCTAATGTAAAAGTAAAGTAAAACAAAGCAAAAAACTTGGTAACACCAAGTGCTGACAAGGTTGCAGAGTAACTGAAACTCTTCAACAGGGATGGCAGGAATATAAAATGGTACAGACATTCTGGAGAACAGTTTGGCAGTTTTTATAAAACTAAACAAGCCTACAATGTGACCCAGAAATTGCAGTCCTGGGCATTTTCCCAGAGAAATAGAAACATGTTCCTACAGAAACCTGTGCACGGATGTCTACTGCAGCATTACACTAAATAGCCTCAAACTGGGAACAACCAGTATGTCCTTAAATAAGCTGTAGTGCATCCATAAATGCAACCACACGGGTGACTCTCCGGAGAATTACGCGGAGTATAGAAAGGCAACCCCCAAGGTCGTATATTATGATGCTATTTAAATAACATTCTTGAAAAGATAAAATTACAGAAACATAGATTAGTAATTCCTAGAGGTCGGGGGAAGCTCTGGTGGCATAGTAATTAAGAACTACAGCTGCTAGCCAAAAGGTTGGCAGTTCGAATCCACTTGGTGCTACTTGGAAACTCTATGAGTCAGTTCTACTCTGTCATATTGGGTCAAAATGAGTTGGTATTGACTTGATGCCAACAGGTTTGTTTTGCTTTGCTTTTTTAGAGGTCAGGGATGGAGGAGGGCGTGAGATGCGAACGTGGCTAGAAAGGGCAACAGGAGGGATCCTTGTGGTGATGGAAATGTTCTGTAACTTGACCATATTAATGTCAATATCCTGGTTGTGATACTGTACTATAGTTTGTAAGATGTAACCAATGTGGGAAACTGGGTAAAGGGTACACAGCATCTCTCTATATTATTTCTTACAACAGCAAGTAATAAAAAGTTGAATTTAAAAACAATACATCAAATCACGTTATGTTATTCCTTGTCTCAAAATCATCCAATACCTTCCTATCACAGTAAAAATCCAAAAATCCTCAATATTGCCTTATAAAACCTGTTCATGCTGGCCCCTAGCATTCCCTCACAACTCATTTTTTACCATTCTCCTGCCAGCTGAGTTTGTACTAAAACCACATTTGACTTCTTTCCATTTCTCAAATACTCCAAGGCCATTTCTACTTCAGGATCTTTGCACTTGATGTCCCTGGCCCCTTGAATACTCTTCTCCCAAATTTTAGCATGGCTTATTCCCTCACTGTTCACATTTCAGCTCTGTAATCTCACTGATCTGATTTCGTTTGTGAAAATATCACCTCCTGAAAGAGGACTTCCCTGACCACTTTATCTAAGGCAGTACGCCCACACCCCATTCTCACAACATTCTCTATTCTCTGATGCTGCATAATTTCCCCTTTGGGTATTTATTATTCTTACTTAACATTATGATACCATTTTTATTTGTTTATTTATCATAATAATTGGTAATGTTAAGTTCCATTGTAGATGATCACTGAAAAAGAGGAAGACCCTTGATGAGATGGATTGACATAGTGGCTGCAACAGTGGGCTCAAACACAGCAACGACTGTGAGGATGACACAGGAACATGCAGCGTTTCATTCTGTTGTACGTGGGGTCGCTATGAGTCGGAGCCAAGTGGACAGCACTCAACAGCAATAACAGGGGCCCCATCTACCCTATTCACCACCAAATCCCCTTCCTCTATAATAAATATTTGTTAAATAAATATTTTTAAATTAATGAATGAATGAGCGAGCAGACAGAAGCAAGTTGGGAAAGTATACATACATATTTGACAGAATTGTAGATAAAATGTAGCACAAAAATCATTATATAGTATTTCATCCTTTTAGGCAGTTTGTGCACATTGCTTCACTTTATGAGTGACAGAAGAGGCTGTTACCTGATGGCCATTAGTGTTTTTGCAGAGGGTATGGGAGTATGATCTAAGGAAAGTATATTATGAACAAATTTGATAGCAACTCCTTTCTGTTGTAATAATTTTCCTAGTTATTTCTGTTAAGCTGTCCTGTAGATAAAGTAGATGCGATGGCCTTGTCCTTATAAAAATACACCAAAATTTGGGCCTTACCAGGAAACAGAATGTTGTTGATTATCTCCAAAGTATGGCACCAGTGATTTCAAATTTAAGCAGTATAATGAGAGGTCAGTTAAATGCTCTTGAATCTATGTGCTCTGATTCCATTATGTTATTCGATTAACTCCTCGATGGACTCTAGTTTTAGAAAAATAATCTTTCAAATGCAAGCCCTGGGACCAATGCTCCTTGAGGTTATTCAAGCTCTGTAGTATTCATTTTATATTTCCTTGGCATCATCATAGTGCTTTGCATCAGAACGTTGCCTTGGTTCTCAATAAATAATGTTTTAGAACAAAGGAATAAATGATCAAAGAACAATGCAATTCTATTCCACATGGTTAGGAATGGGCATCTTTGATAAGCTTATTTCTTCTGAATCCCCATGATGTCATGGAATACCCAACTAGTAAAAAGAAATCCTTAAATGATAGATTTAGTGGGAAATCCTTATGTCCACTGAGGACCATGAAGTCCAACACTTCTCACCACATTCTTGAGGGAAACAAGGAGCTCTTTTTATTGCCTGCGTTGCCAATTCCTGTTTGCTGCAATAGCTTTCTATGACTATGTAATAGGCAATACTATATATTAATTCAATGCTTCCAGCAGATATCAACACGCAGGGGTGAGAGGGTGAATCAATATGTAGGCAGCTATGATTATTTGGTTAAATTGTATAGGGTGACATTCATTGTCCCTCAGGAAATAGCATGGCCCAATATAATTGACTTCATTTTCTTATGTTTGGAATGTTCTTGTTTTGCCAAGCCAGCTACGCTTCATCTTAATGCAATTAAACCAACAATATTTAAAACATTCTCTGCTTGTAAATGGTCATTGACAGAGAAGGCAAACAAGCTATTTCTTGT
The DNA here is from genome assembly GCF_030014295.1 of Loxodonta africana. Taxonomy (NCBI): domain Eukaryota; kingdom Metazoa; phylum Chordata; class Mammalia; order Proboscidea; family Elephantidae; genus Loxodonta; species Loxodonta africana. The sequence continues at coordinate 62,659,855 of NC_087343.1, forward strand.
ATGAATGATTAGCCCCTTTTTTTTATCAGCATCTCTATTTCTGCTGAGCGTTGAGGGTACAGATAAGCTGAAAACCCCTAGAGGAAAGGACGGTGTTTCCCAAATTTGAGTATAAACAAGAATCTCTGAAAGTTTGCTAAAAGTTGAGATTCCTGCACCCCACTCCCAGAGATTCTAATTCCATAGATCCAAGGCAGACACAAGAAATTGCATTTCTAACACGATCCCAGGTGATGCTGGTCCACAAACTACACTCTCTGGAGCTCTGCACTTGGCCTGGAGAGGACCATATACATAGAAATAGAAATGGAGCCTGCTGGTCATACTCTTAGCTGAAATTTTAGGTGAAAATCAGCTAGAGGCTTGAACTGAGGTAGGAGCAGAAAGGTCTGCATTTTCCCCTGGCGGGAGGGAGGAATTACAACCTCTCTGAAGACAGATGATGAATATGAAGCTGATTATGTGGGAGATGACTCAGGATAATGGAAGTGATTCAGGGAAAATGGCGACTGCTCAATGGAACGGAGACGTGAGAACAGCAGTGAAGTGACAGTGTGCGTAGAATGTCAGACCAGAGCCACAGCTTTCTTTTATTTGCATTTGGACCTTTGAGCATTTAGTGCTAGGCAAATAGCAAATTGCCATTAGGATCAGAAAACAAAATTGTGTGATCCTTTGATAGAGTACATGATGTGTAAATTCATTCTAGTAATAGCTGTGGAAGACCCTCCTGGTTGTTTTCCCCATATCATTTCACCCACTCCACCTTACCAACAAAGCCACAATATCGTATTAAACTCTGTTGCTGTCAAGTCAATTCTGACTCATAGCGACCCTATAGGGCAGTGTAGAACTGCCCCATAGGGTTTGAAGGAGCAACTGGCAGATTCAAACTGCCGACCTTTTGGTTAGCAGCCAAATTCTTAACCAGCGTGCCACCAGGGCTCTACAATATAATATTAAGAAAAAAAAAATTTTTTTTTTCTTAATATTATATTAACCGGGGGTAAATGTGAATTGGTTTTATACACTGATGGTAGTGACAATGGGACAGATTACTTTCAGTATAGCAATGTGCCCAGGAGCCACTAGTGGTTCAGTGGTAATTCTCTCTTTCCATGCAGGATTCCTGGGTTCAGTTCCCGGCCAGTGTACCTCATGCACAGCCATCACCTATTTGTAACTGGAGGTTTGTGTGTTGCTATGATGCTGAACAGGTTTCAGGAGAGTTTATATATTAAACCAGACTAGGAAGAAAGGCCTAGCAATCTACTTCTGAAAATCAACCAGTAAAAACCCTGTGGATCACAATGGTCCAAGCTGAAACTAGTCATAAGTTTGGGGCAGAACTGGCCAGCGTTTTGTTTCATCGTGCATGGGCTCACCATGAGTTAGAGGCCAACTCAAAGACCGCTAACAACATCAAGCAAAGTGCCCAGTTATAAATTTGAATTCTTAGGCTTCTTTTTAGCTATGTGGATCTACATGCCTGAGTTCTAGCATGTGAGATATAACCAGAAGTCCGCTAGTCAGGCTTTTTGGAATCCTATTCTTTTCCTAAATTAAAGAAAAAAAAAAAAGACTGAGCTGGATCGTGCCCTTTGCCATTTCTTCCTCTTCCTTGCTTGGAACGTAGTCCTTAGGCCTGGAGACATAGGAGTCGTCTTTGGACGCATTAAGACAAAAGCCCTGTGGGAAATGGAAGGAGCCTGAGATTTTGACAGCGTAACAGAGCTTCCATACCAGCCCTGGGCTGCCCACCCCAGATTTCTTTTTGCATAACAAAAGTTTGTGCAATGGAATATTATTCAGCCATAAAGAGAAATGAAGTTCTCGTACATGCTCTAACATGGATGAACCTTGAAAACGTTATGTTAAGTGAAAGAAACCACACAAAAGGACAAATATTATATGATCCTGTGTATATAAACCCTGGTGGCATAGTGGTTAAGTGCTATGGCTACTAACCAAGAGGCTGGCAGTTCAAATGTGCTAGATGCTCCTTGGAAGCTATGGGGCAGTTCTGCTCTGTCCTATAGGGTCACTATAAGTTGGAATCAACTGGACGGCAGTGGGTTTGGTTTGGGTTTTATATGAAATATTTAGAATAGGCAAATGCATAGAGACAGAAAGTAGATTAGAAGTTGCTAGCAGCTTGGGGGAGAGGGGAATAGGGAAATATTGCTTAATGGGCATAGAGTTTCTGTTTGGGGTGATGGAAATGGTATTGGAAATAGTGGTGATGATAATACAGTATTGTCAATGTTCTTAAAGCCACTAAATTGTACATTTAAAAATAGTCAAAATGGTAAATTCTAATGTTATTTGTATTTTACCACGGTAATTTTTTTTCAAGTGTGTATTTGGTTAAGTAGCTATTTTTTGTGTACCAGTTGCCTGTTGCTGTCGAGTTGATTTTGCCTCATAGTGACCCTACAGGACAGAGTAGAACTGCCCCATAGATTTTCGGAGGAGTGCCTAGTGGATCTGAACTGCCAGCCTCTTGGTTAGCAGCCATAGCACTTAATCACTATGCCACCAGGGTTTCTGTTGTTGTTAGGTGCCATTGAGTTGGTTCCGACTCATAGCGACCCTATGCACAACAGAACAAAACACTGCCCAGTCCTGCGCCATCATTACAGTTGTTGTTATGCTTGAGCTCATTGTTGCAGCCACTGTGTCAATCCACCTCGTTGAGGGTCTTCCTCTTTTCTGCTGACCCTGTAATCTGCCAAGCATGATGTCCTTCTCCAGGGACTGATCCCTCCTGACAACATGTCCAAAGTATGTAAGACGCAGTCTCACCATCCTTGCCTCTAAGGAGCATTCTGGCTGTACTTCTCCTAAGATGTATTTGTTCGTCCTTTTGGCAGTTCATGGTATATTCAATATTCTTTGCCAACACCACAATTCAAAGGTGTAAACTCTTCTTCTTTCTTCCTTATTCATTGTCTAGCTTTCACATGCATATGACACAATTGAAAATACCATGGCTTGGGGCAGGCACACCTTAGTCTTCAGGGTGACATCTTTGCTCTCAACACTTTGAAGAGGTCCTTTGCAGCAGATTTACCCAATGCAATGCGTCTTTTGATTTCTTGACTGATGGTTCCATGGGCATTGATTGCGGATCCAAGTAAAATGAAACTCTTGACAACTTCAGTCTTTTCTCCATTTATCATGATGTTGCTCATTGGTTCACTTGTGAGGATTTTTGTTTTCTTTATGTTGAGGTGCAGTCCATACTGAAGACTGTGGTCTTTGATCTTCATTAGTATGTACTTCAAGTCCTCTTCAGTTTCAGAAAGCAATAGTTGTGTTAACTGGTCTTCCTTGTAGCCGTATGGATATTATCCTATCACTGACAGCATTGTACTTCAGGATAGATCTTGAAATGTTCTTTTTGACGATGAGTGCAACACCATTCCTCTTCAAGTTGTCATTCCCAGCATAGTAGACTATATCATTGTCCGATTCAAAATGGCCGATACCAGTCCATTTCAGCTCACTAATACCTAGGATATCGATGTTTATACATTCCATTTCATTTTTGATGATTTCCAATTTTCCTAGATTCATACTTCGTACATTCCAAGTTCCGATTATTAATGGATGTTTGCAGCTGCTTCTTCTCATTTTGAGTCATGCCACATCAGCAAATGAAGGTCCCGAAAGCTTTACTCCATCCACGTCATTAAGGTCGACTCTACTTTGAGGATGCAGCTCTTCCCCAGTCATCTTTTGAGTGCCTTCCAACCTGGGGGACTCATCTTCCAGCACTATATCAGTCAATATTCCGCTGCTATTTGTAAGGTTTCCACTGGCTAATGCTTTTCAAAAGTAGACTGCTGGGTCCTTCTTCCAAGTCTTAGTCTGGAAGCTCAGCTGAAACCTGTCCTCCATGGGTGACCCTGCTGGATCTGAATACTGGTGGCATAGCTTCCAGCATCACAGCAACATGCAACCCCCCACAGTACGACAAACTGACAGACACATGGGGTTTCTGTTATATAGAGCCAAATTTCCTAACTGATGAAATGGATAGTATCTATTGAGAATTTACTATATGCTAACTACTTTTTAAGAATTCCATGTGTTATATGTAGAAAACCCTAAGGAATCCTCCAGAAAACTACTGAAACTAATAGAAGAGTTCAGCAGAGTCTCAGGTTACAAGATAAACATACAAAAATCACTCGGATTCCTCTACATCAACAAAAAGAACATCGAAGAGGAAATCACCAAATCAATACCATTTACAGTAGCCCCCAAGAAGATAAAATACTTAGGAATAAATCTTACCAAAGATGTAAAAGACCTATACAAAGAAAACTACAAAGTACTAGTGCAAGAAACTAAAAGGGACCTACATAAGTGGAAAAACATACCTTGCTCATGGATAGGAAGACTTAACATGGTAAAAATGTCTATTCTACCAAAAGCCATCTATACATACAATGCACTTCCAATCCAAATTCCAATGACATTTTTTAATGTGATGGAGAAACAAATCACCAACTTCATATGGAAGGGAAAGAAGCCTCGGATAAGTAAAGCATTACTGAAAAAGAAGAAGAAAGTGGGAGGCCTCACTCTACCTGATTTTAAAACATACAGCCACAGTAGTCAAAATAGCCTGGTACTGGTACAGCAACAGGCACATAGACCAATGGAACAGAATTGAGAACCCAGATATAAATCCATCCACATATGAGCAGCTGATATTTGACAAAGGCCCAGTGTCAGTGAATTGGGGAAAAGATTGTCTTTTTAACAAATAGTGCTGGCATAACTGGATATCCATTTGCAAAAAAATGGAACAGGACCCATACCTCACACCATGCACAAAAACTAACTCCAAGTGGATCAAAGACCTAAACATGAAGACTAAAACGATAAAGATCATGGAAGAAAAAATAAGGACAACGTTAGGAGCCCTAATACAAGGCATAAACAGAATACAAAACATTACTAAAAATGACGAAGAGAAACCAGATAACTGGGAGCTCCTAAAAATCAAACGCCTATGCTCATGTAAAGACTTCACCAAAAGACTAAAAAGATCACCTACAGATTGGGAAAAAATTTTCAGCTATGACATCTCCGACCAGCGCCCGATCTCTAAAATCTATATGATTCTGTTAAAACTCAACCAAAAAAAGACAAACAACCCAATCAAGAAGTGGGCAAAGGATATGAACACACACTTCACTAAAGAAGATATTCAGGCAGCTAACAGATACATGAGAAAATGCTCTCGGTCATTAGCCATTGGAGAAATGCAAATTGAAACTACGATGAGACTCCATCTCACTCCAACAAGGCTGGCATTAATCCAAAAAACACAAAATAATAAATGTTGGAGAGGCTGTGGAGAGATTGGAACTCTTATACACTGCTGCTGGAAATGTAAAATGGTACAACCACTTTGGAAATCTATCTGGCGTTTTCTTAAAAAGTTAGAAATAGAACTACCATACAACCCAGAAATTCCACTCCTTGCAATATACCCTAGAGAGATAAGAGCCTTTACATGAACAGATATATGCACACCCACGTTTATTGCAGCACTGTTTACAATAGCAAAAAGCTGGAAGCAACCAAGGTGTCCATCGATGAATAGTTAAATTATGGTATATTCACACAATGGAATACTACACATCGATAAAGAACAGTGACGAATCTGTGAAACATTTCATAACATGGAGGAACCTGGAAGGCATTATGCTGAGTGAAATTAGTCGGAGACAAAAGGACAAATATTGTATAAGACCACTATTATAAGTTCTTGAGAAATAGTATAAACTGAGAAAAACACATTCTTTTGTGGTTACGAGAGGGGGGAGGGAGGGAGGGTGAGAGAGGGTTATTTACTGATTAGTTACTAGATAAGAACTACTTTAGGTGAAGGGAAGGACAATACTCAATACACGGAAGGTCAGCTCAATTGGACTGGACCAAAAGCAAAGAAGTTTCCGGGATAAACTGAATGCTTCGAAGGTCAGCGGAGCAAGGGCGGGGGTTTGGGGGCTATGGCTTAAGGGGACTTCTAAGTCAATTGGCAAAATAAATTCTATTATGAAAACAAACATTCTGCATCCCACTTTGAAGTGTGGCATCTGGGGTCTTAAATGCTGACAAGCGGCCATCTAAGATGGATCAATTGGTCTCAACCCACCTGGATCAAAGGAGAATGAAGAACACCAAGGTCACACGATAACTATGAGCCCAAGAGACAGAAAGGGCCACATGAACTAGAGACTTACATCATCCTGAGACCTGAAGAACTAGATGGTGCCCAGCCACAACCGGTGACTGCCCTGACGGGGAGCACAACAGAGAACCCCTGAGGGAGTAGGAGAACAGTGGGATGGAGACCCCAAGTTCTCGTAACAAGACCAGACTTAATGGTCTGACTGAGACTAGAGGAATCCTGGCAGTCATGGTCCCCAAACCCTCTGTTGGCCCAGGACAGGAACCATTCCTGAAGACAACTCATCAGACGTGGAAGGGACTGGACAATGGGTTGGAGAGAGATGCTGATGAAGAGTGAGCTACTTGTAGCAGGTGGACACTTGAGACTGTGTTGGCATCTGCTGTCTGGAGGGGAGATGGGAGGGTAGAGAGGGTTAGAAACTGGCAAAACGGTCACGAAAGGAGAGACTGGAAGGAGGAAGTGGGCTAACTCATTGGGGGAGAGTAAATGGGAATATGTAGTAAGGTGTATACAAGCTTATATGTGACAGACTGACTTAATTTGTAGACTTCCACTTAAAACTAAAAAAAAAGGCACAATAAAAATTACTAAAAAAAAAAAAAAGAAAAGAATTCCATGTACGTTGTCTCATTTAATCCTCACAACAGCCCCATGAGGTATATTGTTACAAAAGCTTGTAAGAAGAATGAATGACTTTTTTAAAAAAAATGCACCTTTAATAATGCCAGGGTAAATTTACTTGGGTAAATTTGGGTTGCATTTATTTTGACCTGTCTTAACTATTTAAATAGTCTCCTGACAACCCATTTTATACTGATATTGTTTTATGCCTATTATAAGGACTTGTAATTATCAGTCTTCACTTCCCATTGCAGTGAGAAACAGGTGAAACTTCTAAAAACAGACCAATTTTGATTCTTGTAATGCGGACAAAGACGATGGAGAGAGGCTGCCTTAAGTAGAAACTGGCCCGTTGTAGGTGCTGTCAGTACATAACATAGATTACCCATGTTTATCCTGAAATTAATATTACATTCCAGCAACACAGAAGGTTTCATTATTATTTTTTTTTTATTGCAATTGCCTCCTTAAAATACTGTCTGTGTTAAATTGTGTTTCTCCCTCTCCTCTTTAAAGAAAAGTGATTAGAACATTAAGTGGAACAAAGTGACCTGAACCTCAGAGATAAATAAAGGGAGAAATTAGCTTGCAGAGAAATGGTTTGCACTATTTAGAATTTATTAGCAGCTTGGGTATGGGGTTGGGAGGTTAGGAGCCTGGAGACAAATTGAGAAACTGCTTTCAAATTAGATTTAAATGTCAATCTGGAATTCTAGTTAAATATCCTTAAAATGCCTGAAAATTTCTTTGGCATTGGCTGTTCTGTAAAGTCATTATTAAAACTAATAGTTTTAATAAATTCCACAGCATAATCCCGTTTATGGAAGGTATCACCTGAGTTTACAAAATCGTATCTTCTGATTCATATCAGTTGTTATGGCCTGGATTGTGTCCCTCAGAAGTATATTGGAATCCTAACCCCTATTCCTGTGGATGTAGCCCTGTTTAGAAATAGATTTTTTATTTGTTTGTTTTGCTATGTCAATGAGACCATGTAAGTGTAATGTTTTCTAAACCTAATCATTTCTGAGTTATAAGGATCAGCATAAAAACCCAAGAACCAGTTACTATTGAATCGATTCTGACTCATGGCAACCTTATAGGACAGAGTAGAACCACCCCAGAGGGTTTCCAAGGAGCAGCTGGTGGATTTGAACTCCTGACTTTTTGGTTAACAGCCAAGCTCTTAACTCCTGGGCCACCAGGGCTCTAGGAGCAGCATAGACACAGACAGAGAAAAGCATTCCCTGCTGGGGAGGGTAGATGCCACGTGAAGATTGCCAAGGGACCTAGGAACGTTGGGACTGTACAAGTTTGACAACGGCCTTCCCACAGAGCTGGCAGAGAGCCTTCTAGCCTCCTGAACTGTGAGAAAATAAATTTCTGTACTTTAAAGCCACCCACTTGTGGTTATTTCTGTCACAGCAGCACTAGAAAACTAAGACGAACATCTAGTATCTTTTTTTATATCTATTGTTGTTTTTTTTTTTTTTTTTTTTTTTTGCCTTCGAGTTGATTTTCTACCCATAGCAGCCCCATGTGACACAGTAGAACTACCCTCATAAGGTTTTCTAGGCTGTAATCTTTATGGGAGCACATCACCAGGTCTTCGTCCTTCAGAGCCACTGGGTGGGTTCAAACAGTCACCCTTTCAGTTAGCAACCCAGCACTTAACCATTGTACTACCAGAAAAAAAAAAAAAAAAAAAAAGCCAGGGCCTCTAATATAATATCTAGTTTTGTATAAGGTGGCATGTAGCATCCAGTTTTATATAATAGTTTGCAAATAACACACTATAGCTGAGAGTTGAAGTCACCCCTGCTAGTAACTAAGTCAGGACTAGAATTCCTAATCTACATTAAAAACTATCCCATGATCTCCCATGGAAGATTTCCTTGGCATTTCTTTCTATATTCTGGGGATCACTAGGTGTGTATAACTTTTGAACTCAAGCAACTGATCGCCTTCAAATGTTTTCCTTTGCTGCTGCTGAAATCTAATCCCCATCCAAACTATGGTCACATACAGTATCATTTCCTGTGGACAGGAAGAGAAAATTCCCCTTTGGAAGTATACCACTGTTCAAAGAGCCTGCTGCCCAGGTCACCCCAGACTACTCCCAGAAGCTGCTAGAATAGGAGAGAAGGCTTGTCAGCACAGAGGGATAAGCTCAGCACACCTGCTTGCTGACAACTTCTCTCAGCCCCAAATCAAAGGTACAACAAACAGTGATGGCATAAATGGCCATTTTGAGGCCAGCCCAGCGTCTCCGTGGAGGCACTAGTCCTAGGAATTAAGAAAAACTGGCTTTGGAGTCAGAATGCCTGGGATCAAAGGCCAGCTCCAGCTCTTACTACTTAGTTCATTGATCTTGAGCAAGTAGTTCATCCTTTCTGTACTCTGGTTTTCTCATCTGTAAAATGAAGCTAACTTTTAACTTGTGTAGCCCTGGTGATGCAGTGGTTAAACATTCAGTGGCTATCCAAAAAGTCTGCAGTTTGAATCCACCAGCCACTCCTTGGAAACTCTATGGGGCACCTCTACTCTGACCTACAGGGTTGCTATGAGTTGGAATTGACTCGATGGCAAAGGGTTTTGGGTTTTTTTTTTTTTTTTTTGGTTTGGTTTTACCTCATAGAGTTAAAAGAATCAAATGAGATGAGTCATAGAAGGATCCTGGTCCATAGTAAGTGATTCTAGCACTAGACTTTTTCACAATATATGAATACTACTCGTACAGGCGAGACAAAGTCACTCAAAACTCAGCCTCCAGCTCTCATAAAAGATGAACGCTTCACGTTTCCTTTTCTTTAACCAGCACATTTTCCATGAGACGTTTTGGAAACTTCTGAATACTTTACTCTGTTTTGCCCTCATCCTCTTTTGTCTTGGCAATCTGAGAGGTAACACCACCATTTAAACGTCTGCATGAATATTCCCTCATTAATGAGCCTATCCACAAGTCACCCTTTCACCTGTTTCTGCATTCTCAGCACTGATTTTATTTTTAAGGGGTCATAGAACTTTTTGAGAATCTGATAACAGCTGTTACCATCCCTCCTCTCACCAACCACTATCCCCACATATTACCTACAATTTCAGAGGCCCCCCTACCTTCTGATGCCTATTCATAGACCTTCTGGGAAGGTCAGTAATTACAAAGTCCTCTCTTCTACATACACTTCTTAAAATAAAGATGTTTTCTGAAGAATAGATTAAGAAAAAAAAATGTTCAAACTTTAGCTAAGATATAATTTGAGAAAAAATTTGGTAAACAACAGAAGTGATTTGTGAGCAACTTCAGTGGAAAAGACATATTCCTCTTCAGCTGTCTTTCCCTTTTTGGTGATTTTGGACTTCCTCAGCTAGGCTGAATGTGGTAATATTCTAAGTCAAATCTTTCTTCAGGGGCTGCGAAATTTCAAAGCAAAGTTGTGTAATTATACTCTTTCAACATATGGAAAAGTTAAAAGGTACACATGGAAACATGCCCCCCAAATGTGAAAATGTTAGCAAAGACAAATTATATATTTACCACCTCAAAGTTCTGATCATAGAGAACTGCAGTTATTATTTGTTTCAATTATCTACCTGAGATGTAACTGTTAAGCAGAGGCCTTATGCCCAATTTTATGGTAAAGATATTTAATATGTTTTACTATAGAACTTTCAAGTGGGGCTACAGCTACATCTTCAGGACCATATTAAGCTTTTGAAGTTGAACCTGAAAGCCCTCTAACCACTGCCTGTGTGTGTCTCTCATTGAGTGGCTTTCTCATGCTCACCCAACAAGATTTGCTTCAACCTCAAACTGTCTCAGGTTTAGTGAGTATCTTTCTACAAGACTTCGCTGTGAAAATCACTCATGGTTCATCCCATATTCCATTAATTTAGGTTCCTTGAGACTAAATTTCAGATGACATTCAATATGTCTCTGAAAAAGAGAAACATATTTTTCCTCCAAACTTAATTCAACACTTCCTTTATCTAACTCCCATTTCTGTAATAACACTTTTAAGCTAAACACTTTTAAGATTATTTTATAAAGATACATTTTTACCTTTCTGTATATCGTAATTTAAGTTTTCTGTTCCTTTCTCCCATCTGCTGTTCAGTTTGTTTTGGTTTTTTTTTTTTCCTCAGCAGAAAACCATGCCAGTGCTTCATATCCACACATGGCAGGCATTCAAGCATAGCGAACTAGAGTCACAGTTACCCTGAAATGAGAAGGAAATGTGCTTCCCAAGGCCCTGCCAGTGTCTCCACGAGAAGCCATTTGTCTTTTCTGCCCCCCATCCATTTTTTTTTTTTTTTTGTCTTTTAAGCAAATGATTACTGAAATGATTATCAAATCCCAAATCAGTAGCATCTCAAGGATTGTTGTATACGTCACTGGATTTGATCATTTAAGGTTTAGAATTTCTATTAAAAATGGTGAATCTGAGCTGAATGTAGCATCTAAGCTTTCCTTTATTCTTTCTCAGCCTTCTCATTTTCATCTCATCCTACTTTAGCGAACCTTCTGCTGGCATCAGCTTTTCCTTCCAGGTGGTTCTTTTGGGCAGGGCTCCTTTCCATTCAGCTCGAGCCTAGCTCTTTTAGCAGGTCCCCATCTGCCCAAGAAATGACTCGTGCATTCTCACCCTGGGGTCCTGTGGAAGGACAGTCCTTTGGCTCTTTGCTCTGCAAGGAACATGCTCCAGTCAGCTTTTTACTTTTAGGCTGTTTTCAAGGAAAAATCCCTACATTCCCCAGGCTCCAGGGGACATGGACCCTGCTTTCTGAGTTGTTCTCTGAAGGTTTCCTCATTCAAAATCCCTTGAGGGCTGAGAAAATGCCATACCACTCTGAAAACTTTCTCTCTAAACTCTAAAGAACCCATCACCACCCTGAATTTCAGCCCTTGCTTGTATAGACTCAAGGTGGGGATGGGCTGATATTGGCAAACTCAGTTTTGATCACCCTCTTCACAAACCTTGCATGGGTGACCCAGCGCCTTGATTAGTATGTGAGGATACTTGACATGGATTTCGGTCAGCTTTGGAACCAAAACTTAATTTCAAAAAACAGGAAGGTTTTTTTGTTTTTTGCTTCATTTTTCTTTCCTTTGCCAGACAAATTATTTTTTTACTCTCTGTGTGTTCAAAATTATCAATTGTATGGCTAGATTTTATGTTTGCTTAGAATGGCCTTTCATATTCCAATATTTATTCAAATTGTCCCTACTCTTTTATATAACTTTCATGTAGCTTGATAGCTAGAGATAATCAACAGATAAAAACCAAAACCAAACCCATTGCCGTTGAGTCCGACTCATAATGACCCTATAGGACAGAGTAGAACTGCCCCACCACGTTTCCAAGGAGCGGCTGGCGTATTCACACTGCTGAGCTCTTAACCACTGTGCCACCAGGGCTCCAAGGTAGACAGACAGATAGACAGACAGCCAGATAAGATAGACAGGAAGATAGGCTTGCTTTTTGTTTGTTTTATTCCCCCGTTGGTGATGCGCTTGAACTTTATTTTGGTATAAGGAAGGAGATGGGCATAGGGATGCCCCTTGATACTTTGCAAAAGAGTTAGTGCTAGCTACAGTGTCTTACTCATTATATTATCCTTTCCAGAGCCTAGCAAGGTGCTTGAAACATACCAAGTATTCGATAAATAAATAAATTGAATCAAACTACTTTCTAGAAAGCTGAATTGTTAACTTTATGATTAGATGATACGTATCTACCTGCTGATTGTTCAAATAGGGTCTACCTAGAAGTTTGATCTCAGGTTGTGAAGAAATTCTAGAGAGTTGAAAGAGCCACAGCTGCAGTGATCTGAAAGGATATTGAGTTAAAGAAATACAAATATTTTTCTATTTATTGAAGAAAATGAACTTAGTTCTTGCTACATATCTTCTTTACGAGCCTAGAGGATGAAGTAGTGAACTAAATTTTAAGACTGATTTGCAATATAGATATCCTCTAGTTCTACTGTGAGGTAATAGTTAGATTGGAGCCCTGGTGGTGTAGTGGTTAAGAACTTGGCTGTTAGACAAAAAAAGTAGACAGTTTGAATCTACCAGCTGCTCCTTGGAAACCCTATGGGGGTAGCTCTACTCTGTCCTACAGGGTCGCTATGAGTCGGAATCAACTTGACGGCAACAGGTTAGTAGCTATATTAAGGAGCTCTGGTGGCACAATGGTTTAAGTGCTTGGCTGCTAACCAAAAGGTTAGCAGTTCAAATTCACCCAGTAGCTCCGTGGGAGAAAGACATGGCCATCTGCTTCTGTAAAGATTACAGCCTAGAAACTCTATGGGGCAGTTTTGCTCTGTCACTTGGGTCACTATGAGTTGGAATTGACTGCATACAAAAACAGCAACAGTAGCTAGATTATCTGAGATGTATGTATGTGTCTGTTAAGTTTATGTATGTGGGATGGGGTAAGGAAAGGTCTAAACCCAGCTATGGAAGCTCATGAAAATGTTTATAAGCACCATTTTAGAATAAGGACAATAAGTCATTGTTTTGGATCCACTCTGAATTTGAAGCCTTAGAGAATCCTATTTTATGGTGCAAAATTCACAAGTATTTATTTTTCAAATAATACATTAAAGTGATGGAAAATATTGAAAACTAAGTTTTGGTGACTAGTAAGAAAATTTGTATGCATCGTGTTTGATATTTGGTAACAGTTATGTACTTGGAACATTACAATGTGAGTAACTGAAATTTATACAATATAATTTGTGTTCATGTCCAATCTGATTAAACCAAACCCATTGCCATCAAGTTGATTCTGACTTATAGTGACCCTAAAGGACAGAGTAGAACTGCCCCATAGGGTTTCCAAGGCTGAAATCCTACAGAAGCAGACTGCCACATCTTTTTCCCAAGGAGCGGCTGGTAGGTTCCTACAGCAGACTTTTCTGTTAGCAGCCGATCACTTAACCACTGCCCACCAGGACTCCTCCCAATCTGATTACAGATACTAATTTGTGTTTAAAGGAGTATATGGTCAGCTTTATCCTTATCCTTAAATGAAGATGCTTTATATGGCAAGATAACAAGATAAGTCACTGACTTCAGGCAAGTGATTAGCAAAAATATATGTTAAGAGGTCATGTCTTAGCAAAACAGTTCATTGCTTTTTGAAAATTTATTTAAACATGCTCTTCTCCGCTTGTCTCAGAGAGAGTATTAATGCTTTAGATTCTAGAAACAAATCCTTCTTATATTATTAGCAGATATGTTTTTCTAACTCTGCCTAAGAGATTTATTTTAAACTGAGTAGAAACTGAATTGCAACCATTCTGTTTTCTCTACATTTTAACAATAGCCTAACTGCAAGTCATCCCAATTCCAATATAATTGTGATTAAAGAAAAAAAAAAAGAAACTTATATGAATTATGCCAAGTTTCTTTATCATTGATTCAAAAGGGTTATTCTAGTAAAATATTTTTCTTTTACTGTTTTTGCTGGATGTAGAGTATAAATAGAAAAACTCCGTATAACCAGGAAAAGGCTGTTGCTATCATTGTTAGGAGCCATTGAGTCAGTTCTGACTCATAGCAACCCTGTGTACTACAGAATTGAAACACTGCTCAGTCCTGTGCCATGCTCACAATCATTGTTATGCTTGAGCCCATCGTTGAAGTCACTGTGTCAGTCCATCTTGTTGAGAGTCTCCCTCTTTTTCGCTGACCCTCTACCTTACCAAGCATCATGTCCTTCTCCAGGAACAGATCCCTCCTGAAAACATGTCCAAAGTATGTGAGAGGTAGTCTCACCATCATTGCGTCTAAGGAGCATTCTTGCTATATTTCATCCAAGACAGATTTGTTTGTTCTTTTGACAGTCTATGATATTCAGTATTCTTTGCCAATATCATAATTCAAAGGGAAAGGCTATTGTGTGTCAAATAAGACTTTTTTTTCTATTTAGGAAACATTAGCATTTTATATTCTGACTAATATATGCTTCCTGACCTGATGGACTACAAACTGGTCATATTTTGGCCCCTGTTGTACACTTCCACCACAATTATCCAAGCCAGAAAAAGGAGACATAGTGTGGGGTGCTGTGAATGAGGAGATGCACTGTGTAGTGGTGTGAAAGAGGAGAGACAGTGTGGGGTGGTATGAATGGAGACACAGCGTGAGGTAGTGTGAATTAGGAGACACTGTGTAGGGTGATATGAACAGAGAGACACAGCGTGGGCTGGTGTGAACAAAGAGACACTGTGTGTGGTGCTATGAATGAGGTGGTGTGAATGAGGAGGCATAGTCTAAGGTGATATGAACAAGGAGACACTGTAGAATAATGTAAATGAAGAGGCACAATGTAGGGTGATGTGAATGAAGAGACGCAGCATGGGATGGTGTGAATGAGGAGAGACATTGTGGGTGGTATAAATGAGGAGATGCTTTGTGGGATGGTATGAATGAGGCGAGACACTGTGGGTGGTGTGTGGTGTGAACAAGGAGATGCAGCGTGGGATGGTGTGAATGAGGAGATGCAGTGTGGACTGGTTTGAACTTGAAGACAGTTTGGGGTTGACAGTGTGATTAAAGGCAAACAGTCAGGGGTGCTATGAATGCCCTGGTCCCGAGCTCAGGACTTGGCTCACTTTCTGTGGCTCTCAGTGGGTTCATTGATCGCTTTGAGTCTCATCTTCACAATTTGGACTAGATTCTCTCTACAGCCCTGTCTTAGTCATCTAGTGCTGCTGTAACAGAAATATCACAAGTGGATGACTTCAGCAAACAGAAGTTTATTATCTCACAGTCTAGTAGAAGTTCAAATTTAGGTGTCATCTCCTGGAGAAGACTCTCTCTCTCTCAGCTCTGGAGGATTAATCTTCCCCTGGGCTAGGAGCTTCTTAGCGCAGGGACCCCGTGTCCAAAGGACACACTCTTCTCCTAGCGTTACTTTCTCGGTGGTATGAGGTCCCCACGTCTCTCTGCTAACTTCTCTCTTTTATATCTCAAAAGAGATTGGTTTTAGACACAACCTAATCTTGCAGATTGAGTCCTGCCTCATCAAAATAACTGCTGCTAATCCCATTTTATCAACATCGTAGAGACAAGATTTATAATACATAGGTAAATCACATCAGATGACAAAATGGTGGACAATCACACAATACTGGGGATCGTGGCCCAGCCAAGCTGACACATATTTTGGGGGGATACAATTCAATCTATTACAGCCCTTTCTGACTCTCAGATGCTGTAATTCTATCACTCTGAACAGTGACTCCCCTGAAAGAGGATTCTTTTTCCTGATTGAGAGCGCAATATTTGGAGCATTTGAATCTCATTATTTTTGAAGTATAACTCTGTTAAATTATCAGCTGGTTTTCTTATTAACTCTGTTATGACCTATTAACATGGTGCTCTATTTCACATTAGTTCTGTTACGACTTTTAACCTTCTATGGTTTTTCCACATGTTAGGATGCATTCAAGTTCTCCATAATCTCAAGCATTCTTTCCTTTGACCAAAGGCATTTTTTCCAGTTAAACATGTTTTCAGTAGCTGCCTCCCTGAAAAGGGGGAAAAATATAAAATGCTTTCAGAAGGTGTCTGTACTGTATGTGAATGATTTTACCTCAAATTAAGCAATTTAATGCTGCTCTTCAGTTCAAAAATCAGAACCAGAGAATCCAAATGTGAGTTATCAGCAAAGGCATGCAGACTCTCCTTTGCACAGTGAAATGAGCAGAGGAAATGTTTTCTTCTGAGTCAGTGAATGGCAAACGTGTCCTTTAGGCAATGGAATGTTTGATTTTCGGTGCATAAATGTGTGCTGAACTTGGTCTTTTAAAGGTTCGGTTTGTCAGCAGATTTTCATGTCATTCAAATGTTTGTTTGTTTCTTTGGGAATTTAACATTTTTTTGTCTGGATATTTTAAATAACTTATGGCCACAACCTTATAAACTGAAGTAAATCAGAAAATTGGAGTTATTTACAAACAGTAAGCAGGGAAATGTGGCACCAATTTATAGCAGATAATAAGGATATAAAAATAGAAGGAGATTATACAATTTATGAATGAAGAGTTCAAAAATTTCCTATTTAAAGAAAATAGCATACCCCAGAAACAATACCAGCAATATAACTTCTTGTTAAGTGGGGCATTGAACCTTCCCCTGAGATTCAGGAATCTGAAAAAATAGGTAGCTTTGCCAGGCCATCTAACTAAGGAAAAAAAAACTTAACAGTGACCAGAAATCAGATCAAGAATGATTCAGAAAGATCACAGCTTTTGAATGTGATGTTATTGAATTGTGAAAAGAAAATGACCTGACTGCTCGGGAAAAGCAACAACAAAAGGCTAAGCAACTAACTAGGAAATAAAATATCACTTATACCCTGTGGTACTTTCTTATGGTGTAACAAGTTACCACAAGCTTATGGTTTAAAACAACACAAATTTGTTATCTTACAGCTCTGGAGGTCAGAAGTCCAAAATCAATCTCACTTGACTAAAGTCAAGGCGTTGGCAGGGCTTTATTCCTTCTGGAGGCCCTAGGAGAAGATTAGTTTCCTTGCCTTGTCAAGCTTCTAGGGGCTACCTGCATTCCCTTGGCTCCTGGCCCCTTCCTTTGAATGACATCATCCCAAATGCTGCTTCCTTTGTCACATCTCCTCCTCTGACCCTCATGTGTCCCTCCTACCCATTGATACCCGTTGCTGTCGAGTTGATTCCAACTCATAGCAACCCTATAAGACAGAATAGAACTTTCCTATAGGGTTTCCAAGGAATGCCTGGTAGATTCGAACTGCCAACCTTTTGGTTAGCAGCCGTAGCTCTTAACTACTGTGCCACTAGGTCTCTATACATTGGGTTCACCCAGACTATCCAGGATAATCTCCCATCTCCAGATTCTTAACTTCATTCCATCTGCAGTCCCTTTCAACATGTAAAGTAGCACAAGTTCCAGGGATTAGGACCTAGATATCTTTTGGGGACCATTATTCTGCTTACCACATATTCCTTGCTTAATTCCACTGTTTAAAAACCAATTGCATAACCCTTAAAGGGAAAGGAGCTTTTTTTTTTAAAAACATTCATATATCTATCAACAGAGACCTGACCATGTTTGTGGGAAAAATATATGCTGTTTATATAAATTTTTTCTTCTATCAAGTGTCGCTTATTTCTAATCTTTGAAATAGATTAAAAGTGTCAGAAAAGAGATGATTACAGAAGGAATTAATGTCTCACTGCTTTCCATGTTCAAAGAACCTCCACCGCTCTTACAGCATGAATGCTGGGATCTTGCCAGTGTGAAGATCTGCTTTATCCTTGAAATGAAGGAAATTAAACATGTACTAAACTAGAATATCATTTTGGAAAATTGAATAGGCAGTTAGAGGAAAATTCATATTGTGATGAGGTGCTTTTATTTCCCATGAGAGAACTTTACATTTAAATAATTACAATTAAGCAACTTCTTCTTAAATTAAGATGAAGTGGCTTAGGATACCTGAGCGAATAAATAAGATTTTGATTGCTCTGTTTCCTACAAAAATCAGGTTAAAGCTGTTAGGATGAATGTCTAGTATGAACCACCATGAGCCAAGATGAAGGAAACATTTGTATCTGGGAAAATAGTTGGAGTTGAGAATACATGAGAGAAAAAAGTCACCGTTGAAACTTCTGAGGCTATTGCATGGAGATCCTTAAATGCCAGACTGTAGACTAATATTGGTTTTAATAGAAAATGAGGGATGATTGGGAATTTTGAGCAAGGTTGTGATGTTTTTAGAAGTGTAATCTAACTGTTCTGTATTATTAGATGCAGGTTGAGTTAATTAGAAAAGCAGTTAATGAGGGGCTAAGCAAGTTGTAGCCAAGGTAATGCAAGAGGAGGGGAAGGAAGATATCTGAGACCGAGCAGAGAGAGCGTATTCATAATATAGCAGCCAATTAGATTTGGATACAAGGGAAGAGCGTGACTCCAAGATGAGAACAAGGTTTCCAGCTTTCAAGCTTTGGTAATAGCTGATGGCATTAATAAGAACTGTAAAGGCATGAGGGGAAACATTTGTGTGTGTGAGGTGGGGGGCATGTGTAAGTTCGGTTTGGGAAATGTTGAGTTTAAGGTGTCCGCAGACATGCCAATGGTGATGTCAATTGAACTTGGTGTGGGAAATTCAAGAAGAAAGGTCAGGGACAGAAAGGAGAATTGAGTCAATTGCTTAGAGGTTATATACTAAGTCACTAAATGTGAGACTGGCTGTAAGGTAGACTGTTATTCATTTTTTAATCAAATTTCTTTTTGAACTTAGGTCATTTTCCTACTGCCGTTATATTTTAAAATAGCATGGAAAATACTCTCGTGAAGCAATATCATTTAAATACAATTTTAAGACTATTTCAGAAATATAGAAAAAGTCCAAAGAATATTTAGTTCCATTATACTGATGAAGTTTAATTCTCTGCAAATCGAGCTCCACACTATATGATGATTCACTATTGTGATCAAAGTGTAAGTGGAGGAATTATAAGTAGTTATGAGTATGTCAGACCATTTCAGAGTAACCTTTCCATAGATCCGTGCATTGCTCGAGATTTTGGTATTGCTTAAAATATTCCTCAGAATCTACAATTCCCAGAGTTATAACACAAAATACTACTGCTGTGGATTGAATTGTGTCCTCCAAAAAGGTAGCCGAAGCCCTACTACCTATACCTGTGAATATGTCCATGGTTAGAAAAAGGGTCTTTGAAGATGTTATCAGTTAGGTTGGCATGACATCATACTGGAGCAGGGCGGGTCTTAATCCTGTATGACTGGTGTCCCTATAAAAGAGGAGAAGATACACAGAAACAGAGAGACAAAGACAATAACACCATGTGACGCTGCAGCTGCAAGCCAAGGAATGCCTGGAGCTATCAGAAACTGAGAGACAGGCATGGAATATTCTTTCTAAAAGCCTCGGAAGGAATCAATACCACAAACACCCTCATCTCTGATCCCCAGCTTCCACAACTACAAGAACTGAATTTCTTTTCTTACAAGTCATCCAGCTTGTGGTATTTTGTTACGGCAGCCCTGGAAAACTAACACGACTACATTATCAACTAGTAAGTCCCCTTACCCTGTGTTGTTATTGTATGTCATTACACAGGAAGCAAATAGTAACTTCCCTGCCTGAATTAGACCATTTTTCTCTTTTCTCTTACTGAATGGGGCCTTGTTGTCATACCATCAGTCTACTTTGAGAGATACTATATGAAATAGCCATTTGGTACTTATTGCTTTATATATATTTAGAGATGTTGTTGAGAACATTGTTTATTAAGTTGCACTGTGTCCACTCTATGAGGATACACTGGAGAAATTTCTCCCTCATATCAGGATCAGGAAGAAATATGTTTCTCATGAGCATTGTATATTATTGTGTGGCTCAAACACTGAATCTTGTATCACTTTGCATCATGTATATCTCTTTGCATTGGCTGCAGAAAAGCATAGAGAAAAATTTTATGACCATCTTAGCAAATGTTTAAACCTTAAAACATGTAATTTGGGTACTAATTTAATTCCTGGTTTCATTTTAGATTCTCTTTCTGCATTTCCACTTCTTTTGTGCATTATTTTTTACTTTCTTTAAAAAAAAAAAAAAACTTTATTATGTACATTTTGTGGGCCATTTGGAATCATTTTTGTAACCAGTTGTATATGTATGCATTTTTGTTATATCTGCATACAGACACACATACAAACATACTTTGTCATCTTACTAGGATAATGTATTAGTTTCTTATTGCTGCTGTAACAAATGTTGTCACTAGTTGCTGTTGAGTCGATTCTGACTCATGGCAGCCCCATGTGTGGAGAATAGAACTGTGTTCCATAGGGTTTTCAAGGTCATGACCTTTTGGACACAGATTACCAGGCCTATCTTCTGAGGTGCCTCTAGGTGGGTTTGAACCACCAACCTTCCTGCTACTAGTTGAGCACTTAACCTTTTGTCACCTAGAGACTCCTGTAACGAATTACCACAAACTTAATGGCTTAAAACATCACTAATACGTTTTACAGTTCTGAATGTCAGGTGTCTAAAACGGTTCTGCAGGGCTGCATTTCTTTTAGATGTTCCAGGGGAGAACCCCTTTCCTTGTTTTTTGCAGCTTCCAGAGACCACTTATTGGATCATGGTCCCCTTCCTCCATCTTTAGAGCCAGCAGCATAGCATCTCTTGTCTCTGAATTCTTGCCTCCCTCTTATAAGTACTTTTGTGATTACACTGGGCCCACCCAGGTAGTCCAGGATAATCTTCGCATCTCAAGGTCCTTAACTTAATTACATCTGTTAAATCCCTTCTTCCTAATAAGGCAACATATTCATGGGTGCCTGCAGTTAGAACTCAAATATCTTGGGTAAGGCGGAGGACGTTATTCAGCCTTCTATAGATAATGGCCTCCTACCTGAGGGAACTGGGCCAACCTGAAGTTGTTGTTGTTGTTAGGTGCCATCGAGTCGGTTCTGACTCATAGCGACCCTATGTACAACAGAACGAAACACTGCCTAGTCCTGAGCCATCCTTACAATTGTTGTTATGCTTGAGCTCACTGTTGCAGCCACTGTGTCAATCCACCTCATTGAGGGTCTTCCTCTTTTCCACTGACCCTGTACCCTGCCAAGCATGATGTTCTTCTCCAGGGATTGATCCCTCCTGACAACATGTCCAAAGTATGTAAGACGCAGTCTCACTACCCTTGCCTCTAAAGAGCATTCTGACTGCACTTCTTCCAAGACAGATTTTCTCATTCTTTTGGCAGTCCATGATATATTCAGTATTCTTTGCCAACACCACAATTCAAAGGTGTCAACTCTTCCTCGGTCTTCCTTATTCATTATCCAGCTTTCACATGCATAGGATGCCATTGAAAATACTATCATGGCTTGGGTCAGGTGCACTGTAGTCTTCAAGGTGACATTTTTGCTCTTCAACACTTTAAAGAGGTCCTTTGCAGCAGGTTTACCGAATGCAATGCATCTTTTGATTTCTTGACTGCTGCTTGCATGGCTGTTGATTGTGGATCCAAGTAAAATGAAGTCCTTGACAACTTCAGTCTTTTATCCATTTAACCTGAAGTTAGTTGATATAACTGACTGTTCATCTGTTTTTGTAATACATTTATCAGAATTTTGTTGAGTGTCTACTGTGAGCTAGGCATTCTGCTAAAAGCTAAAGATACCATAGTGAATAAATCCAGTAAATTTCCTTATTCTCTCAGGGTTTAGAGTCTATGTGAAAAAAATTCTAGGCACATAAAAAAAAAAAAAAAAAAAACTTAGAATATATGTACCTTTCCAAGACTTGAACGGTTTTATTTGACAGTAGCAGAGTACAGGGAACAAAAGAATCAAGTTATTGTGAGCTATGCTAGGAAATTTGGACTTAACCCATAGGAAATGTTTTCAAAAGGAAGGTAAGTGACATGATTAGATATGTAATTTACAAAGATTCTTTTGGCTTAATTATGAATTAGAAGGAAGCTAGACTGGAGGTAGGAAGACCAATAAGAAGATGCTGCTTTAAGCCAGTGGATAAGTTATCTGAATTAAGGTAATAGCATAGGATGAGGCAAGAAGTAGAATAACTTAAGGCAGAACAAAGTGATTGATGATAATCACTATGACAGTTGTAGAGCAACCTATGGAGTCAAATATGAAAAGGAAAGGGAGAAAGAAGGAGCCTGAAGGGAAGAAACAAAGGGAACAAGGAATTAGAGGTCTAGATAAAGTAGAAAAATAGGTATAGTGGGAGTGTCTGTGTGAGAAAACCGGAAGAATTAGTGGTTATAGTCAGAGAGGGAAGGTCTGACTTCAGGAATTCAGAACAGATGACCAGAGTGCGATCATAAGAGTGGTCAGATGACCTGGACTTGGATGTAAAGATTGCAGGTGATACATAGGTCAAGGAAGTAAGTAAGAGGCTAAGAAATGAGCCATGATTAGGGACATCGAAGTTACTACAAGAAACACAGGTTGGGTGGGAGATTATGTACCAGTGTTCAGAAGTCTTCAATGAATAATTAGAAGTAACTGGAAAGGATGGAGAGAGGGATAACCAAAGAGTCTGAACCTCAGTGGAGCAGGGTAATATTGATCTGGAGGCAGCATTAAAGGTATTAGCCCCAGTGACCAGTCTTGAGCATGGCACAGTAATTTTCTTGGGGACAAATTGACTTAAGGAAAATTTAAGAATATACTCAGTGAAGAAGTTGAGGTAACATAATTTGTTAAACAGAATGGTAAAAGAGTTGATATTTATGGGTAAACATAGAAATTTGAGCACAACATTTATCTTCTCTACTCTCTAAACCGCCAGTAAAATAACAGAAATAAAGAGAACAGGAAAGGAAAAGAACATTTTATGAATTTTGGAATATGGAAAGCTATGGAAGGGAGCGGTAACTGACTTAACAGATGGTGGAAGCCATAACTCAGATGCTAGGAGAGGATTCATTCTGAGGAATCTTGTAAAATCTCAGAGCTAGGTAACGCCAGGTACCATAAAAGGTGGAAGGGAAGATAGATTATCCGATGTGTTTTATCAAGTGACAATTGTATTAAGAGGCCAATGGAGTAATTACAAAGAATTAATCATAGGTCCATACACTATAAAACAAGTGAAAAATCAGGAAATAATTAACTTCAGGAAAATCTAAAAGATGAACAGGAAAGGAACAGCACTTCTTTCAATGTGAAAAATAGCCACATAGTTATAATAATATAAAAATGACCGTTTGATTAAATGAAAGTTTGTACTATTTTGCTCTTAATTCATTGAGTTTGGGAGGAAAGAAAGTTGGGGAGTAGGGGGAAAATTGAGCTCAGTTCCCCTCTACTATAATAGGAAGCCAATAGATATGTCTGAAACTAATCAATTAGAAGTAGCAAGAGAAATATATTATTGAGAAATACGGGTGTCAAGATTGATGTTGTATGGAACATTGGGGCCTTTGACTGCTATTTTTCATAATATGCCTTTCAAACTAAGTGTACATATTGCTATGATTAAAATTAATATTTATTAGGAATAAAAACAAAAAGAGGGTCAGCCAGCATTATCCTAAATGGAGAAAGTCTGAAAGCATTCCCCTTGAGAACAGGAACCAGACAACGATGCCCTTTATCACTGCTCTTATTCAACATTGTGCTGGAGGTCTTAGCCAGAGCAATTAGGCTAGATAAAGAAATAAAGGGCATCCAGATTGGTAAGGAAGAAGTAAAAGTATCTCTCTTTGCAGATGACATGATCTTATACACAGAAAACCCTAAAGAATCCTCAAGAAAACTGCTGAAACTAATAGAAGAGTTCAGCAGAGTATCAGGATACAAGATAAACATACAAAAATCAGTTGGGTTCCTCTACACCAACAAAAAGAACATCGAAGAGGAAATCACCAAATGAATACCATTTACAGTAGCCCCCAAGAAGAAAAAATACTTAAGAATAAATCTTACCAGAGATCTAAAAGACTTATACAAAGAAAACTACAAAACACTTCTGCAAGAAAACAAAAGAGACCTACATAAGTAGAAAAACATACCTTGTTCATGGATAGGAAGACTCAACATTATAAAAATGTCTCTTCTACCAAAAGTGATCTATAGTTACAATGCAATTCTGATTCAAATTCCAGTGATATTTTCTAATGAGATGGAGAAACAAATCATTAACTTTATATGGAAGGGAAAGAGGCTCTGGATAAGTAAAACATTACTGAAAAGGAAGAACAAAGTGGGAGGCCTCACACTACCTGATTTTAGAATCTATTATACCGGCATGTTAGTCAAAACAGCCTGGTACTGGTACAACAACAGATACATAGACCAATGAAACAGAATTCAGAATCTGGACATAAATCCATCCACATATAAGCAGCTGATATTCAACAAAGACTCAAAGTCAGTTAAATGGGGAAAAGATAGTCTCTTTAACAAATGGTGCTGGCATAACTGGATATCCATCTGCAAAAAAAAAAAAAAAAGAAACAAGATCCATACCTCACACCATGCACAAAAACGAACTCAAAATAGATCAAAGACCTAAAAGTAAAATCTAAAACAATAAAGTTCATGGATGAAAAAATAGGACAACACTAGGAGCCCTAATACATGGCATAAACAGCATATAAAACATTACTAACAATGCACAAACTCCAGGAGAGAAACTAGATAATTGGGACCTCCTAAAAATCAAACACCTATGGTCATCCAAAGACTTCACCAAAAGAGTAAAAAGATTACCTACAGACTGGGAAAAAATTTTTAGCTATGACATTTCCGATCAGCATCTGATCTCTAAAATCTATATAATACTGCAAAAATTCAACAACAAAAAGGCAACCCAATTAAAAGATGGGCAAAGGATATGAACAGGTACTTCACTAAAGAAGACATTCAGGTAGCTAACAGATACATGAGGAAATGCTCATGATCTTTAGCCATTAGAGAAATGCAAATAAAAACTACAATAAGATTCCATCTCACTCCAACAAGGCTGGCATTAATCCAAAAACCACAAAATAATAAATGTTGGAGAGGTTGTGAAGGGACTGGAACACTTATACACTGGTGGTGGGAATGTAAAATGGTACAACCACTTTGAAAATCGATTTGCTAAGCTAGAAATAGCAACTTCGCTAAGGCCACCTTTGATGCCATCTCCAAGACCTACAGCTATCTCACCCCTGACCTCTGGAAGGAGACTGTGTTCACCAAGTCTCCCTACCAGGAATTCGCTGACCACCTGGTAAAGACTCACACCAGAGTCTCCTTGCGGAGGACCCAAGCTCCAGCTGTGGCCACCTCATAGTGGTTTTTATACAAGAAAAATAAAGTGAATTAAACCTGAAAAAAAAAAAAAAGCTAGAAATAGAACTACCATACAATCCAGCAATCCCACTCCTTGGAATATATCCTAGAGAAGTAAGAGCCTTTACACGGTCAGATATATGCACACCCGTGTTCATTGCAGCACTGTTTACAATAGCAAAAAGATGGAAGCAACCAAGGTGCCCATCAGCAGATGAATGGGTAAATAAATTACAGTATATTCATACAATGGAGTACTACACATCAATAAAAAACAATGATGAATCCGTGAAACATAACATGGAGGAACCTGGAAGGCATTATGCTGAGTGAAATTAGTCAGCTGCAAAAGGACAAATATTGTATGTGACCACTATCATAAGAACTCAAGGAATAGTTTAAACAGTGAAGAAAATATTCTTTGATGGTTACTAGAGTGGGGGGGAGGGAGGAAGAGAGAGAGGTATTCACTAATTAGATAGTAGACAAGAACTACTTTAAGTGAAGGGAAGGACAACACACAATGCAGGAGAGATCAGCACAGCTGGACTAAACAAAAAGCAAAGAGGTTTCCTGAATAAACTGAGTGCTTTGATGACCAGAGTAGCAGGGGTGGGGTTTGGGGACCATGGTTTCAGGGGACATCTAAGTCAATTGGCATAATAAAATCTATTAAGAAAACATTCCGCATCCCATTTTGGAGAGTGGTATTTGGGATCTTAAATGCTAGCAAGTGGCCATCTAAGATGCATCAGTTGGTCTCAACCCACATAGAGCAAAGGAGAATGAAGAACACCAAGGACACAAGTTAATTATGAGCCCGAGAGACAGAAAGGGCCACATAAATCAGAGGCTACATCAGCCTGAGACCAGAAGAACTAGATGGTGCCTGGCTACAACCGATGACTGCCCTGACAGGGAACACAACAGAGAACCCCTGAGGGAGCAGGGGAGCAGTAGGATGCAGACCTTACATTCTCGTAAAAAGACCAGACTTACTGGTCTGACTGAGACTAGAAGGACCCCAGAAGTCATGGTCCCCAGACCTTCTGTTAGGCCAAGATAGGAACCATTCCCAAAGCCAAC
The DNA here is from genome assembly GCF_030014295.1 of Loxodonta africana. NCBI lineage: Eukaryota > Metazoa > Chordata > Mammalia > Proboscidea > Elephantidae > Loxodonta > Loxodonta africana. The sequence continues at coordinate 62,686,620 of NC_087343.1, forward strand.
TCTTCAGACAGGGATTGGACTGGACTATAAGAAAAGGATACTGGTGAGGAGTAAATTCTTGGATGAGGTAGACACATGAGACTACGTGGGCAGCTCCTTTCTGGAGGGGAGTTGAGAAGCAGAGGGGGACAGAAGGTGGCTGAATGGACATGGAAATACAGGGTGGAGAGAAGGAGTGTGCTGTCTCATTAGGAGGAGAGCAACTAGGAATATATAGCCAGGTGTGTATAAATTTTTATATGAGAGACTGACTTCTAAACTTTCACTTAAAGCACAATAAAAATTAAAAAAGAAATGTTCTTATGAAACCCTTGGAAAGATGTTATATTTCTTCTCTCCAATTTTCTTTTCCCACTCTAAAATTAGGGTATTTATCTGGGTCATTTTTGCTCAGAGATTTCTTCCTAATCTTTCAGTCAATAGGACTTTGTGAGTAATATCATCTGTAAGTGAGGATTTTTTTATTTTTTGAAAACCAGAGAGGAAAGTGAGCCAATTTTCTGTATGATTTAGGTGGAAAAAAATAAATGTGATGCCTAGATCATCGAATTTAGTTGTCTATTTTATTCAAGTTTTACCTACATAATTGTCTACACAATTGCAAACACAAACCCCCAAGTAATAAACTAGTAATTACCACTGTTGTTAGGTGCCATTGAGTCTGTTCTGACTCAAAGTGACCCTATTTACAGTGCAAGGAAACACTGCCTGGTCCTGTGCCATTCTCACAATCTTTGCTATGCTTTAGCCCATTGTTGCGGCTACTGTGTCAGTCCATCTCTTTGAGGGTCTTCCTTTCTTTCGCTAATCCTCTACTTTACCAAGCATGGTGTCCTTCTCCAGGGACTGATCCTTCCTGATAACATGTTCGAAGTACATGAGATGAAGTCTCGGCATTCTTACTTCTAAGGAGCATTCTCGCTGTACTTCCAAACCAGATTTGTTCGATCTTCTGGCAGTCCATGGTACATTCAATATTCTTTGCCAACACCATAATTCAAAGACATCAGTTCTTCTTCGGCCTTCCTTATTCATTGCCCTGCTTTTGCATGCATATGACATGACTGAAAATACCCTGGCTTGACTCAGGCACAACTTAGTCTTCAAAATGACATCTTTGTTTCTAATACCTTAAAGAGATCTTTTGCAGCAGATTTGCCCAATGCAATATGTCATTTGATTTCTTGACTGCTGCTTCCATTGGTGTTGATTGTGGATCCAAATAAAATGAAATCCTTGACAACTTGAATCTTTTCTCCATTTATCATGATGTTGCTTATTCGTCCAGTTGTGAGCATTACCAGTAGTTGTCCTTAAGTGTTTCCCGTTTAGCTCCAACTAGCAAAAAATGTCTATTATTATTATGATCTGTGTCCTGTTGCTAGCTGTGTCTCTCTTTTCTATGCTGTCTCTGTCTCTGATTCTGTCTCTCTCTCTCTCTCACACACACACACACACATACACACATGAAGATTTGACTCATAGGGCCAGATTTCCTAATCAAATTAGGGAAGAAGAAAAAAGCCTGGTCACTACCTTTCATCTTGAAATAATTTTATAAATAGCAAGTCCACTTCTTGGCCTGTATAGTTGCCCAATCCAGTGACCACAAAACCGGTAAATTTAAGGAGGATATATGCCTTAACTTATTGAACAAGATCTCTCTGACAACATTACCAATGTTGATGCAAGCCCAATAACCCTTAGAGTTAGGGGGGGAAAAAAAAAAAGTCTTAAATCTAAAGAGATTTCAACCAGTGACCTAGAGCTCAAGGACTTTTCCATTGATAGCGACTACAACCACCCAGCTCCCCAGTGAATAATAATGTCAATGGAATCATCTTTGCTTCCGTTAATGGTTTATTGGGAACAGGATCATTCTGTCAGCCTTCATGATTTGAAGCTCTTCTAGAAATGATTGTGGTTCATTCTGTGCACCCACTAGATACCAAAATAACCTGCTGCCTTCGCAAAATGTGTATTCTCTCCCCAAATCGTATTTTATGCCAAGTTTGAGCAAAGAGGGAACCATGCCAGGATTCATTTTAAACCAAACTCTGTTTTCTATTTCTAGTTCTAGCTTGTGGTAGACAGCTGGAGAGTACTTCATTTAAGTTGATTTCATCCTTGACACTTTCTTTTCAGATATGAATTAGCTAGAATGGTGCTAAAAATGAAGTTATTTCATTCTGAACTAAAAAACAAAAAAAGGTCTTGATATGTGCTACATGCTACAACATGGGTGAACATTGAAAACATACTAAATCAAATAAGTTAGTCACAAAGGGACAACTGTTGTATAATACCACTTATGAAATATCTGAAATAGGCAAATAATATGTTATTCTTAATATATCAGCTATTTTAATTGATTCTTATAAATGCTTTAGAAAGGCCAGAATGTATGTTTTTATAGAAATGCCAAAAATTATTGTTCTTGGTATTAAGAGGTATGGATTGTTTCCTTTTTGGTGGAGGTATTCTCATGATCGCTCTAGAGAGTCCTATGAAGAAGGAGTCCCATAAAAACATTAAACTCAGTTGACTGTTTTTCTCATTCATTCCTTCTCTTTCTTCTAAATGTAAGTTGCTCCCCACAGCTCTGACCCAGGCTGGCTAAAGTTTCTTTTCCCAAGTAGCATATTCCATATTGGCAGTTCTGCACATCATGGGCCAACTCTACCTCTCCCTGCCATACTTCTAAATAAATAGGAAGATTTCCAGGACACAGAATAGGTCATGGACAACTCTAAATTGTGGCTTCCATTTTGGCAATTTATTTACCCCCATCCATTCTGTAGATTTTATCTGATTATATTCAGAAGGCAGTCTAATCCATCTATTTAGAGAGCAGCCTTTCTATGTCACTAATTTTGAAGCTGGTAACTAATGCAACATCCCACCCAAAAGGTTTAGTTCCTCAGTTTTCATAAGAACATATCAATACTACCGTTTTCTCAGGCCAAAGATTCTGCAGGAAAAGCAAGCAACCTTTATGTCCTTTATTTTATCACCTTATAGTCTATTTTAATAACTTTGCATTTTTATCGATATTTTATTAGCCTTTGAGTATATGGACAGGAATTTATCATAGATAAGCTCTGTGAGCATATTATACATCTCTGGTTGTCAATGCCAGTGACTTAATACTACGGAAAAAATTAGCAGAAATAGTCTCTTGAAGGATCCAGTAGTAATTTCACTGAAATTAAATATATGTTTGCTTTGATTCACCTTCTTTGTAATTTATACCTTAATAATTTGTTATAACTTTTTGGTTAATTGGATATATAGATATAGATATATCTTCTCTGATATATATCTTCTATAATATATATCTTCTATATATTTGTATCTTCTGTAGTTTGTATCTTCTATAATATAGAGCCCTGGTTGCACAGTGGTTAGGAGCTCAGGCTGCTAACCAAAAGGTCAGAAGTTTGACTCCACCAGCCGCTCCTTGGAAACCCTGTGGGGCAGTTCTGCTCTGTCCTATAGGGTTGCTATGAGTCAAAACCGACTCAACAGCACCTAACAACAACAATAACACATATATATCTTCTATAATGGGGAATAGAGATATTATTAACCTTTTACTGTGTGTCAGGAATTATGCTAATCATTCTATATAGTTCATCTCATTTAACCCACACAGAAACTCTAGGAAGTTGATGCTATGTTTACTTCTCATTTTTACAAGTAAGGAAACTGAAATCCAGAGAGATTAGCAAAACTTAGACAACTTATCCTGCTCCCTAGTGCCAAAGTAATGTTTTACATCAAACATCTAAAACTAAAGGTAAATTTGGAAACCAATTCCTAAGGAGCTTGAGTTACGATTCTGAAGCAAGTTAGATCTTTCAGTTACATAGATGACTCTTTTGTAACCAGTTAACTTAGAGGGCACCCTGTGAAGTAATGGTCTCCCTAGGTAAGTATTATCATATATGCTTTAGTAAAGAAAAACACGTATGGCTCAGATGGGTTTCTGGTTATGTTTGTTCAAAGATTTGGGAGTAGATGGTAAAATCAGTGTAGCCATGCTTCATGGTAAAGACAATAAGGCCTCAATTACTCATTTATCTGTTTGATGGAGCAGATGCAAAGTTATTTCTTAAGGAGACTCATGGTCTTCTTGTATTCCCTTGACACACTTTGAGTGAGATTGAAATGTCCTGTCTTCAGGCTGTTATCAGCAGCCTCCTCAACTTCTCTAAGAGGATATAAGAATTCTCCTTGTTCAGATGACTACTAAACCATATTGCTTAGTGCTTAAGGGGTATCATAGACCAGTTGCTCTCCAGATTCTTATCTATTCTCTGTCACACAATATTTATCAACAGCTCAGTTGAATGAAGCAGTATTTAGAGAGGATATCCTGAAGGTTATGTCTACCCATCCCTTTAAAGTGCTTTACAATCTGTTCTTTGATTTACACACACTAACAAAAAAATGTATATATATAACCATCCAAACCACCTCCTTCTAATAGAATGGCTTTTCTGAATTTGCACCTTTTACTAGAAGGGGTAGAAGTAAGATTATAGGGAAGCAACAGAGACTGCTGTATAGGCCTCCATGTCGTTCTCTTCTGCATTAAAAATAAATACTTCTAGTTAAGTAATTCTATATTCATTTGAGTTCTTTTTTTTTAACTTTAAGAGAATTATTTAAAAAAATAAAATAATAGTCACTGAATACATTGCTATTGCAGTTATTTGTCACAAGGTTACAAATCACCCAGAAGCTAAGTGGCTTAAAACATTTCACTGTTTTTTTTTTGTGATTTCATGGGTCAGAAATTTGAAAAAGGAACGGTGGGGATGGCTCATCTCTCTCTACATGATGTCTGCTGGATTAGAATGTCCAAAATGACTTCTTCACTCACATGTCTCACGCTTGAGCTAATATGGCTAGAACAGCTGGGGTTGGCAGGAGTGACTCAAGTTGAGTTGTAAGTTTGTGGCCGAGTATTTAATATAAGCATTCTGAAAAGGCAGTTTTGTCTATCATCTGGGTTTCTTAGTTTTTCTTCATGTTGTCTCAGGCTCTTTCCTTCTCTCTATGGTCTCTCCACACAGCCTTACCTTTCATGGGATCTTAAGGCTCCTAAAGGCACAAAAGTTGCAACTGATAGGCTTTTTTACTGATTAGGCTCACAGTTGGCACAAGGTTACTTCCAGTGCATGTATAGTTAAAGCAAGCCACAGTCCCAGCCCTGTGTAGGTCTGAATGTCAAGAGGTATGGTTAGTTGGAGACCACCAATGCTACTGACTACCACAGTTCCATTAGGTTGTAATACAGTGAAGTAACTGATAAGATTTGTAATAAATAATAAACCCAATTGCCACATTTTAAAATGCAGCAGTTGATCATGAGATAAGAGGCCATTATTGGTGACAATCTGTAGAGGTAAATTTCCTGTGTTCCTTCCTCCACCACTTTGATGCCCATTGTGGAGTGAATGAATATTAAGCAGGGCATGGTGGAAGGTCAGCATGTGGTAATTGATCCAACTCTCAGGAAATCATCTGGGCCCCACCCCTGGGTAGTAACAGGAAAATGCCCCCAGATATCTAAGGCACATCTGAGACCCATGGCCATTTGATTTTTAATAGATTATCAATTTTGAAGATTCTATAACTTCCACTGGGATACAGATCTAGTGACTTTTGATCTTTTATAGTCAAATAATTTTTCCACACAAGTGAAATATTTACTGAAAACTTGTTAGGTTCTAAGCACTAGGCTTTTAGATTTGAAAGACTCAGTCTTTGCCATGTGCAACTCATGGTAAGGTGTTTAGTTAAGCATGAGACTAAATGATGTCCTTTCTAAAATGGTATTGTCTACTATATAAACCAAACCATGGGAAGCCATGGGGGAAAAGCTGTTTGGTTTGATCATCTTGACTTGAAAGTTGAAATGTTATACCTGTCTCTGCTGTTTGGTTGTGAAAACTGTGAAGGGGTAAATATGAACAAGAAATAACGGGTTCAATAGATGCAGGTTTCTTCTCATGCTGTGCTTTTAGGAATGGGTTAGGGCTACCTCCTTCATTTTAGCCATGTTGACTTTAAGTGGTTTAACTTTGAGAAGTGGTATGATGTGAGATCTAAATTATGAGAAGGAACTAGCCTTGTGAGATTCTGGGTGAAGAATGTGCCAGGCAAGCAAGATCACATATGTTATTGTAGATTATGTTGAAGAGTATGAATTATGTTTTAAATTCACTGAGAAGCCACTGGAGGACTTTAAGTATTAGAAGATTATTTGTCCGCTATGGGGGAATATGGAGTTGAATCTGCATTTGTTAGTACGTAGACTGAGGTTTCTCCCTCCAGATAGTAAAGAGCTTAACAATCAGAGTGCTAGAGACATGCAGATGGGGATTCTGATTGATGAATATCAGTAGAATCCACAGGAAATGGAAAGCCAAGGAAAGAAACAAGGAAGGGAGGAAGAGAAGTTGTTCCTGTCTGCTTGCCATTTGTAGAAGCTCAGCATTAATGCAAATGTAGGAGAAAATCAGCCAAAACACTTTGATGATCCTTAAACACACTAATTAAAGTTCTGGCTGGAACCATTACTGAACGTTTTGATCAAAGATTCCATAGGAGAATGCTGATCAAAAGGGGAAAGTGCAGAATGGAATGCCAAATTCTCATGGACTTAAGATTTTCTGGAGCCACGGAGGCTGGATAAACCCCAGAAACTATTGCCCTGAGATAATCTTTAAACCATAAACAAAAAATATCCCTTGAAGCCTTCTTAAAACCAAACAGTAGTTTAGTTTAATTAGTTAAGAATGTCTGCCTTGAGCGTGTTCTTTTAAAGAAGTATCTACATGGGATTAAATTGAAAGCAGCAACTCCAAAGGTTAGATAGAAAGCTTGGGGGGCAGTGAGTTTATATTAAGGGAAGAGGAACAATTCAGAAAAAGGAGGTAAGAATGGTTGTACAATTTGAAGAATGTAATCAGTGTCACTTAATTGTACATATAGAAATTGTTGAATTGGCTTATGTTTTGCTGTGTATATTTGAAAAAAGTTCTGGGTGGAAGGGGAAAATATAGATAATTACTAAGCATAATGGACTATCTGAAAGACTTTGGCTGGCACTCAGGATGAGCAGTCTTGGTATAAAATGTCTTTTCAGGGAACACACGTAGTGTCCCAATTCACTGAAAGTTTCTTGTAGGCAGAGAGTGTGACTTCATTGTACGTTGTACCTAGAACACAGGCACTCAGTGAATACTTAGTGGGCGTTTGATCGCAAGAAAAAAAAATTTTTTTTTTCTTAATGTAGTTTTGAACTAGATTTGATCTATTTTCTCTTCATCTATGATGTCACTGAAAAAGATACATCAGATAAATTTCATTTATACCATGATTTGATTAGTGTGTGGAACTGGTCTTCCTGTTCTTTTAATCACAAATGAATCATTCTACTCTTCTCTTCACAAATGTCATTGTGTTCTGAAGATTGATGGATCCAAGTACATTTTGGACTAGGGGATCACAGTCTAGACTTCAGCTAAAGCAAGGTCGGAATACCCAGGATGAGTAGGCTTGATGCCTAATTCCCATTTAACAGACTAATCTATTACATTTGACATAAAAATAGCCCCAAAAGTTTGGATACTTTTGGAGTAATACAGCAATGAAAGAAAAAGATGGTATATACATAATTTAAATGCATCTCAAATATAGGTATTTGTCTTTTTATTGCAGTATTTTATAAGCCCTAAGTTTAGCTAACAGAATATTATTCAATGTGTGTTTAAATGATTGAATAGTGCATTTGTCAAAAAAAAAAAAAAAAAAAGGATTTATTTATGATTAACCAGAAATGTAAGATACATATTTGCTAGTAAGAAAATAGTGCTAAGGGAAAAAAGGAAAGAATAGATGGCTCTCATATTTATAAACGAATAGTAAGTTCAGGTATGACATCTTCTGCCAGCAGTTAGAATTTTATTGGGCCTCCTAGGTGGCACAAAGGTTAAGCACATGGCTTAAAGTTTAGTGATTTGAATCCCCCCCAGAGGCAATTCAGAGGAAAGGCAAGGAGACCTACTTCCAAAAGATCATAGCCATTGAAAACCCTATGGAGCACGGTTCTACTCTGAAACTCTTGGGGCCACCATGAGTTGGAATCAACTCGATAGCAAATGGTTTGGTTTGGAATTTTATTTTGATGTTAAGCACAAAGTTAAGTCAACTATCCACAAGATATGCTAAATGTAAATAGAGAAAAACAGTTTGAAAATTAGAACACATTCCATTTGCTCCTGTGTTTGACCCATGTCATTTTTACTGCAGTAAACATTGAGGTAAAAATGGCATTCTATTTGAATATAAGTAAACTATTAGCATAAACCAACCTCCTATTACCACCATGTGTTTAATGAGACTCTTCCTTGGGACAAATTTTCTGGCATTGCTTTTCCATTTCTATTTATTTTTAAATTATTTTCCCAAAAATAAAGTACTTAAGACAATGGTTGTAATACCTTAAAATACCTATAATTTTACAAACCTTTATAAACTCAACATTTAATTTTTTAAAGCTATGTAATCTACTTGGAATTTAAATTTTAATATAGCCTGAGAATGAAAATTTTTTGTTTCCATCTGTGAGAGATAGGGCATAATACATTAGCTCAATACCAGCCATCACATTTTTCTACTTTTTATCCAAATCTGCCTTCTCAAAGTAGAGACCTTAATGACAAGGATGGAGTAAAGCTTTCGGGACCTCCATTTGCTAATGTGACATGACTCAAAATGAGAAGAAACAACTGCTAACATACAATAATAATTGGAATATGAAACGTATGAATCTAGGAAAATTGGAAATTGTCAAAAATGAAATGGGACGCTTGAAGATTGATATTCTAGGCATTAGTGAGTTGAAATGGGCTTGTATTGGCCATTTTGAATCAGACAATCATATGGTCTACTATGCCAGGAATGACAAATTGAAGAATGACATCATATCAGTTGTCAAAAAGAACATTTCAAGATCTATCCTGAGGTACAACGCTGTCAGTGATAGGATAATATCTATACATCTACAAGGAGAACCACTTAATACAACTATTATTCAAATTTATGCTCCAACCCTAATGCCAAAGATAAAGAAATTAAAGATTTTTACTAACTCCTGCTGTGTGAAATTGATCAAACATACAATCAAGATGCAATGATAATTACTGGTGACTGGAATGCAAAAGTTGGAAACAAAATAGAGGGATTAGTAGTTACAAAATATGGCCTCAGTGATAGAAACAACACTGGAGATTGCATGATAAAACTTATGACCTATTCATTGGAAATACCGTTTTTCAACAGCATGAACAGTGACTACACAAGTGGACCTTGCTAGATGGAAGACATAGGAATCAAATAGATTACATGTATGAAAAAAGACAATTGAGAAGCTCAATATCATCAGTTAGAGCAAGGCCAGGGCCAGACTGTGGAACAGACCACCAATTGCTTATATGCAAGTTCAAGCTGAAGCTGAAGAAAATTAATGCAAGTGCAGGAGACCCAAAGTACAACTTTGATTATATCCCACTTGAATTTATAAACCCTCTCAAGAATAGAATTGATGCATTGAACACTAATGACCAAAGACCAGAAAGATTTTGGAAGAACATCATACACGAAGAAAGCAAAAGGGCATTAAAACAGACAGGAGAGAAAGAAAAGGCCAAAATGGATGTCAGAAGAGACTCTGAAATTTACCCTTGAACATCAAGTAGCTAAGGAAAATGGAAGAAATGGTGAAGAAAAAGAGCTGAAGATTTCAAAGAGCTCCTTGAGAAGATAAAGTAATACAATGAAATGTGCAAAGCCCTGGAGTTAGAAAACCAAAAGGGAAGAACACTTTCAGCATTTCTGAAGCCGAAAGAACTGAAGAAAAAATTCAAGCCTTGAGTTGAAATATTGAGGGATTCTATGGCCAAAATACTGAATGATTCAGGAAGCATCAAAAGAAGATGGAAGAAATAGAGTCACTGTACCAAAAAGAATTGGTCAACATTCAGCCATTTCAGGAGGTAACAAATGACCAAGAATTGATGGTACTGAAGGTAGAAGCCTATGCTACACTGAAGGCATTGGTGAAAAGCAAGGCTCCAGGATATTACAGAATACCAATTGAGATGTTTCAACGAACGGATGCAAGGTTGGAAAAGCTCAGTCATCTATGCCAAGAAATTTGGAAGACAGTTACCTGGCCAACTGACTGGAAAAAAAAAAGATACCCGTATTTCTGCCCATTCTAAAGAGAGGTGACCCAACAGAATGCAGGAATTGTCAAGCAATATCATTATTATCACATGCAAGTAAAATTTTGCTGAAGATAATTCAAAAATGGGTACTGTAGTACATTGACTGGAAACTGCCAGAAATTCCAGCTGGATTCAGAAGAGGATGTGGGATGAGGGATAACACTGCTGATGTCAGATGGATCCTGGCTGAAAGTAGAGAATACCAGAAAGATGTTTACCTGTGTTTTATTGACTATGCAAAGGCATTTGACTGTGTGGATCATAACATATTATGGATAATATTATGAAGAAAGAGAGTTCCAGAAAACTTAATCGTAGATACGAGAAACCTGTACAGAGACCAACAGGCAGTCATTCGAACAGAACAAGGAGATAATGCATGCTTTAAAATCAGGAAAAGCACCTCTCAGAGTAGTATCCTTCTACCATACTTGCTCAATTTATATGCTGATCAAATAATTCGAGAATCTGGACTATATGAAGAAGAATGTGGCATTAGGATTGGAGGAAGACTCATTAATAACCTGCAATATAAAAATGACACAACCTTGCTTGCTGAAAGTGAAGGGAACTTGAAGCAGTTACTGATGAAGATCAAAGACTACAGCCTTCAGTATGGGTTACGCCTTAACATAAAGAAAACAAAAACCCTTACAACTGGACCAATAAACAACATCATGATAAATGGAAAAAAGATTGAAGTTGTCAAGGATTTCATTTTACTTGGATCCACAATCAATGCCCTTGGAAACAGCAGTCAAGAAATCAAACAACATATTGTACTGGGCAAATCTGCTGCAAAAGTCCTCTTCAACGTGTTAAAAAGCAAAGATGTCACTTTGAGGACTAAGGTATGCCTGACTTAAGCCATGGGGTTTTCAATCACCTTATTTGCATGTAAAACCTGGGCAATGAATAGGGGAGACCAAAGAAGAATTGATGCATTTGAATTATGGTATTGGCTAAGAATATTGAATATACCATGGACTGCCAGAAGAACAAACAAACCTGCCTTGGAAGAAGTACAGCTGGAATGGTCCTTAGAAATGAGGATGGCGAGACTGCCTCTCACATACTTTGGACCTGTTACCAGGAGGGATCCGTCCCTGGAGAAGGACATCATGGTTGGTAAAGCAGAGAATAGGTGAAAAAAAGGAATCGTCTCAACAAGATGGATTGACACAGTGGCTGCAACAATGGGCTGAAACAGAACAAGATTATGAGGATGGCACAGGTCCAGGCAGTGTTTCGTTCTGTTGTACACAGGGTCACTATGAGTCAGAACTAACTCAATGACAACAAACAACGACATACATATACATACACACACACACACACGCACACACACACACACACACCATTGCTGTTAGCTGCTATCAATTGCGTACTTGATTTATGGCAACCCATGCACAAGGAAACCAATGAGATCCAGCCTTGTGCCATCCGCGTGATAGACTGCTGATTGCACAGTGTTTCCTTATGAACTATAGGGTTTTTTCATTGGCTGATTTGCGAAGTAGATCTCTAAGCCTTTTTTCCTAGTGCATTTTGGCCTAGAAGCTCCGCTTGATTATACTTTAGTTCACGTTGGCATTTCCTTTCCAGGATGTTGCAATTGCCTCCTTACTGTTTTTCCCAGCTTCTAGGCTCCTCCTAACAAACCTGTTTGTATAGAACCTGAATTAATTAGCTACTGCTGGTATAAACTTAGCGGTTTAAATTAATGCAAATGTATTATCTTACAGTTCTTAAAGTCAGAAGTTCAAAATGACTTAGCAGACCTGTGTTCCTTCTGGAAGCTCTAGGAGAAAATTCATTTCTTCGGCCTCTCCAGCTTCCAGAGTCACCTGCATTCTTTTGCTCAGGGCATCCTCCTCCATCCTGGAAGCCAGCAAGGTAGCATCTTCAAATACCTCTCTCTCTTTCTCTCACTCTGACCTCTGCTTTTATTGTCACATCTTCTTCTATACATGTCAAAAGTATGTAATATGCAGTCTCACCATCCTTGCTTCTAAGGAGCATTCTGGTTGTACTTCTTCCAAGACAGATTTGTTCATTCTTTTAGCAGTCCGTGGCATATTCAGTAGTCTTCGCCAACACCCCAATTCAAAGACATCTCTCCTTCTTTGTTCTCCCTTATTCATTGTCCGGCTTTCATATGCATATGATGTGATTGAAAATACCATGGCTTGGGTCAGGCGCACCATAGTCTTCAAGGTAACATCTTTGCTTTTCAACATTTTAAAGAGGTCCTTTGCAGCAGATTTGCCCAATGCAATGAATGTGTCTTTTGATTTCTTGACTGCTGCTTCCATGGGTGTTGATTGTAGATCCAAGCAAAATGAGATCCTTGACAACTCCAGTCTTTCTCTGTTTGTCATGATGTGGCTTATTGGTTGAGTTGTGAGGATTTTTGTTTTCTTTATGTTGAGGTCCAATCCACACTGAAAGCTGTGGTCTTTGATCTTCGTCAGTAAGTGGGTCATGTCCTCTTCACTTTCAGCAAGCAAGGTTGTGTCACCTGCATTACACAGATTGTTAATGAGTCTTCCTCCAATCCTGATGCCCTGTTCTTCTTCATATAGTCCAGCTTCTCACATTATTTGCTCAGCATGCAGACTGAATAATAATAAAAAAAAGGTATGGTGAAATGATACAACCCTGAAACACATCTTTCCTGACTTTAAAACACTCAGTATCCCCTTGTTGTGTCTGAACAACTGCCTCTTGATCTATGTACAGGTTCCTCGTGAGCACAATTAAGTGTTCAGGAATTCCCATTCTTTGCAGTGTTATCCATAATTTGTTATGATCCATACAGTCGAATGCCTTTGCATAGTCAATAAAACTCAGGTAAACATTTTTCTGGTATTCTTTGCTTTCAGCCAGGATCCATCTGACATCAGCAATGATATCCCTGGTTCCACATCCTCTTCTGAAACCAGCCTGAATTTCTGGCAGTTCTCTGTCAATATACTGCTGCAGCCACTTTTGAATGATCTTCAGTAAAATTTTGCTTGTGTGTGATATTAATGATACTGTTTGATAATTTCCACATTCGGTTGGATCACCTTTCTTGGGAATAGGTATAAATATAGATCTCTTCCAGCCAGTTGGCCAGGTAGCTGTCTTCCAAATTTCTTTGCATAGAGAAGTGAGCACTTCCAGTGCTGCATCCATTTGTTGAAACGTCTCAACTGATATTCCGTCCATTCCTGGAGCCTCTTTCACCAATGCCTTCAGTGCAGCTTGGACTTCTTCCTTCAGCACCATCGGTTCCCGATCATAAGCTACCTCTTGAAATGGTTGAATGTGGACTAATTCTTTTTGGTATAATGATTGTGTGTATTCCTTCCATCTTCTTTTGATGCTTTCTGTATCATTTAATGTTTTCCCCATAGAATCCTTCACTATTGCAACTCGAGGCTTGAATTTTTTCTTCAGTTCTTTCAGCTTGAGAAATGCCGAGCATGTTCTTCCCGTTTGGTTTTCTGTCCCCAGCTCTTTGCACATGTCATTGTAATACTTTGTCTTCTTGATCCGCCCTTCGAAATCTTCTGTTTAGTTGTTTTACTTCATCATTTCTTCCTTTTGCTTTAGCTGCTGGACATTTGAGAGCAAGTTTCAAAGTCTCCTCTGATATCCATATTGGTCTTTTCTTTCTTTCCTGTATTTTCAATGACCTTTTGCTTTCTTCATGTATGATGTCCTTGATGTCATTCCACAACTCATCTGGTCTTTGGTCATTAGTGTTCAGTGCCTCAAGTCTTTTCTTTAGATGGTCACTAAATCCAAGTGGGATATACTTAAGGTCATACTTTGACTCTTGTGGTCTTGCTCTGATTTTCTTCAGTTTCAACCTGAACTTGGATATGAGCAATTGGTGGTCTGTTCCACAGTCAGCCACTGGCCCTGTTTTGAGTGATTATATTGAGCTTTTCCCTCGCCTCTTTCCACAGATGTAGTCAATTTGATTCCTGTGTTTTCCATCTGGCAAGGTCCATGTGTATAGTCATCATTTATGTTGGTGAAAAAAGGTATTTGCAATGAAGAAGTCCTTGATCTTGCAAAATTCTATCATTCGATCTCCAGCATTGTTTGTATCACCAAGGCCATATTTTCCAACTACTGATGCTTCTTCTTTGTTTCCAACTTTCTCATTCCAATCAGCAGTAATTATCAATGCACCCTGATTGCATGTTCAATCAATTTCAGACTGCAGAAGCTGATAAAAATCTTTGATTTCTTTCATCTTTGGTCTTAGTGCTTGGTAGGTAAACCTGAGTAATAGTCATATTAACAGGTCTTCCTTGTAGGCATATGGATATTATCCTATCACTGATAGTGCTGTACTTCAGGATTGATCTTAAAATGTTCTTTTTGATGATGAATGCAACACCATTCCTCTTCAAGTTGTCATTCCCAGTATACTAGACTATATGGTTATCCAATTAAAAATGGCCAATACCAGTCCATTTAAGCTCACTAATGCCTAGGATATCAATGTTTATGCGTTCCATTTCATTTTTTACAATTTCTGATTTTCCTAGATTCATACTTTGTGCATTCCAGGTTCCTGTTATTAATGGATGTTTGCAGCTGTTTCTTCTCATTTTGAGTCGTGCCACGTCAGTAAATGAAGGTCCCAAAAGCTTGACTCCTTCCACTTCATTAAGGCTGACTCTACTTTGAGGAGGCAGCTCTTCCCCGATCATCTTTTGAGCGCCTTCCAACCTGGGGGGCTCATCTTCCAGCACTGTATCAGACAATGTTCTGCTGCTATTCTTAAGTTTCTCACTGGCTAATGCTTTTCAGAAGTAGACTGCTGGGTCCTTCTTCCTAGTTGGTCTTAGTCTGGAATCTCATCTGGAACCTGTCCTTCATGGGTGACCTTGCTGGTAACTGAATACCAGTGGCATAGCTTCCAGCATCATAGCAACAGGCAAGCCCCCACAGTATGACAAACTGACAGATACTGGGAGAAACAAACCCTCTAGAGATAATTATTAATATTCGTATATTTTCAATTAATCTTTTTGATATTTAGGTCTATATACTTCATTAAACAAAACTAGGATCATGCTATAGAATGGCACACCCTGCTGGGGATAGACCTGGCATTGGCCTGGATAGTGAGCATCAGTTATGACCAGAGATTTTATACAGAAAAATCCAGGGCAACCTATATATTGGGTTAAGGAATACCTAGGATATATGGTAATTAAAGGTGACTTCCATGAGGAGGAGAAATTTAAAGAACTTTTAATAAAAGAACAAAGAGCTGATTCAGAAATTTTATGTGGCAGCCAAAGTTGAACTCTGCAGATAAATAACATTATATGTATTTTTTCATAATCATATTTCTGAGGGCAAAAGAAGTTATTTGGAATTATTAGTATACCTTAATATCCTGTTGAGGCAGTTTTTCCAAGGATTAAGCCAGGGTTTTTGAGAAATTGCTTTGCTTCTTTTAAGTCACTAGCTCAATTTCAAAGTCCACAGGACACTTCCCAAGTAGTCTATCTCTGTCTCTGTCTCTCAGAGGCTATTAAGTGCCGATTCCCATGCCCCATCCTCTCTCCTCTGTCTTACTGAATCAGTCTTTAGTGATGGGGCTCAGAATTTCCACTTTTAGCAAGATTTGATGCATAATAAATTTTGAGCACTGAAGCTAGTAAAACCCTTAAATTAAAGTACTAAACAGCTTTTTAAGGGTTTTATACTGTGTGTGGAGTCCCTGCAAATAGTTAACATGTTTGGCTGCTAACCAGAAGGTTGGAGTTTTGAGCCTGTTCAGAGGTGCCTTAGAAGAAAAGTCTGGCTATTTACTTCTGAAAAATCAGGAATTGAAAACTCTGTGGAGCACAGTTTTACTTTAACACACATGGGGTCACCATGAGTCAGAATTGACTAAACAGTAACTGGTTTACTGGTACAGTGTGTGTTAATGTAAATTCTCCCTAGAAATCTGTTCATTTGTGTATATACATATATATATATACACACACACATATGTATGTATCTTGGGTACATGAGAATAGCAAAATAGAAAATATATTTATGGCACATGTTTTCATGAAATAGTTTTAAAAAACTTTTCGTTGTGTTTTATGTGAAAGTTTACAGTGCAAATCAGTTTTTCATTCAAAAATGTATACAAAACTGTTTTGTGCCATTGTTTGTAATTCCTGCAAATGTGTCAGCACTCTCCTCCATTCCTTTTCTACCCTGGGCTCTTCTGTCTGTTTGTCTGGGTTTCCTGTCCCTTCCCGCCTTCTCGACTTTGCTTTTGGACAGGTGTTGCCCATTTGGCCTCACATACATGATTGAACTAGGAAGCATGTTTCTCATGTGTGGTACTGTTCGTTTTATAGGCCTGGCTGATGTTTGGCTGAAAGGTGGACTTTGGGAGTGGCTTCAGTTCTGAGTTAGCAGGCTGTCCAGGGGCCATAGTCTCGGGCTCCTCCAGTTTCTGTCAGATGAAATCAGTTCCCTTAAAAAGGCTTAATCTTAGGAGTCTTTAGAACTGCGAGAGGTCTTTAAAATTTATTAATTCAGTCACCTCGTTTTACAATTAAGGAAACCAAAAAGATGAAGTGACCTCCCTGAAGCCACAGCCCTGAGTGTGGAAGAACCTAGCGTTTTACTCAGAAAGAACTGACTCCAAGTCTCTTCCACACTGGAGTATGTTTAATATGTCCACTGTATTATCTGTTTCAAGCCACTTTCATCACAGCCATTTTAATCCTTGCTTATTTGTTTTCTAATGACAAATCCTGAAGCCAATTTTTTTTTTATAAAAACACATTTTGCTGTTTAAGGAGAAACATGCCTGGCTTTAATGTAATGAAAACTGCAGAGCCATGAAACCTCCTTTGTTGATTGCATTCGGCTTGGGGCTTGCATGTAATTTGTTGTCCATAATTCTCAAGTTTACCTGCTGGTGTACTCTGATAAGAGGAAGCATTGGGATCTCCAAATTAAAGAGCTCCAATAAAATAAACTGCAAGGGTATCTCTATTTCCAGAAAAGGAAAGAACTCTGCTTGTTTAGTGAGGTGAAACGTAATCTAAACAGCTGATATAATCTCAAGCACAGAATTCTTGAAAGCACTGAGAATCTGGTAGGAAAAATACACAAAAACAATGCTGTACTAATGAACTGTGCTGAATGTATGAGAGGCTGAGATTCTATTCCATTTCACACCTGCAGTCATAAAAAGGAATGTGATGAGCAGGTAAAATGACTTCCTTTATCTGAATTATTTTGTTCACTATTATTTTCATAGGTCTAAAGAAGAG
Source organism: Loxodonta africana (assembly GCF_030014295.1). Classification (NCBI taxonomy): domain Eukaryota; kingdom Metazoa; phylum Chordata; class Mammalia; order Proboscidea; family Elephantidae; genus Loxodonta; species Loxodonta africana. The sequence continues at coordinate 62,704,225 of NC_087343.1, forward strand.
CTAACTATTCTTCTATTTTATTGCTGTGACTTCCATTCTACTCTCTTGTTAGATAGCTCCAGGTTTAATTAGGAGTGGTGATCCCATTGCTAAACAAGAGAAAGCCTGATTTGTAGGACAATGCCTTGTTCAAGATTAATTAACATAAGAAACCCAAGTTGCCAAATGAGAGAGAACTTCAAGGAAGTAACTAACTGTGGGAGTTTCCATGGATGGTAGATTCAAAGTGAGTCACAGTGCAATGATGTACTGAGAACCAGTTTCATCAAAGCAAAGCAGATAATAATTCATTATTTTAAATGATCACTGCAATACTTCATTTTCCCCCCTGGATATTTGTTAATGTTTTCCTAACCATGTAGTTATTATGGCATCATGTTGTATGTCACACCAAGGTAAGGTGGAAAGATATTTCTTCAAGGAATCTCTACTTTCATAGAACTTTTACAGTAAACAACTGACAAATAGAATAACTATACACCTTATAGAATATTTTTTAAGTTCTTATTTTGTAAGCAAAGCAATCTTGACCTTTAGGGAAAATAGCTTCTCACAAATGAATTTCCTTATAGCAATTGGAGAGAGACGTGTCTGGTTCAAATGTGAACAAGAGTCTCCCGCTTTTTCCAATGTCACTGTTAGGTGAAATAGCCGGAAATCTACTAAGAATTGGCTTTCTCTTGTGAACTCTTAGAATATTTTAATGATGAGTTTTGTGTTGTGATATTTAGATTCTTTAGATAGGAGGTAAGAAGTTACTTGAATTTAGAATCTGGGATAAAATAAATTTGTTTTTTGGTTAGCATTAGTAAGGTTCTGAGTTAGCAGGCTGTCCAGGGGCCATAGTCTCACGGGTTCCTCCAGTTTCTGTCAGACGAAATCAGTTCCTTTAAAAAGGCTTAATCTTAGGAGTCTTTAGAACTGAGAGAGGTCTAAAGAAAAGACTCCTTTTGGAGGTGAGTATAAATCACTTGGAACTGGATGTATGGAATAGAACTAGATTATTCCCATATTTACAATTGGAAGAACTCCCTGATTAAAATGACTTGTTCTCAAGCACTTTTGTTCTCTCTCTCTCTCCTTTCTGTCTCTCTCTAAGGACCTTCTGGTTCTTAACCCAATTTACCATGTTTCTGGAAATGAAGCAAATTACATTTTGTATATTAATTTCTTATGCCAAAGTATCTACCTCCTCATGACCAGGAGATTAGGGTTGCATTTGATCCTATGTTAGCCAGTCCATCTCCTGTTACTTTCACATTGCTTATAGTAACCTTGCAGTTTACTTAATCATAGCAGATACTTAGACGTTGCATCTTCAATATTTTCCATATAAAATTATGATTTTATGACCCATACTATTTCTCTGATTGTTTCTGGGATAATTGGGACAACCTGTAAAAATACAAATGAAAATGATCTAGTGCCAACAACCATTGGGTGATCTAGGAAGCCCTAATTCATATTCATTGCTAAGAGTAATGCCCTTATTAGTGCCATAGAGCATCAATAAGTATAAAGGATATTCCAAATATAGACATATTTTTTGGTTAAGGAGTAGCTTATGGTGGCTGCCTCGAATGGTAAGCTCTACTGTCCCACCAAGTGAAAAGATCTCACTCAGTTCCAGCTTTCAAATGGTGAGACAGCTGCCTCAGAAGTCAGAGAGATTGGACACACTCTGGAGAAGCATATTTTCACCTGCTACTTTAGATGTCTGTCCCAAATTTGCATCTCCCTTTAGAGATAAATGGCACATCTCCCTCACTGAACCTTGTAGGATAGGAAAAGCAGAAAACTGTAAGTCAAAAAGTTTTTGGAAGAAAAAGTATATTTGTAATAAAATGGGAAAATACCTCTTTATAGATTGTTGGTTTTAGAACAGCTCTGCTTAGAAGGTTCTACCTAGACCTAGAGTAAAACATGTCTAAAATCTGAGTTCCTTGTCTTTCCATAGACTTTCAGTAACTTCTCCACTCCTTCTGTAATTATCAATGACACCAACCTTCTAGTGGAGTCCTGGGCAGTGCAAATGGCTAAATGCTTAGCTACTATGTGAAACATTGGTGATTTGAACCCACCCAAAATCTCTGTGGAAGAGAGTCCTGGTGATCTGCTTCCAAATGGTCACAGCCATGAAAACCCGATGGAGCACAGTTCTATTCTACAACCCATGGGCTCACCGTGAGTCAGAATTGCCTTGAAGGCAACTGATTTGAAATATATATATATATACACCCATATATAGAACGGGAATTCCAGAACACTTAATTGTGCTCATGAGGAACCTTTACATAGATCAAGAGGCGGTTGTTCGTACAGAACAAGGGGATACTGATTGGTTTAAAGTCAGGAAAGGTGTGCGTCAGGGTTGTATTCTTTCACCATACCTATTCAATCTGTATGCTGAGCAAATAATACGAGAAGCTGGACTATATGAAGAAGAACGGGGTGTCAGGATTGGAGGAAGACTCATTAACAACCTTCGTTATGCAGATGACACAAGCTTGCTTAGTGAGAGTGAAGAGAATTTGAAGCACTTACTAATGAAGATCAAAGACCACAGTCTTCAGTATGGACTGCACCTCAACATAAAGGAAACAAAAATCCTCACAACTGGACCAATGAGCACCATCATGATAAACAGAGAAAAGACTGAAGTTGTCAAGGATTTCATTTTACTTGGATCCACAATCAACACCCATGGAAGCAGCAGTCAAGAAATCAAAAGACACATTGCATTGGGTAAATCTGCTGCAAAGGACCTCTTTAAAGTGTTGAAGAGCAAAGATGTCACCTTGAAGACTAAGGTGCGCCTGCCCCAAGCCATGGTATTTTCAATCGCCTCATATGCGTGTGAAAGCTCAACAATGAATACGGAAGACCAAAGAAGAATTGACACCTTTGAATTGTGGTGTTGGTGAAGAATATTGACTATACCATGGAATGCCAAAAGAACAAACAAATCTGTCTTAGAAGAAGTACAACCAGAATGCTCCTTAGAAGCAAGGATGGCGAGACTGCGTCTTACATAGTTTGGACATGTTGTCGGGAGGGTTCAGTCCCTAAAGAAGGACATCATGCTTGGCAGAGTACAGCGTCAGCAGAAAAGAGAAAGACCCTCAACGAGGTGGATTGACACAGTGGCTGCAACAATGAGCTCACGCATAACAACCATTGTAAGGATGGCTTAGGAGTGGGCAGTGTTTCATTCTGTTGTGCATAGGGTCGCTATGATTTGGAACCGACTCAACAGCACCTAACAACAACAACATATACATATATATGTATGTGTATCTATGTAGAGGCTTTAAAAACCCCATACAATAAACATAAAGCATATTAATGTATAAAACTGCATATGAAAGAGAAACTTCAGAAAATTAAAGAAGAGCTGGGGTTTTAATGGCTAAAACATGTATTCTCCCTTCCTGTGTTTGAGGTCCTTTGTCAAACAGGTTACCTGCATTAGCTCATTTAATCTTCAGCAACCTTAGGAAATAATCTAGCATGATCCTCTTTTTAAAATGAGGAAACTGAGAGGTTAATTGATTTATGCAATGTCACACAACTAGTAAGTGATGGAGCCAGAATGTGACTACAAGTCGTCTAACCGCAAATCCTCTTACCAGTTGTCTGGTATTGGTCAAACCAAGAGCATTCAAATCACCAAAGGTGCTTGGAGAAAATGCAAATCCCCACACTCTGCAGCCACACCTACTGAAGGAGAACTTCTGAGGGTGGGGTGCTACGTCAAGTTGCCAAATGTAATTTATAAATAACCCAAATAGAAGGAATAGGTCTCTTAAAACTTCCCTGATAATGAGGGATAAGGGGGACTCTCCATTGTATTTGTTTCTCCAAGTCAGCCCTGAGCTACATCAGAATTTGACTCCAAGAGGAGGAAACCTTGCCTCACCTGGTCATGTTCTCCAGTAGCTTACAGTAGTCTTTGGGTGCAAAGAATTACCCCTTCTTCTCCCTGTGAAGAATGGTTAATCTGTGCAAATCTGGCCTTACAGTCTTGCCCAACCTTCTGCCTCTCACGTCTGTGAAATAACTAGCCAGCTTGAGCAGATAGTTGGCACTTGGAGGGAGAGAAGAGCACGCAGGGATCAGACCCTGACCTTATTAGCACAGCATGATCATCAGGCCTAGCAAAGCCCAGCCTTGGTGGTGCCCAGCTGGAGAAGTTTCTATCTTTCCTGTAGGAGAAGGGTCAGTCGATGCCAGTGCATCTGCTCTCTGACTCTGCTATCCAGCTATTCATTGCAATAGTCTGTTTACACGGTAAGCAAAATACATTTGTCTGGCACGCAAGTCCTAAAAGAAATGTTTGCGTTGAAAGTAGGAATTTGGATTTTAGTTGGAATGCTAATACCCTTTTAGGCTTCTGATGTCAGCATTCATGTTGCCAGTGAAACATAAATGTGAAAAAAATGTCTTTATATTTTGTCATATTAGTAGACAAATGATTTAGGTGTATTTGGTCTAATGGCAATACAGCGATTTTTGTAACTTTTTACTATGAAAAAAACAACTAAATTGTGCTTTTTAAATGGGTTTTTGTTTTGTTTTTTCCCCCATTAATAATGATTTGCTTAGTCCTGACTAACCTTTCTTTTTAAATTTAAAATGCTAATTTATGGGTATATTGTATGTAATATGGCATATACTGCAGTGGCCTGCCTGCGCTCTCTTTCATACAAATCAGTACAGGTTCTTTGTCACGTGTGGCTTTTACACTCTTATCCTCTGTTGGTCTGGGAATTATGCTGTTGGTTCACTTGTAATGACAACTGGAAACTTACTGTTTCTTACTTATAGAGAATTTAAACCCTAAGTAGAATTCAGATTAAATAAATTCAGTAGATGCTATTCTAGATGTAGATTGCAAGTTTTAACACGAGTTTGGCTTCATTTTAGATTTTTTACTTTGGCTTCACTGATGGACTTTGTCCCATTCAAAGGCAGCATCACACAATAACAGTGTAAATGGGTGCTGGCCACTGAGACGCTCACTCTCCCCTCCTGGCTCTGGCCCTTCTACCTATCCAGAGGGCAGGGGGCTCTCCTCCACACAGGGAGAACACACAACTCATAGTCCTAGAACCGGGGTGACTGACTTTCTAGATTCCCCAATTCTTGCTACCAATATCCAGGTCCTGTTTCCCTCCCAGTGACGTCCAGTTCTGTCTTGAATAGAAAAAAATAAAAAGCCTCCCATGCTATCAGAAAGACATGTATATCTTCCTAGCTTGTAGGAAACTGAGGGCTGAAGGAAGCCCCCTTGAATCTCTTTCCATTGGCACATCTCTCAAATGTTTAGTCCTCTTTGTAGCTGGCCTCTGCCCCCTGTCTCTGATTTCGGTTCCTCCATCCGTGGAGCTGAGCACCAGACTCAGCTCTGTATTGGTGTCTGATCAGAGCTGAACAACTGAAGCCATCTCTAGGTGCTTTCGACATAAACAAAAAATGTAGACAAAAAGCCAGTGCTTGTCATCTATTTAACCACGTGATCCTAAAGCCTCACCTGCAATTACATTCATCTTAGGAGGCCCTGGATGGCTTTGTGCCTTGTAAAATTTGACATTACATAATCTTATACAGAAATATGAGGTCACAAAGGTCACATGTGAAAGTGTTCCATGCCACGCAAGGCCTAAATCTAAGGGTCTCTGTTTCCTGAATGCCAAGCAAATGGGCTTAATATTTTCCACTATTAACAAATTGTGAGATAACTACTCAGCAACCCAAACTGTCCTTTGATGTTTAGATATTCCAGTTGGAACGTAATATCATCTCACTGCCTTCTTAGTATTATTTAAGTCTAAAGGCTGTTTTTAGGAGTGGTTAACCACCTGGCTGCTAACTGAAAGATCAGCAGTTTAAACCCACCAGTCACTCCCTGAGAGAAAGATGTGGAAATCTGCTTTTGTAAAAATCACAGCATTGGAAACTCTATGAGGTTATTTTTCTACTCTGTCCTAGAGGATCACAGAGTCAGAACTGACTCAACGGCAACAGGTTTTTTGTTGTTGTTAAAGGCTATAAGTAAGTGCTGTTGTTTTTTGTTGTTGTTGTTAGGTGCTGTTGAGTCAGTTCCAACTCATAGCAACTCTGTGTACAATAGAACAAAACACCATCTGGTTCTGAGCCATCCTCACAATCATTTCTATGTTTGAGCCCATTGCAGCCTGTGTGTCAATCCATCTTTTCTTCTTTTGCACTGACCCTCTACTTTACCAAGCATGATATCCTTCTCCAGGGACTGGTTCCTCCTGATAACACATCCGCAGTACTTGAGATGAAGTCTCTCCATCCTTGCTTCTAAGGACCATTCTGGTGTACTTCTTCCAAGACAGATTTGTTCGTTCTTCTGGCAGTCCATGGTACATTCAGTATTCTTCACCAACACCATAGTTCAAAGACATCAGTTCTTCTGTCTTCCTTGTTCATTTTCCAGCTTTCACATACATATGAGGCAATTGAAAATACCATGGCTTGGGTCAGGTGCACCTTAATCCTCAAAGTAACATCTTTGCTTTTTAACCCTTTTAAAGAGGTCTTCTGCAGATTTGCCTGATAAAATATGTCATTTGATTTCTTGACCGCAGCTTCTATGGACGTTGATTGTGGATCCAAGTAAAATGAAATCCTTGACAACTTCAATATTTTCTCCATTTATCATAATACTGCTTACTGGTCCAGTTGTGAGGATTTTTGTTTTCTTTATGTTATTTTTTTTTTTTTTATGTTAAGGTATAATCCATACTGAAGGTTGTTGTCTTTGATCTTCATCATTAAGTGCTTCCAGTCCTCTTATAAAAGAGAAATGTATGTAATTTATTAATAGGAATATTATTTAGGTCAGTGAGGCATTGGTGGTTCAGTGGTAGAATTCTCACTTTCTGTACAAGAGACCCAGGTTTGATTCCCGGCCAATGCACCTCAGATGCAGCCACCACCTGTCTGTCAGTGGAGGCTTTCCAGTTGCTATAATGCTGAATAGGTTTCAGTAGAGCTTCCAGACTAAAACAGACTAGAAGGAAATTCTGGCGCTCTGCTCCTGAAAATCAGCCATTGTAAACTCTGTGAATCACAAAGGTCCAATCTGCAGTCCATCATGAGGATGGTGTAGACCGGACAGCATTTCCTCCTGTTGTACGTGGGGTCACCAAGAGCTGGAGGCTGACTCAGTAGCAGCTAACAACAACAACATTTGGGTCAAGTCAAGAAGCCTTTCCAAAGTAGACACTCAATCCTTGACATGTGTTCTTCTTGGCTTTCCAGTGCTGTTTCCAGAATCAGACAACCCCTTCAGCCTCTTGTTGCCCTCGTCTCTTGCACAGCCAGCTGTCTGCTGCAGTCTGGCTTTTTCCCTACAAGGAGTGCCCAGTGAGATGCTGCAGCAACTTCTGTTTCTCTAGCATCTGATTTCTACATTTTCGTTTCCTTTGTCTCCCTGTATATTTTAGAGCATACGTTTGCCAGATATAATTTTTTTTATACTTATTGTTAAATGATGTTTGTCAACCAATGTGAGCAGTAGTTTGAGATTGAGGATCATTGCTTTGATCTTGAAACACCATTGTAATTCACTAGGCATTTTCTCTCAATGAGGGTCAAAACAATCATAAAAATAAGAGTGTGCAGAGGACCTTGAAGGACCCAGTAAGCATAATTAAGTGATCATCATGATAGGATTTTAATTGCGTATTTCACCTTTGAATTCTCTTCCTTTTTTATATAGTGAAGGGTGGAGCGAGTGAATGAGGGCATATGGATTTGGAGTGATTTTGAAGGTCAGATACCTTTATTTTGCCTCTTCCTGCAGGGATGAGATGAGTAAGGAACTACGTACAGTGTCCTACTGAGCAATCCTATTGCATCTTAACAGACATGTTCTAGTGGGATTTGATGGACTGGCTTCGATTCTTTCCTCTCATTAACACAGTCAGTAATAATGATGCTATTTATAGCATTTTATACTTTATGTAGAACTTTTCTTATTTGCAGCTTGCAATTCAACTAAGTATTAGGCATAGATTTCATTTTGGAAATCAGGAAACTGAGGTTCAGAGAGGTTAGGTGATATTTCCAAAGCCACACAGCCTATGAGTCTCAGAACAGGGTAGGAACCCAGGTGTTCTAACTTCAAATTCCATGTTCTTTTGTCCAAACATTTCTGCTTCTGAAAAAATGGAAGTGTCATTCGTTGAGCACCTAGTGTGTGGAAGAAATGTTTGTATTTGTGATTTTATTTAACCCTCACAACAACCTCAAGTTAAGGAGACTGATAATATTATCTCTATTTTAGCTAGGAAATGAAAACCCAGAATGCTTAAGTTAGTTGCCCAAGGTCATACAGCTGGTCCTGGGTCATAGATTATATTTTCTCTCTTCCATTCCATATATGGATCCTGATGTAGAAGGAGCAAGAATTTGTCCTGTGGTCCCCCCCCCCCCGCTATTTGTTATAGTTTAAAGAAAGAGAAATGGAAATCATACTACCAGTTGCAGCACCTGAAGAATTTTTAGATGCCAAACAAAAGCCTCCTGCAGTACTTAAAGATAAACATTGTTTTAATCATTGCAGAGGAAAAGTGGTGAGCAATGCACAAAGGATAAACAGTGTTTTCATTTCCTGACCCAAGCCCATGGCTTTTCCCATCATCCTGACTGCGGCTGTGTCACTCCTCTGTTAACCACATCTTCTCAGCTCTTCAAAGCCTGCCCATCACTGGGGATCTGCACAACCCTACCTTTTCTGCAGCTTTTTCCAGCTTTAGTCTGTTCTTTCTCTGATTCCTCTACCACATATTGCACACATTGTATTATAAACACTTCATACACAGCCACGTTCTTGGATTGCTTTATTTGCCTGTTTACAGAGAATGTAAATTCCTTGATTTAGAGATTGCCTCTCATGGACACTTATTTTGTATTCTTCACAGTACGCAGCGCAATACTAGGCATATGAATTTTCAACGTGCAGTTGGTTTTTAATGGGAAGCTGAGAGAGAATACTGACTAGGTAAAATCTGATTTTTGCCTTACGTAAATTTTGAAGCCCAAAGCTAAATTTGACCTAGGCACTGAATTACTCGGACTAAGTCAAAAACTAGTTTCATTCTTGGTTAGGAAGCTCCAGAAAAAGAATATTCAGTTGATAGAGTATTTTTACTTCTTTTTGAAGACATTCTTGGGTTCTCTTGAGCTTGAAAACACAAGGCTAAACGAATGGGTGCTTTGATGAATATACTTGCGTGAAAAGGACACAGATATCAGGAAACATGGGGAGGAATTGGGAAATGTGGTCAAATTCTGACATGAAGGGTATAAAAAGAGGAATGAATACATATAATGAATAAAAAGAGAAAGTTGGAAAGGAATATTGGGCCAGATGAAAAGAACCTAAGGAATTTGAACTTTATTTCTGGCCAATTAGAAGACATAGGATGGTTTTGAAAAGGGAATAAAGGTTCTAGTCCTACCATCATGGTAGTATACTACTACTGATGATAGTGACGGTGGTGGGGTAGTCTCAAACTGCAATACCTCCGGGGCCAGGCAACCACATAAAGGAGAGAAGAGAGCCAGATGAGAATATAAAAGTGACAGTTGCTACTCAGTTCCAGCCTTCTGTGGCCACACGGTAATGCAGGCATCATTTTTGCCATCTCCTTTAATTTTTTCAAAAGAAATTAGAAATCTGATTCTTTATATAAAAATTCCCAGATTTTAAAACATTGGCTGCAGAAATTTTAAACACTATGTTAATCAAACAGAACCCTTTTGTGATTGAGATAGCAGTCTGTGATCCTGACCTGCAGAAATAACACAATCTCTTTTCACCATGGATAAAAGAAGAAAGCTGACCAGAGAAAGAAGTGAATTGAGCAGCCAACCTAATGATCTAACTGGATAGGGACTGAGTAAGGCACAAGAACTCTGCTATTCTAATATTAAACTCAGACCACAGCCATATATTTGCACCCAGCTCTGGTTTCATTTTAAAACTAGCAAGGTTTGCACTGCCGTTACTCACCTGACCTTTAGAACTTTTTCAAACCTTTTTTTTCAACTTTTTAGAACTGAGAGTGGTGGTATGACAGGAATCTATAAATGATCTCAGAAGCTATGGGTGTATTTTGAAAATCCAGACCTGGTTTCAAATGTGAATTAAAGTGCAGAAGTTCTAGAGAACTTTTGAGTATGAAAAGAGACAAATTAATTAATCAAGTTGGTATGTAAGCATGAATTGATCATAAACTGAGGCATTCCTGGGCTAGCCAGGATGTACAATGACCGTATCTACCTGGCATCTAGTTGGAATTCCAAAATAAAAGAATAATAAAAATGGGCTAAAAAAAAGAAAAAAAAAAGGGAGAGGGAGAGAATGGCTGAACTTTTTTCCCCCAGAATTGTCAAAAGATAAGAACCCTAAAAATTAGGAAGTAAGATGACCCCCAGCAGCATATGTAAAAGAAATATACATGTAGACTCATCATGGTGAGACTGGAGAACACCAAAGATGAAAAGTTCTCAAAGGCAGTTTCAGAGAAAAGATGTTGTATGAAAGATGTTGGTGTGTGCTGAAAACAATGGAGTAATGCTATAAATAGCAGAGGGACTATAACTAGCATTGTGTAACTAGATAAACATTAATTATGAATAATGGTTAAATATACAGTCAGACATACAAAAGTAGAGAAGTTATATCCTGCCCCTGCTAGAATACTCCATAGCCTATTGTGCCTCATTCAATAGACAACCCTCCTGGATGTGAGTCCATGGTAAGATGCCTCAAGTGCAGCTACTTGCTGGCGTGTTCACTGATCCACTGGAAACTCACATAACCTAGCCGTGCTAAGCAATGAGATATCAACCGCTGTACTGCATCCCCCTCCTCAATCCTGCTGTCTCTCTCCAGGTATCATATACTTCAGCATAAAGCACAGAGCAGCAGTTCCACTGCTTAAGCAGGCATCCGTCCAACCATCCTGGCACATGGCTTGTGGGAGTGGAAGCTCCCCATTCCTTTACAAGGAGAGTCCTGATTTGAGTCTTAGTTGCTAATTCTCACACAGCAGTAAAAGACCCACTCCATAGCCTGTTATCCTTCAAAACAGTGTATTTAATCTGATGCAGGCATTTCTATAAAGAAAAAGCATTTCTATAAAGAAAAACACCTACTAACCTTGGCTAAAAGCTCTAAGCTGCCTGCATTTAAATATTTATGCCCCAGGTTTTTTAAGAAGTTGAGTATAATCAAAATCACCCTGGAAGAAGCATGTCAAAAAGATTAATTAAGAAGGAAGCAAAAAATGGCATCTTCCCCTGCCTCTGTGCTAAGCATTCTTGGAAAACAAGCTCTCAAATAAAATGAGTAAAGACTCCTTTACACAGCTTTGATTGCAAATTTTGCCAAGGTCTTAAAGAGAATTCATCTGAGTATTTAAATAGTATTTACTAAAAAGCATCTCCAACTTTCATGAGCATAAGAATATAATTAATAGATATGCCAGGGTATCATTGACGATGGAGTCAAAGGCCCCCTATAACAGATCTATATATGGCTTTTTCTCTCTTCAGGAGAAGATGAATTGCCATGGTAACACTGCCATGAAATAATAGGTCAAGTTTTATCATTCTGCCTTGGGCTTATTTTATTAGGTTTTACTTAAAAGTGGATGCCATTGTAAAATGGAGGTTTTGGTATTTCAAAGCTAAACATCATGACAAGAAAGTCTAATCAATAAAATCTGCTGGCGTCAAGAGGATGGATAAAGGACAATAGGTAGGAAGAACATTTAATTTGATTGAAGAACTATTTAAAGGTAGGTTTTTTAGTACTGTCTTCTAAAATGTGGGCTTGTTTTACAAATGCTAGTATAGCTAAGTGTGTGTAAATGAATTCTAACTGACTGCACAAGATTAATAGTGAAAAGAGGTTTGTAAATTTTATTTTATTGGAGGATTAACTGCTCTAAGGCAAAAACATTCTTATTCTAGGTCAAAAATAAATAAGCAAAAAGAAAGCATAAAATATTTAAGCTTTCTGTTTTGCTTACTATTTTTATAAGAATGAATTCAATGCTGCTTTATGTCTATTTATGGAAATAAAGAAGTACAGCTTGGGGAAAAGTAATATCATGCAAAAGAAGTGATGTGTAATAATGAGCATTTTGGGTTTTTTTTTTGTGTGTGTGCATTTTTGGATGTTGTGTCTCAGTATACATGATGGCTTAAAAATTTTCTGTAACAGTATCTCAATCATTGCAGGATGAAATTCCAGCATGAAGTAATATATGATTTTTGTCACTTCAAACAATGTTATTCAGTCCTTCTAGCAGTCTTATGCATAAACAGATAAGAGAGATGGATTACCAAAGATCTAGTTTTTAAAATAACAACATATCAAGCCACCTTCTTCTTTTAACAGAATTAATTTTACATAAATAGGATATAAAAATACATTTTAGCATAACATCCTTCATGAATTCACACAGTAAGACTATGTTAGACTTCCCCGTAGGACTACCTTTAATTTTCTGTATTTTGTCTTCTGTAACATAATAAAGGGGTGTGTTAGTAACTGTGAAATTTATACTGTTTTCGTCATGATTATGAAGATTGCAAACTGGAGTCAGTCAGTATGAATTAAAGGACCTTACCACTGAGTGAATTCTCTTCCTTGAGATTTTTAATTGTTATGCTGTCTGGTTCTTTAAAAAACTGTATTTTCAACACTATACGTAACCTTTTGCACACATGTAGGAAATATAGCATTCTGGTTAATAAAATTGTTCTAGAATATTTAAATATACAAAACAGGCCTAGAACAGACAAAATAAATTTAATATATACATACACAGTCCCTGGGTGGTACAAACGGTTAATGTACTTGGCTGCTAACTGAAAGGTTGGCCGTTCAAGTCCACCCAGAAGTCCCTTGGAAGAGAGGCCTGACGATCTAATTTCAAAAAAAAATCAGCCATTGAAGACCCTATAGAGGAGCAGAGCTGGGAAAGATGGTGGCGTAAACAAACCATCTTTCCAACCCTCCCCACAAATACAACAAGGAAACTGCTGGGCTTTGAGAGACTCTGAATAGGGGAGCAGAGGAAAGCAACAAATCAACATATCAACAACAGGTTGCATGCAGTAGGAGAATCACTTCTCCCACCGTCCCTGCCCCTCCCCAAGCCACACAGGTCGTGGCTGCTATGAACTGGGATAGTGCCTCGGGGTGGGGGTTGGGGGGGGGGAAGCCTGCTTCCCTAACCACCACTGCTCCTGTCTGTACAAAGAGACAGGACGCCAAGTTTCTGCCCTAAAATCAACAAGGCAGACGCTCCATATAGGTCTGTTTGCTGTATGACGGCCTCTCCTCACCCAGACGCTGTCACCTGCAATCTTGCCGTGAATTCCTACAGAAGGGCCCTGCAATGGAGTCAGCTCTCACAGTCAGCTCTCTAGATGCTCCCTGTGCACTCCATAGCTCTGGCCTCTGAAACCAACAGGACAAAACTACCTGGGAGTCAATTAGGGTTAGTCTGCCGCCACTTCCAGTTACTGAGGACTGCTGACTGAGGCTGCTGCGTGTTGGGAAGCAGGAGTCTTGAGTGGAGGCTGCACTTACAACCAACAATCCACCAGGGAGACTCTGATAGCAACAAGGCAGACTTCCACGAGGATCTGACCAGAATGTGACACTTCCTTCTCCACCTGGTAATTGTTGGCTGTCAGGCTGTTGCTAACTGCTATAGAAGGCCCCCACAGTGGAGTCTACACCCATATCAGAACTTTACTTGCCTTCCTATGCACTCCATAGCTCAGGCCTCTGAAACCAACAGGACAGATATCTCAGGGAATCAACTGTGTCTGTTTGCTCACCCTTAAAGATGTTACTGAGGACTGCTGACTGAAGCTGTGTGTGCTAGGAAGCAGGCATCTTGAATGGGGGCTACACCCACAGCCAGCATATTTCAGCATAGTACTGGGCTCTGATAGCAACAAGGTAGACTTCCCTAGAGATCCATTCAGAGTGTGACTACCCCACCCCAATTGGTAACTGTTGGCTGCTGGACTGATACGAACTCCTACAGAAGATTCCCTTCAGTGGAGTCAGGAGGTGGGTCTTCTAAGCAGAGACTGCTCCCCCAACCACCACAGGGTTCACTGGGGCTCTGCAACCAATAAGACATAGCTTTTGTCAGTCCTTCTGGGAAGTGCCAGCCTCTCCTCCTCCTGAAACGAAGCAAATCTGCCTGTGTTTGCCCTGACTGCCAGCTCAGATATAAGCAGCCCCCACAGAGCAGGTAAGGAAACCAGAGACAAAACTGGAGGGCAACACCTATCCCCGAAGAGGGCTTGCTGGGTGTGGGTTTTCTGACTAAAAATGTGATTGCAGAACCACAGAAGGGAAGGGAGTAACATCCAGAGAAGGGACTGCACTACCTGGGGGACAGATTGATTAGTACACAGTATCTCACCTGAGTGGCAGTTCCCTCTTGTGGACAAAGTGACCGCAGCATGTTCTCTGGTCTGTTTGGGAGAGATTGAAAGTTGAAAAATGAGATCTGAAACTTTTGAATCCCAATTAAACCAAGGAGGGAGAAGGAGCTATGACAGAGAGAGAGGAACTGGTAAGCAAAGGCCAAAGGCTCTGCCCACCTTAGAGTTTCTTACAGAAAGTAGTGTGGCAAAAACATCAAATACAGGGAAAACCAAGAAAGTTAACACCCTCAAAAATCCCAGTGCCCCAACAAAAGATCACGAGACATACAAAGTTCAGAGAAACAATGACCCATCCAAATGAACAAGACAAAGGGAGTGAAAGCACATATAGCGATGACCAAATAATGAAAAAAAAAAAAAAAAAGGAAGAATATAATGCAGCAACATTAAGGGAAAACATAGACAAAAGCTAAAAGAAATAAGGAAAATAATGCCAGAACAAAACGAGGATCTAAAAAAAAAAGATATTGCAGCTGAAAGGGACATTAACTGAAGTGAGAAACACAATAGAAGTATTTACCAACAGATTTAATCAGGTGGAAAAAAGAATCAGTGAACCAGAGGATGTTGTTGTTATTGTTGTTAGGTGCTGTTGAGTCGGTTCAGACTCATAGCGACCCTATGCACAACAGAATGAAACATTGCTGGGTCCTGCGCCATCCTTACAATCGTTGTTATGCTTGAGCCCATTGTTACAGCCACTGTGCCAATCCACCTCATTGAGGGTCTTTCTCTTTTCCGCTGACCCTGTACTTTAGCAAGCATGATGTCATTCTCCAGGGACTGATCCCTCCTGACAACATGTCCAAAGTATGTAAGACACTTCTAAGGAACATTCTAGTTGCACTTCTTCCAAGACAGATTGTTCTTTTGGCAGTCCATGGTATATTCAATATTCTTCGACAACACCACAATTTGAAGGCGTCAATTTTTCTTCAGTCTTCCTTATTCATTTTCTAGCTTTCACATGCATGTGATGCAATTGAAAATACCATGGCTTGGGTCAGGTGCACTGTAGTCTTCAAGGTGACAGCTTTACTTTTCAACACTTTAAAGAGGTCCTTTACAGCAGATTTGCCCAATGCAATGCGTCTTTTGATTTCTTGACTGCTGCTTCCATGGGTGTTGATTGTGGATCCAAGTAAAATGAAATCCTTGACAACTTCAATTGAACTAGAGGATAAAAAAAAAATAAGCGAGTTAAAATTACAGGCACTGAAGAGCAATAAGAACAGAGGCTCATGAAGGCTGAGCTCAGTTTAATGGAATTATGGGACGGCAACAAAAGACCTAATAAATACATCGTAGGAATTCTGGAAGGAGGTAAGAGAGAGGGAGAGACATAAAGAATATTTGAAGAAATAATAACAGAAAATTTCCCCAATCTAATAAAGGACATGAATCTACAAATCTAGGAAGTTCAAAGAACCCCAAGCGGGATAAACCCAAAGAGATCTACTCCAAGTCACATCATAGTTAATTCAGTGCCCAGTGCTGTCGACATCATAGTTAGGCTCCCAAAAATTAAAGAGAGAATCCTGAAATCAGTGAGAGAGAAGCAAACAGCCACATACAAAGGATCTCCAATAAGATTAAATGCCAATTTTTCCTCAGAAACATTGGAGGCCAGAAGGCAATGAAGTGATATATTTAAAGTTGTACACCTGTAAAAAGTTGAATTGGCAAAAGTGTGATGGATGTATTTACAACAAAGCCAAAAAAAAAAAGGAGTAGCTGCTGGGGCTGATAATGTACAAACACACACCTCATGGAATTTGGTTCCTTGGTTTAGAGGTTTAAGGTCATGGTTTCATGGGACATCCCAGTTAATCGGGCTAATAAAAACATAGTTAGTGCTTCTGTTCTATCGCCTAGTTCATTGCCTAGTACCTGGACTCTTAAAAGCTTGCAAGTGGCCAGCCAGGGCGCAGCAATTGGTCTCTGTTCACTGGACAACAGAGAGAGAAGGATGGTCAGAAATAGGAGGAAGATATGTAATGAGTGGCTAATTGCCTCCATGAACAACTACCTCCTTTGCCATGAGACCAGAAGAACTGAATGGTGCCTTGCTACCATTACTGAACATTTTGATCGAAGATTCATAGAAAAATCCTGATCAAAAAGGGGAAAATGCAGAACAGAATTTCAAATTCTTATGGACTCCAAACTTTCTGGAGCCATGGAGGTTGGATGAACCCCTGAAACTATTGCCTTGAGATAATCTTTAAAAAAATTAAGCTGAAAATATCCCCTGAAGTCATCTTAAAACCAAACAGTAGTTTAGCTTAACTGGTAAAAAAGGTCTGCTTGGAGGATTTTGCTCTTTTAAGAACTATTTTTAAAAAACCCAGTGCCTTTTTGTAAGGGATCAAATTAACAACAGTAGCTTGAAAGATTAGATAGGACCCTTAAGGGGCAGTGAGTTTATTTCAGTGAGGGAGGAATAATTTAGAAAAGGAGGATGAGGATGGTTGCACAATTCATAGAATATAATTGATGTCATTAAATTGTACATATATAAATTGTTGATTTGGTGTATCTTTTGCTGTGTATATTCTCAACAACAAAAGCAAAATTTAAAAAATTTAGGAAGACAGGAAAGCCCCGTGGAGCACGGTTTACTCCAACACACATGGGGTTGCCGTGAATCAGAACTGGCTGGATGACAACTGGTGATGATTATGATGATAGTGAACTTGTAGTAGATATTCGCTAAATGTTTATTGACTCCATAAAGGAATTGATCAATCACTTTTAAAATTAAGCTATATTGAACATAGTTTAATCTTCCTTTGGTGATTTAAAATAATCCCTTCAAAAAACGCTTAATAAACAGTAGATAAATGGTAACTTTGGTGAAGGGTAAGACAGCACACAATACGGGGAAGCCGGCACAGCCTGTGTGAGGCAGGGCCATTGTAGCTCCATAGACACACTCAAACTCCCTGAGGGACCGAATTGCTCGGCTGAGGGCTGTGGGGACCATGGTTTCAGTGAACACCTAGCTCAATTGGTGCAACAGAGTTTATAAAGAAAATGTTCTACATTCTACTTTGGTGAGTAGTGTCTGGGGTCTTAAAAACCTGTGAGTGACCATCTAGGACACTCTACTGGTCTCGCCGCTTCGGGAGCAAGGAAGAATAAAGAAAACTAAAGACACAAGGGAAAAATTAGTCCAAAGGACTAATGGACCACATCTACCACAGCTTCCACCAAACTGAGTCCAGTACAACCAGATGGTGCCCGACTACCACCACTGACTGCTCTGACAGAAATCACAATAGAAGGTCCCGGACAGAGTTGGAGAAAAATGTAGAACAAAATTCTAACTCAAAAAGAAAGAGCAGATTTGCTGACCTGACAGAGACTGGAGAAACCCTGAGAGTATGGGCCCTGGACACCCTTTCAGCTCAGTAATGAGGCCACTCCTGAGGTTCACCTTTCAGCCAAAGTTTAGACAGGCCCATGGAACAAAACAAGACTAATGAGGTGTACCAGCCCTGGGGTGGGGACTGGAAAGTAGGAGGGAACAGAAAAGCTGGTAATAGGGAACCCAGGATTGAGAAGGGAGAGTGTTGACATGTCATGGGATTGTTATCCAATGTCATACAACAATGTGTGTACTAACTGTTTGATGAGAAACTAGTTTGTTCTATAAACCTTCATCTGTAAAAAGAATAGTTCAGTAAAAATAAATAAAATAAAATAATCCCTTCAGGTAAAATGTAGCAAGGCACAGGTTAAGAGATCTTCACTTGCTTGAATGCCAAATGACTGAGCTGTTATCCCATTTCACCTCTTTGTGTTCCTCTGGAAGCTCACTAGCTAATGTGTATTTTATGTCTTGTGTTGCAGTGTTCCTAGTCCCCATTTATACTGACTTTCCCTATAGACTATTGCATAGCCTTCAACTTATTTCTGTAAGTTTAATTAAATTGCCTTTGTTGATTGATTAACACCAGTGTGTTCTCTCCATCTATAAAATTACTTAGTTCATCGTGTATAAGGATTGTCCATCCTACTATCTATTTTTCTCTGTCTAGACATTCAATAAATGTATTTTGATTGTGTTAATATTGAGTTCTGTTTCTTTACTAATGGTTGGTTCCATTTAATTCAATTCAATACAGCGAGAAGTACCCGCCACAACAAAGAGCAAATTATAATACAACTCATACGTTGCAAATAAAAGCTATTTCCTCACTCCTAAAACTACATATTATTATCTCTGTTTGGCCTCCGGAGGATTTGAGAAGGCAGCACATACACAATTGAAAAAATAAAATGTTTCATTGGGGAAAATCTTTAAAAAAATATAAAAACAAAGACAAAATGCCAAAATTCAAACTGACAAAAGCTATTCTTCTCTTGACAGTTAATGAAGTATTTGTTAATCAAACCTATCATTAAAGTCAATTTTTGTTCTTAAAAATACTACTGGAAAGTCAAAATATTTGACCCAAGTAAAATGATTTTAGTATTCTTAGAAAAGGGGAAAATGAAATCACTCCTGGAAGAAAGTTTTTATTTTTTTCAGGTGTTTCTCCTTCATTTTCTTGGTAAGAGATTTCCGGTTGTGTTCTTCAATCACTAGAAGACTACATTTATAGGAAATCAGCAGGTATTGCAGTTACTAGAGTCAGTAGGGGCTAGGAGGAACTCAAAGCCAGGTTTAGAGCTGGTTTCCTGAACAAGCTGAGAAAAGGTACCATTTTAGTCCCTTACTTTCGGAGATTGCTCACATTTAATTACATTAGTGGTACTTGACATTATAAAATGGTCTTATTTTTTTTTTTTTTAAATATAACCTTCGGTCGTCATTAGTGAATGTAAAATATAATGAAGTGTTTTTCTGAGCTCTTTTTCTTCCGGATATCATGGAAGAAAATGCTAATGAGTTTATAATCCTGAAATTGTCTTAATTATCCAGAATCAATGCACAGCCAACTTGGAGTATGTTTATTAGTTTAGTTTTATTCTTTATATTTTCTTTATATACGGAGGGAAAAGAAATTCCCTCTGTGTTTTTTGCTACATTTTACTCATCTGGTGTGGTTTCTTATTCTTCTTAAAAGCTTTTAGGTAACAAGTACCTCCAATTAGATTGTGTTTCTGGGATTAAATCCATATAGTGTTGAAGATCCTGCCCCTTGCTGTGACTTGAATGCTACTGGGTGGCATGAACAGTTAACCACTCAATTACTAGCCAAAAGGTTTACAGTTCAAACCTACCCAGAAGGTCCTTGGGAGACAGGCCTGGTGATCTATTACCAAAAGATCACAGACTTCGAAATCCTATGGAGCAGTTTTACTCTGCACACATGTGCTTGCCATGAATTGGAATCAACTCAAAGGCAACTAACAACAACAACAACACTGCATATAACATTTTCTGTTTTATTTTTTCTTGAAAGCTGTTTTTTTTCCCCTCCCCTTTTTTTAAATTTTGATATGCAGTGGTTATACAACCCTGTAGTTGCTAGCAGTTTCCTGTAACATTTCAATCATAATATAATTGGGCCTTGATTTCAGCTCTCTCAGAGATTTAATACACCTACAATGTGAAATTAATATATTTCATAACGGTAGAGCTAGTTTCTTTACTGTCAAAATGAAATTAACATCTTAAGAAAAAGGGATGCTGTTCCTGGAAGAGGTCAAGAAGAAAGAGGTGAAGTATCATTTTTAATGTCTGTGTTGAAGACATGCTTGACAGGAAGGGTCCAAGTCACCTTTTAGCAGTGTCCTGGCTATATTGGCTGTTTTCCCCTGCTGAGAAGTTGGGGAAAAGATGCTTATTGTATAGAGAAGGTAGCAGGTATTGGGTCCCCAACCTGTAAGAATGTTAATCAATTCCAAGAAGACATTTTGCCAAGAGAAAAGTCATTTAAAGTTTTTTCAAAATGGCGGGGGGGGGGTGGGGTGGGGATACAGGTAGATAGATGATAGACAGACAGACAGATAGGGAGAGACAGACAGAGCGTTCTGGAAAATAGGAACGTAAGTCAATCAAATGTCGAAAAGTTTAAAAATAGGCTGATTTTTTCAAGGGGATCTGTTCCCCAGAGACCTAAAACACATTACAAAATCTCTGATTATACTTTTTTAAATGTAGTCTTTGGGAATTTGGTTCTGGCATTTTATCCATGTTCTTTATCTCTCTTCTTTGTTTCACAGTAGGATACACTGTTAACTGAGTTAAATGTAGTGGGTATCCAAGAGTATTCACTATTAAGCTCAAGATTGGCTTCTTTTTTTAAAAATATTTATCCCAATTATATACAGTTTCTAAGGTCTGTGTTTATCTCTAGTATCTACAGTTTCATTTTTAATATTTATAAAATAGTAAGCAAAGTACAATAAAATATTCAAATACTTGCCAGGTAAATTCTGTTATACAGGTATGCAACTCTGCTGCAAAACGAGAGATGATTCCACCCCATTTGCATTTCTGTTATTACTGTTGGGATTGAATTCTTTTACAAGTTAACTTACCATTTATGTGCCCATTTATAAATACTTTTTAATTAGAATATTTAACATTCACTTAATGATTTCTAACATCACTTAACATATTAAAGATATTAACTTTTGATCTCTCTGTACAATGCAAAAATACTTCCCAGTTGGTCATTTGGTTTGATGTCATTTCAATTTTATTCATAGCTTTTTTTTCTATATTCAAGAAATTGCCAAAATTTTATATTTTGAGATCTATACTTTCTTTCCTTTTTGTTTCCTGCCATTAATATTATGTTCTAAAAGATCCTCCCCACCTGTTTTGCTTTATTTCTGCTATTTTAGGTACCATAATCTGTTCTCATCCTACCTTTGAAGCCTCATTTCTTCATACTACCTAATAAACACCTTCTTCCTGCTGCAAGAGTAGAATGTAATTCTTGCTGGCTTTGTGAAAAGTCACAACCTTAGCTAGTTTCCTAGTTCCGTTTCACGTCCTATTTTCTTCCAGAATCATTCACCGATTTCCCCAGCTTTCTTTCATCACCCCTCTCTGAGTTTTTAGGAGGCAAATAGGATATACCACACAGAATTGTAAGCAATCTTGAGTTCTCATTGTTGATCTGTGATGGAGTGAAACATCCAAACAGGAGGACACCTGTGGGTGAAGAACATTATATTCAGTGTGATCCTATCTCAGTTGTGATATCCACAAGATGCTAATTTTATTCTCATAGTAAAGGATCCAGTTCTGTGTCATTCAATACATTAACATTCACTTTAGAACAAAAGAACTCTTGCCCTTGAGTAGACTTTGACTCAGGTCAACTTTGTGTTCCACAGTACTTTCACTGGCTGATTTCTCAGAAGTTGATCTCCAGGCCTTTCTTCCAAGGCACTTCTAGGTAGACTCAATCCTCCAGCCTTTCATTAGCAAGCAAGCCAAGTGTGTTAACTGTTTTCTCCACCCAGGGACTCTCTTTTTTATAGTTAAGCCATTTGCCAAGAACTGATTCCGGCTCAAGGAGATGCCATGTATGCCAGAGTAGAACTGTGCTCCATAGGGCTTTCAGTGGCTGATTTTTCAGAAGTGTGTCACCAAGCCTTTTTTCCGAGGCACCTCTGAGGGGATACAAACCACCAACCTTTCAGTTAGCAGTGAGCACACTAACCTGTACCACCAGTGACTCTTTCTATAGTCAGATGCTACTTAATAGGAGTGAACGTTAAGTATAAAGTATTTGCGCTAGATCTTTGCCAAAAAAAGAATTTTTCAGAATATTGCAGAGCCACCCTATGAAAATCATTAGGAAAAACAAGACTAAAAAATATAAAAGAAATATGTAGTTATATTTTGCAAATACATTTTAGAATTTGTGCTACGGATTTTCAGAATCATGTATCACTCTGCAAAAGATGTTTTGCCTTATTTTTGAGAAATTATTACTGTTGTTATTTTTTAGGACACAGCAGGCCAGGAAAGATACAGGACTATCACCACAGCCTATTATCGTGGGGCCATGGGCTTTATTTTAATGTATGACATCACAAATGAAGAATCCTTCAATGCAGTACAGGATTGGTAAGTAAGAACAAATACTTCCATTACTAATAATGATCATTTTCATTCAACTCTTTCTTCTTCCCTAAAGCAATTACCATATTGCAGCACAACATATATTTTTATTATACTCTACAGTCCTGTTTGTCATTTATAAAACAAACAAATCAAGTTATGCTTGGAACCATTATGTAATGATTGATGACAAATCGTTTTGGTGTTTTTTTTCTACATTTTTTCAGTTCTAATGCTTTGCATTCTGTCATCCTTAGTTCCATGGAGAGTAGTACCTTGCTTTTGATTTTTTTTTTTTAAATGCAAATGATGAATGGTTTGAAAATTTACTAGTCTAGAACGGACATCAACAAACTACAGCCTGTGGGCCAAATCCGACCTGCAGGCCAAATTCAGCCCACTACCAGTTTTTATAAATAAAGTTTTATTAGAACACAGGTGGGTTCTTTTGTTTATTGTCTACATTGCTGACACCCTACAGTGGCAGAAATGAGTCATTGCAACAGAGACCATACGGCCTGCAAGGCCCAAAATATTTACTATCTGACCCTTTACAGAAAGTTTGTTGGCTCCTGGTCTAAAAGAGTTGCTAAATAGGTTCTTCAAAATGAAAAACTTCAAAGGACTGGGATGAAGGAAAAGATAAAACCAAAACCCTTCCTGACTCATGCTACCTGAGACCATCTGAAGATAAATCTGTACATTATCAGTGTGACTGCAGGGGACAGATCACTACAACTTTCTGATGACTGCAGCTTTCTTCCTCCTTCCCCATCAGTGACTTGGGAAGAGACAGTGGAGATTTGACGGTAATGAAGTAAAGCGGTGAGGCTGAAGTGGGCTGTTCTTCTGTAGAATGTCCTAGAGTCTAACTACAGCTTTGTGTGACATTAGGAGGAAAACGAAATCCCACTCATGTGGATGGAAAATAGTGACCAGTACTGAACAGACACCACATTTTAACTCCAAATACTGAAACAGGCAGTCACCCCTCGTCTGTGTAAGGGAAAATTAGAATACCCAGGTGAAGCACAGATCATTTTTTTTTTTTTTTTAATCTGTTTTCCATGATAGTATTATCCAAAATGATTTTTTGTTACATGTCTATCACCTTACTGAGGGGCAGATGCTATAGAAACTTCAATTAGCTTTAGATTCTTTTTCATTTTAATTGTTCATCTGGGAAGACACCTACATTTTCCTCATATATACACACATACACACGATGCAAGAAATACTGTTTACGATAGTAACTCCAAAGGGAAATATGTAGTTATAAACTGAAAAGATTTAGGGCCTATATGGAAAAAAAAACACAAAACTATCTTTCATTGAAGGACATAAAAGGAGGTTTAAGTACCCTTCTCTTTAGAAGATGCAATATTATCAAAATGTCAGTTCTTAGCAATTTGTAAATTCAAGAATCCCAATACCAGAAGGTTTGGTAGAAATAGAGTGAAATAGAGTCCAGAAACAGACACAAATGCATATGAAGATTTAATTTTTGATAAAAGTGGATTTCAAATTAGTGACAAAAAAAAGTTTTTTCAGTTAATAGTGTTGTGATAGCTAGCTAATTGTCACACATAGCTTCGACACATGTGTTGGCCAGTAAAATGGTAATTTTAACCTTCACCATTTCAGGAAATAATGGGACCCAGTGTTCCTAGGCAGGACATGTTCATGAATGAGGTTCCAGACTTTCAGGGTGTCAAATGCTCTTTGTACCCGTAGTTCTTCTTGCCCTGCTACTTCAATTAATTGACTAATGAGATTACACTGAAGAATGCACTGAGCTCATTAAAATCAAATGGCAACAACGCCAGGACCCATGCTGTCAGTATCCCTGAGTCTAGCTTCAAAAGTCATTGGAAAAGTTCAGCTTTTTTGTGCCTTCCTCCACGCCTTTCCTCTATAACCCCGTCAGTCTGGCTTCCACCCCACCAATGCTTCCTCACATGTCAACAGGACCACCTCCTCTTTCTCAGTCTTCTTCCTCCTCCTCAAATCCTGTAACTATTTGACTTTATCTGCTCTTCCTTTTGAAGCTCTATTTTATGTCTCCTGAAAGGCTACATTTTCCAGATTATTTTTTTCTCTTTCTAACAGTTCCTCTTTCTCCATTCTAGATCTCACTACCCTCTCCCCGCGACCACCACCACCCACCAAAAGCAACTGTGCCCCTGTGACTTTTTTTCGTGGGCTTATTCTTTGTTTCCTTGGCAATTGTATCCTCTTATACAGCTTCATTTATCACTTATATCCAGATGGCTACCAAATTTAAATTTTTGGCCCCCAATCTGTCTTCTAAACTGCCGTGTTGCCTTTCCAAGTACCCAAAATATTTCTCCACCTGGACACCCTACTCGCACTTCAGAATCAATTATCATCACCAGAAGCTGCTTACCACCCTAGCATCATTATTTCTGTTCATTGAAGCCTCATTGCTGTACATCACCCAGGGTCCACCCCAAGTCCAGTGCTAACTTCCAGCATCCCAATCTGGGTCCTGATCTTGCATATTAATTTTTTTCTGAATATCCTGTGCATCTGTTCCTTCCTTTCCATGCCTTCTGTGGCCATCCTTGTTCAGTTTATGATCTTTTGCCTCTGCCCTCACCGTAATCTTTCAACTAATTTTTATCCCTGTAGACCTCTTCCTGTCCCGTTCTATCCTACCCACCGATGCCATAAGAATCTTCCAAAAGAACATGACTCTAAGGATCACAGAACACCCCGACTCAAAAGCCTCCCATGACTCACCATTGCCTCCTGAATTAATTAAAATTTACTCAGCTTGAGTTTTAGACACACCACATTATGGCCCACTATATCTTTTGAAGCTTATCTCCCTTGCCATTCTAGAATGAAACCGGACTATTCACTGTTTCTAGAACCCAGCCTATATTTTTCAAATTTTGTTTTTTGTTTCTTTTGCGGTTCCCTCTGCTTTGCATATCTTCTTTCACAACTTTCTACACACCCCTCAACTGTATAGATCTGTCAAAAACCTACAAAGTCCAGCTTATAAACTAATTCTTGCTGATTTTTTCATCCACAATTGGCTTAGTAGGTTCTTTTATTCATTCAACAAATATTTTTGAACACCTATTTTTTTTTTTACTCTTTGAGAGTAAATTTTCTAGACATTGTGTTTAGTACCTGTTCCAGCATTTACTATCTCAGTTAATGAATCCACTAACACTCGGTTATCTGACATAGAAATCTGAGAATTATGTTTGATTTCTCCCTCTTTACCCATCACATCTCATTGACTATCAAGTCCAACCATTTTGACTTTCTAATTGTTTCTCAAATCTATTCCTGTCCTTTATCCCTATTGCCACTGCCTTAATCTAGACTGTCATTAGCTCACTTCCTTTTTAGGAACCTTCTATCTTGTCTTCTTATGTTCAGGTCTCATTCTTTCCAGATTATCCATCATACTGCCATCAGAGCTATCTTTCAAAATAAACTTGAACATGACTGTCACGTTAAAAATAAAACCTTTAATAACATCTTATTACCATAGAATCTTATTACCATCGAATGTTATTAAAGGTTTTATTTTTAAGGTGAGAGTCATGTATTACCTACAGCAATGATTTGAGAGCACACCTGAATCACCTGTGGAGCACTAACAATGTGTAGATGCCCAGACACCACTCTGGACCTGCTAAATCAAAATCTCCAGTGATAAATTTGGACATAACATGTATTTGTTTTATTTTTTATTGTACTTTAGATGAAGGTTTCCAGAACAAACTAGTTTCTCATTAAACAATTAATACACATTGTTTTGTGATGTTGGTTGCCATCCTACAACTTGTTGACACTCTCCCCTTCTCGATCTTTGGTTCCCCATTACCAGCTTTCCTATCCCCTCCTGCCTTCTCATCCTTGCCCCTGGGCTGGTGTGCTCATTTAGTTTCATTTTGTTTTATGGGCCTATCTAATCTTTGGCTGAAGGGTGAACCTCAGGAGTGACTTCATTACTGAGCTATAAGGGTGTCCAGGGGCCATTCTCTCAGGGTTTCTCCAGTCTCTGTCAGACCAGTAAGTCTGATCTGTGTGTGTGTGTGTGTGTGTGTGTGTGTGTGTGTGGTCTGTGTGTGTGTGAGTTAGAATTTTGTTCTACATTTTTCTCCAGCTCTGTCAAGGACTCTCTATTGTGAGCCTTGTCAGAGCAGTTGGTAATAGTAGCCAGGCACCATCTAGTTGTGCTGGACTCCGTGTGAAGGAGGCTACGGTACTTGTGGTCCATTAGTCTTTTGGAGTAATCTTTCCCTTGTGTGTTTGGTTTTCTTCATTCTCCTGTGCTCCAGATGGGGTGAGACCAGTGGAGTATCTTAGATGGCTGCTCACAAGCTTTTAATACCCTAGACACTACTCGCCAAAGTAGAATATAGAACATTTTCTTTATAAACTGTTAGAGACATATGTATATTTGAAAGCTCAAATATACAAAGGAATCTGAAGCCTGTTTCTGGTTCAGACTGCTGATTTAGAATGAAATCCAAATTCTCTAATGCAGTGGACATTATAGCCTCCATATATCTTTTCACTAATATCATCTCGTACCATTTTCTTCCATGTTTCATTCAGACATAATTTTTCCCAATTTATAAAATTTCTGACCTTTTGATACCTCTGCCTGGAACACCTTCCTGTTATCTGCATAAATTCACTCTTCAAGCCCAATTCAAATGTCAACTCTTCCATGGAACTTTTTGAGACATCTCTACCCTTCTCCTACCCACCCCAATCTCTCATCTCTACATCCATCCTGCCATAAAGAACATAATGGACTATCTTAGGCTGGGTTCTCTAGAGAAGCAAAACCAGTAAAGCATGTAAATATATAGAGAGATTTATATCAAGGAAATAGCTCATGTGGTTGTAGGTGCTAGAACGTCAAGTCTGTTGATCTGCATAAAGGCTTCTTCTGATTCATGTAGCCACGGGGGCTACTGAACCCAAGTTCGGCAGGTGGGAGAACAGGGCTCTCACTCATGGGCTGTGAAGATCAATGAATTCCAAGATCAGCAGGCAAAACAGAAAAGCTTCTCCTGATTCTGTAGCTGCAGGGACTGGTAAACTCAAGATCAGCAGATTGGAGAGCAGGGCTGTTGCTCACAGGCTCTGAAGATCGACAAATCCCAAGACTGCAGGTAGGGTGCAAGCTCAAGCCCCAAGAACTAGAGGTCAGACGAACAGGAGCCAGCTGCAGGATTCCAGAGCAGGTAAAAGCCAGAACATCCACTTACATTTGGATGCAGGTCACACACCCAAGGAAACTGACTGACTACTCACAACAGAACCCATCATGGGGGCGATCACATATCAAATCTTAACAGGAAAGTGATCACAACATTATACGACTGCCAAAACACTGAGAATCATGGCCTAGCCAATTTGACACCCAATCTTAACCACCACACTGATTCTTTTGTTATTTCTGTTAGACTATGAGTTTGTTGATCTTTTTCTGAAGTACCGAATCAGTACCAAATACAGTGCAATTCAATATACGTTTTGAATGGGTGATCCAAGGAACCATAGAGGGTCACATCCTTCCTTGATTTCCCAATAGAAAATATAGAAATTACTTCAGACTGACATAGTCAGGAATCAGTGGTTCTATTCTTTCTCTCAACCAAAGATTTAAGCTTGTGTATACATTGCTGCTATGGTACTAAATATATTTAGCTTTTTATTGTTAAGTTATACTTCTCTTAAGCCCCTACTATATTATAAACTACTTGCAGGGAAAGACTGTATCTTACTTGTTTGTATCCCCTAGTTAACATAATAACTAGCATAACATGGGTATTTTATAAAATACTTTTAATTGAATAAAAGTATACAAAATGTTCCATCAAAAACTTGGGAAATGCTTAAGGGATAAGAACAGAATTACAGAGTAAGAGAACACCTGTTGGGAAAATCCAGTTCAGCAGGTCGAAGTTGCTTCACATGTACAGCATTATTGTGTGGGGTTGCGGGTGGGGAGCTTGCTGATAGTCAGTGATGACACCCTACTACTGGATATAAGGTATTCTGAGAGAAAAAAGCATGAAAGAACACATTCTTTAAATTACAGGTCTCCAGGTGCTTATCTGAAAGTTAGAGAAAACAAAATGGAAAGATATGTGTAGTAAAAAGAAAAATTAATCAAAACTAGCATACAACTAAAATTTCAAATATTCTTCATAACAAAATGTACTTTAATTATACAAAAAGATAAAATCATTCTTTCTGACTGTAATCTCAGGAAAATTCTTTAAATTAACTACAGAGAGATTTAGGTTAAGTATTACATTTCTTGAAATTTAACTACTCTCAAGGCATGGAGATTTTGAGAGTATACCAGTTGAGTCAATTCCAACTCACCTGTGTCAGAGTAGAGTTGTGCTTCATAGGTTTTCAATAGCTGATTTTTTGGGAAGTAGATTGACAGGCCTTGCTTCTGAGGCACTTCTGGGTAGACTCAAACCTCCAACCTTTCCATTAGCATTAGAGCACATTAAGCATTTGTACCACACAGGGGACTCCTTCAGAGATAATAGCCACAAGCGAATGGATTACTTTGAGGAAATAGAGGCTACCCCTTTTTTAAAAAACAGAGTAAACTAGGCTTTGAATTTTCTAACAGAATTTTATTTGAGGAATTAAATTAAATGAACATATCCTCTTTGTTGTTGTTGTTAGGTGCTGTCGAGTTGGTTCAAACTCATAGTGACCCTATGAACAACAGAATGAAACACTGCCCGGTCCTGAGCCATCCTTACAATCATTGTTATGCTTGAGCTCATTGTTGCAGCCACTGTGTCAATCCACCTCATTGAAGGTCTTCCTCTTTTCTGCTGACCCTGTACTCTGCCAAGCATGATGTACTTCTCCAGAGACTGATCCCTCCTGACAGCATGCCCAAAGTATGTAAGACACAGTCTCGCCATCCTTGCCTCTAAGGAGCATTCTGGTTGTACTTCTAAGACAGATTTGTTCATTCTCTTGGCAGTCCGTGGTATATTCAATATTCTTCACCAACACCACAATTCAAAGGCATCAATTCTTCTTGGGTCTTCCGTATTCATTTTCCAGCTTTCACATGCATATGGTGTGATTGAAAATACCATGGCTTGGGTCAGGCGCACCTGAGTCTTCAAGGTGACATCTCTGCTCTTCAACACTTTAAAGAAGTCCTTTGCAGCAGATTTACCCAATGCAATGCATCTTTTGATTTCTTGACTGCTGCTTCCATGGCTGTTGATTGTGGATCCAAGTAAAATGAAATCCTTGGCAATTTCAATCATTTCTCCATTTATCATGATGTTGCTCATTGATCCAGTTGTGAGGATTTTTGTTTTCCTTATGTTGAGGTGCAGTCCATACTGAAGGCTGTGATCTTTGATCTTCATTAGTAAGTGCTTCAAGTCCACTTCACTTTCAACAAGTAAGGTTGTGTCATCTGCATAATGCGGGTCATTAACGAGTCTTCGTCCAATCCTGATGCCCTGTTCTTCTTTATACAGTCCAGCTTCTTGTATTATTTGCTCAGCATACAGATTGAATGGGTATGGTGAAAGAATACAACCCTGGCACATACCTTTCCTGACTTTAAACCAATCAGTATCCCCTTGTTCTATCCAAAGAACCACCTCTTGACCTATGTAAAGGCTCCTCATGAGCACAATTAAGTGTTCCGGAATTCCCATTCTTCACAGTGTTATCCATAATTTGTTACGATCCACACAGTCAAATGTCTCTGCATAGTCAATAAAACACAGGTAAACATCTTTCTGGTATTCTCTGCTTTCAGCCAGGATCCATCTGACATCAGCAATGATATCCCTGGTTCCACGTCCTCTTCTGAAACCAGCCTGAATTTCTGGCAGTTCCCTGTTGATATACTGCTGCAGCCGTTTTTGAATGATCTTCAGCAAAATTTTGCTTGTGTGTGATATTAATGATATTGTTCTATAATTCCCGCATTTGGTTGGATCACCTTTCTTGGGAATAGGCATAAAAATGGATCTCTTTCAGTCAGTTGGCCAGGAAGCTGTCTTCCATATTTCTTGGCATAGATGAGTGAGCACCTCCAGCACTGCATCTGTTTGTTGAAACATCTCAACTGATATTCCATCAATTCCTGGAGCCTTGTTTTTCGCCAGTGCCTTCAGAGCAGCTTGGACTTCTTCCTTCAGCACCATCGGTTCCTGATCATATGCCACCACTTGAAGTGGTTGAACATCGACTAATTCTTTTTGGTATAATGACTCTGTGTATTCCTTCCTTCTTCTTTTGATGCTTCCTGCATCGTTTAATTTTTTCCCCATAGAATCCTTCACTATTGCAACTCGAGGCTTGAATTTTTTCTTCAGTTCTTTCAGCTTGAGAAATGCAGAGCATGTTCTTCCCTTTTGGTTTTCCATCTCCAGCTCTTTGCATATGCCATTATAATACTTTGTCTTCTCAAGATGCCCTTTGAAATCCTCTGTTCAGTTCTTTTGCTTCATCAATTCTTCCTTTTCCTTTAGCTGCTCAACGTTCAAGAGCAAGTTTCAGAGTCTCCTCTGACATCCATCTTGGTCTTTCTTTCCTGTCTTTTCAGTGACCTCTTGCTTTCTTCATGTACAATGTCCTTGATGTCATTCCACAACTCGTCTGGTCTTCAGTCACTAGTGTTCAATGCATCAAATCTATTCTTCAGATGGTCTCTAAATTCAGGTGGGATATATTCAAGGTCATATTTTGGCTCTCAGGGACTTGCTCTGATTTTCTTCAGTTTCAGCTTGAATTTGCATATAAGCAATTGATGGTCTGTTCCACAGTCGGCCCCTGGCCTTGTTCTGACTGATGATATTGAGCTTTTCCATCATCTCGTTCCACAGATGTAGTCAATTTGATTTCTGTGTGTTCCATCTGGCGAGGTCCATGTTTATAGTCACTGTTTATATTGGTGAAAGAAGGTATTTGCAATGAAGAAGTCGTTGGTCTTGCAAAATTCTATCATTCGATCTCTGGCATTGTTTCTATCACCAAGGCCATATTTTCCAACTACTGATCCTTCTTCTTTGTTTCTGATTTTTGCATTCCAATCGCCAGTAATTATCAATGCATCTTGATTGCATGTTCGATCAATTTCAGACTGCAGCAGCTGATAAAAATCTTTTTCTTCATCTTTAGCCCTAGTGGTTGGTGCGTAAATTTGAATTATAGTCGTATTAACTGGTCTTCCTTGTCGGTGTGTGGATATTATCCTATCACTGACAGCATTGTACTTCAGAATAGGTCTTGAAATGTTTTTTTTGATGATGAATGCAACACCATTCCTCTTCATGTTGTCATTCCCAGCATAGTAGACTAGATGATTTTCTGATTCAAAAATGGCCAATACCAGTCCATTTCAGTTCCCTAATGCCTAGGATATCGATGTTTATGCATTACATTTCATTTTTGATGATTTCCAATTTTCCTAGATTATACTTCATACATTCCAGGTTCTGATTATTAATGGATGTTTGCACCTGTTTGTTCTGATTTTGAGTTGTGCCACATCAGCTAATGAAGGTCCTGAAAGCTTTACTCCATCCACATCATTAAGGTCGACTCTACTTTAAGGAGGCAGCTGTTCCCCAGTCATCTTTTGAGTGCCTTCCAACCTGGGGAACTCATCTTCTGACACTGTAACAGTCAGTGTTCCGCTGGTATTCATAAGGTTTCACTGGCTAATGCTTTTCAGAAGTAGACTGGTAGGTCCTTCTTCCTAGTTTGTCTGAGTCTGGAAGCTCAGCTGAAACCTATCCTCCATGGGTGACCCTGCTGGTATCTGAATACCAGTGGCATAGCTTCCAGCATCACAGCAATACAACAACACGCAAGCCCCCACAGTACGACAATCTGATAGGCACGTGGGGGTATATCCTCTTTAATTTGGCTAAATTCCTCAATTCTGTGAAATTAATACAAAATTAGCTCACGTCAGCTTATTTACATGTTTATTTATAGTCTGTAAATTTTCAAAATGAATGTGAGAAACTAAAAACAAAAAATACATAAAAAGTAACTCATTGTCATTAAATCAATTCTGACTCATGATGTCGCCATGTGTTACAGACTAGAACTTCTCCGTGGGGTTTTCTTGGCTGGACTCTTTACAGAAGCAGCCCTGGTAGCACATTAGTTAAGCACCTGCCTGCTAACCAAAAGGTCAGTGGTTCAAATCTACCAGCCGCTCCTTGGGAGCGAAGACCTGGGGATCTGCTTCCTTGAAGATTACAACCTAGGAAACCCCATGGAGAAGCTCTACCCTGTTATACAGGATTGTTACGAGTCGGAATTGACTTGACGGCATACACCACCACCACCAACAATCTTGACAGAAGCAGATCGCTAGGGCTTTCTTTCATGGTGCCGCTGGGTGGGCCTGAACCATGAACCTTCAGGTTGAGCACAAACTGTTTATGCCACCCTGGAACCTCCAGAAAAATACACATGATATAGTTAATAATATAAGAATAGAAAGGGACTGAAGAACCAGGAGACAATATTTGTTTTAGTCCTTCTTCCCTAGAAAACAGATTATATGCTGATACTCTTTTGGGAAGTACAGTCCCAGGGAGGCAAGAGTGAGAAGAAGAGGCAGTACAGCAGTGAGGAAGGGAGAACAGCCACAAACAGGTGTGCTGTGAACCACACCACTCAATATCAAGTGTGAAGTGATCACTCATCTTGTAGGAACATGCCTTATGTCTCAGGACAAACCCTCTGGTCAAAGGAAGGGAAAATAATTTATCTGTAAGCTCTTGTTTTTATTGGTCAGAAGTTCACTTCTGGGGCCTTAACTCCTCCATACTTCCAGATTACATGTACCTGGGTGACTCATCACTTAGCAACAACAGGGAAGCTTCAGTGTAGGAGGTAAGAGCTGTGCTGTCTGGCCTGAGGTGAGGTGCTTTTGGCTTGTGCCCATTCCAAGTTACTAACAGATATAGTTGAGCACAACAGGTGGTTGGCAGCTGGAATGGAACAAGCGGACAAGAGTCCTGCAGAGAAGTGAGTCTGACAGGGTCTGAGGGGGCACATGGAAGGTGGCTGGTAGAGGATTTAAAAGCTTATGGAAATCCAAAGGGTAAAATGACTCGTCATGGTTGTCGTCTTTATTTGCCATCAAGTTGATTCTGACTCATAGTGACCCTCCAGGACAGAGTAGAACAATCCCACATGTTTTCCTAGGCTGTAATCTTTACGGGAGCAGGTCACCAGATCTTTTCTCCCTGGGAGCTACTAAATGGCTTTGAGCACTTAACCATTGCGTCACTAGGGCTCCTACTGTGTTAATATTAAATTTGATTCTGAGCTTCCTGCAAACCAAGGCTAAAAAAAAGTAAACACAGTATATTATGTTATATAGGTCTCATTATAGGAAAAAAAAGGGGCGGGGGGAACGATGAAATAAAAACTACCAATCTCCCAGGACAGAGAAAGTTTTCACTGAGCTAAATTCTGATGGAAATGCCTTTTATTTGGGGCACATTGGGTTTATGTCAACAATGACTTTTACAACTGGTAGAAAAAAAACCTCGTGAGACTGCTTTTTATAGCACTTTGAAAACATAGAAGGCAAAACATAAAAGCATCTTTCATGGAGGTCCCTGTGAGAGGCTAGGCTAGTGTAACCCAAGCACATACACTTCTCCAGGTCGCAGATGACCCAAGGATCAAATGGTAACCACTCAAGGGAATGGATGTAGTGCATCCTACCTAGACTGCCTTCCCTAAACATTGTTTTTCTATCCTATGCATTTGACAGGCTTTGGATAGAAGGCAATATGAGGTTAGGCACTCTGAAGAGGGCCTTGAGTGCTTATATTGCATCTGATGCTTTGGAAACCACATGCTGACGTTGTATTATTGTGCTGGTTAACTTCTTTGCAGTTTCTGAACTTCTTTCAGTCCCTTGGACTTCTCATACCTGCAAGCGTCTCTTCCTGTGGACCTTCACACATCACGAGCCTTCTGTAAGAAACCATATTCCTCCACCTTCTACCCTATCAAATTAGTTTCTTCCCACCCTTTAAATCTCATTTCCTCTGAGATTTTTCTAAGGTGACTCTCTGAACACCCTCTTCTGCATCTCTTGTGACATATTGTAATAGCTCCTTTAGTTATCTGTTTTCCTTCTGGAGTCTAAGTTCCCTGAACACAAGGACTATGCTTGTCTTCTTCACCTTTATATCCTCAGTGCCTTGTCTACTGCCTGGCGCTTAGTGGCTGCTCAATAAGTATTTATTGAATGAATGAGTGAAACCTGCATGAAAAGTGCAGACTGAGCGAGGTCATCCTAATTAATTGGAGTGTCTTGTTAAATTACCCAGGAAGTTAGAATGGTTGAAAACAACTACACTGGAAGCAGCAAAGAGGCTTACAGTGTTCTTCAGATTTGTCCATGTGGTGAAATGTGTATAATCATGGTTGGTAACTAGACTAATTTGCTCGGAGACCCATTTGCTTAAACCTGCACTTTGTTAAGGTGAAAACTGGCATGGACTTGCAGAGGGAATAACAGCAATCTAGTGGCATCATAATTTTAAGAAAGTAAAATTTCGAAAACCAAGTATTCTGTGATTTGAATCCTCGCACACAGGATTTTGAATCCTCCAGTGAGGAATTAAATGAATTATTTGGCAAAGAGACTGGTTCAGAATAGGTTAAATAGTTATAGAAGCACAAGATCACTACTGAAAACATCTCTCCTTTTGAAATTTCTCGAGTAAGTTGTGGCCAGAGAGTTTACGGGATCTCAGCTGGAATGCAGCCTCAGGTATATTGAATTAGAACCAGTCGTCTAGGTTTTTCTGGACATCTAGCACTGTGACTCCAAGTGCATACACATTTTTTAGTGCATTTGAACTTGACTTACAATCTTCCCCAGCCCCCACTTTGAACATTTTTCGGTTCTGAGCGTGGCATGGCCACAGGTTGCTGTGTTTCCTGAAGGAGAATGTATTGACTTATCCTCTCCCACCTTATTTATTTACATTCTGCTTTTTATGACACAATGAGGAACTATAAATATAAGGTCTTTTTTTAAAGCAGGAAATCTGTTGAGCAGATTGATGTTTTTCTAAAAACTACCAGACTGAGGATAAAAGTCTGACACCATCTTCCCACCAGTTTTCAATAATTCATTTCTATGACTTTCAGGGTCCCTCTGCAGATGTGTTGGGACTGAAATGAAATTTCACCTTCAAATATTCACTTCCTCCGTGGTTTTTTCTCTCTTTTTATTTTCTCCCTCCTTCCAAAAATATGTATCGGTCTTAAGTTAAGGTGACCTCATGTTAAATAGGAAAGAATTTTAGTCTGATAATAACAACTAAGACATGATGAGCAATTAATTGCTAAGCCTTTTCTCAGGCTTCCTAATTGCTTCCAATGTTCCTATCAACTATAAAGTAGGTACTGTCACAGCTTGAAGGTGGCATCCATGGGTGTAGAGTGCAGGTGTTTGACTCCCGATCCATCACCACCGCCCACTGGCAATCAAGGAGTCCCTCTCTCCCTGGATGTGAATGACTACCTTTTGAAAGCTGGCCTGAGCTGGCCATAAAACAATTTGCTTGTAAGGATAGCCCAGCATAAACTCAAGTTTATGTATAGAGGACAAATGGCTTCTAAACCATCGCCCCTTCAAAATAACCACCCCCGCCAAAATTTCCTCCGTGGTTTTTCCCATCTCAGTAAATGGCACCTCCGCCTTTCCAGCTTATCAGACCAAAAAAACTTTGGAGTCATTCTTTTTCTCAGACCCCACATCCAGTCCTTCAAAAAGTACCATTGTATCTTGGACCTAATTACAAAATAAATTCAGAATCCCACTGCTTCTTACCATTTCCACTGCTACCACTCTGGCCACGCCCCATCATCTCTTGTCTGGGTAATTGCAAGAGGCTCCTAATTGGTCTTGGTATTTCTACCACTGCCCCAGCCCTAGAGTCCTCCCAGCACAGCAGCTGGAGTGAGCCTCTCAAACTGTAAATCGCATCATGTCACTCCTCTGCTCCAAACTTTCCAGCTTCCACCACTCCTGGAATAAAGCCCAAGTCCTTGCAGTAACCTGTAAGACCCTCTGAAATGATCCACTGCCTCAACTTCTCTGACCTTACCTTCTGTTACTCTGCCCTCCCCCACCCAGCCTGGCGAAACCAGCCTCCTTGCTATTGCTAGAACATGCCAGGCATGCCTCCATCTCAGGGCCTTTGCACCGGCTGTTCCCACTGCCTGGAAGTCCCTTCCCCAGATATCCTTATGGCTCCCTCCCGCACCTCCTTCAGGTCTTCACTGTCATGTCACCTTCCCAGAAAGACTGTCCTTTCCCTACCCATTCTATATTGCAGCTGTCCTCAGTAATCTCTATCCCTTTTCCCTGCTGTATGTTTTTCCATCACATTTATCACCATCTGATATAGCATATAATTTGCTTATTTATTGAGTTTATTGGCTACCTCCCTAACAAGAATGCAAACTTCGTACAACAGGGATTTCGGCCCTTCCTGGTGGCACAATGGTTAAGTGCTTGGCTGCTAACTGAAAGGTTGGTAGTTCAAAGTTCCCAGCCACCCTGGGGGAGAAAACAGCTGGCAATCTGCTCTTGTAAAAATTAAAACCCAAAACCTATTGCCCTCGAGTCAATTCCGACTCATAGCGACTCTATAGCCTAGGAAACCCTATGGGGCAGTTCTACTCTGTTCTGTAGGCTCACTGAGTTGGAATCGACTAGAGGGCACACAACAACAACAACATATCCTCTGTGCCTAGATAGTCCCTAGCACATCAAATCAAAACCAAACTCACTGCTGTCGAGTCAATTCTAACTGATAGCAACCCCTAGGACAGAGTTGAACTGTCCCTTAGGGTGTCTAAGGCTGTAGATCTTTAAGGAAGCAGCCTGCCACATCTTTCTCCTGCAGAACTGCTGGTGGTTTTGAACTGCCGACCGATCGTTTAGTTAGCAGCCCAGCGCTTTAACCACTGCAACACCAGGACTCCTCCCTAGCACATAAGATAAAACCAAAAACCAAACCCACTGCCGTGGAGTCGATTCCAACTCACAGCAACCCCACAGAGCTTCTAAGGCTGTAAATCTCTACAGAAGCAGACCGCCACATCTTTCTACTGCAAAGCTGCTGGTGGTTTCCAACCGCTGACCTTTCAGTTAGCAGCCCATTGCTTTAACCACTGTGCCACGGGCTCCTTTCTCTAGCACATAATAAAAATAGGTATTTAATAAATATTTATTGAATGAATGGGTGTCTGAATTACCGAAAGAGAAAAATGTAGGACACTCGTTTTGTGTCTCCATTATCTCCAGGCACATAGTGGGTCCTCACCAAATAATTTATGAGTAAGGGCTGGAATAGTATCACCTCATTCTGATGAAAAAAGTCAATATTCTCAATTCTGGCAGAGTAGAACTGCCCCATTGGGTTTCCAAGGAGCACCTGGTAGATTCGAACTCCCTACCTTTTGGTTAGCAGTCAAACCCTTAACCCCTTCTCCACCAGGATTTCCCAAATATTGTACCAAAAACCAAACCAAACCCGTTGCCATCGAGTTGACTCCGACTCATAGCTAACCTATAGTATTGTAGGCACCAAATCTGTGCTTGTATAGCAAAGCCACACCTTCCTAGGAAGATTGAAAGGATATGTGGGTAGGATTGATATAGTAAACAAGAAATGTGTCTTATTTCATGTATTAGATAATGTGACTTGAAGTTATCTGGTTAGTCACTGTAGCACATTCTAGTATTAAAAATGGTATTTTTGGCGGGGGAAGGGGAAGGGTATTTGGGAAATGGATTGGTACAAATAGGTATGCAATTCAGGGCACCTAAAAAGAGCCAGAGATGTCATCTAACCTAATGGAAAAGATCTGCCTTTCCCTCCTGATCTCAGTTCAGTGTTTCTCTTGATTCTGCTTCCAATCAACTCAACTTTCTGCCTCTGGGTTCTCATCCCCGCCGCCCACCCCACCCCTCCTTTATTTTCTGTACTTGGCTCTGTCCTATTCCAAGGAATTCCATAACCTGGCTACAAAATGGAAAGTAGCTCTATGAAGAATGCAGACATGTTAAAAAATGTGTAGCCTTAAAATGAATGATATCTTATTTGAGCATTTTATTTTATCTAGTATCTATCCAGACTACAAAGGGAAAACCTGGGCTTATATTCTGGTCACAGAAAGTCTTTTCTTTGTGACCAAGGAAATAGCAAATGGCTTGAAGACTGAAGTGCATATTAGCAGCTAATGTGCTGATTATGTAGAGAAGGAGGTAAGGGAGCAGACAGAGGCACACGGCCTTTGTGGTATGGGTGCCTAAGTAACTTCAACTATACCTTGGAAGTGGCAATATTCCATAAATATTGACACTAATGTCAAAGCTAGAAGCTAAATTCCAATAGCTGCAGCTTTACCCCAGTCAGGCTA
Organism: Loxodonta africana; assembly: GCF_030014295.1. Classification (NCBI taxonomy): domain Eukaryota; kingdom Metazoa; phylum Chordata; class Mammalia; order Proboscidea; family Elephantidae; genus Loxodonta; species Loxodonta africana. Next base: position 62,743,280 of record NC_087343.1, read on the forward strand.
TATAAGGAATATAGAGATTAAATAAAAGACTTGGCCTCTTGACTGAAAGGTATTATTTAAATATAATTGCTATTTGTTCTGCTTCATTTATACTTTGAAAATATACTCGCTGGCAGCTTGTAATGTGTAGATTTGTGTCACAGTATTTATTACAAGTACCAGTATTTTCTAACAGGATTTCCTTGGTTTCCATCTATCATAATATACCTTCTTTTCTTTGAAATTAGTTGCCTGCCTTTTGAGGAGGGAAGGGAGATTTGTCTTCAAGGACAATAATTATACCTATAACTCCTCAGGGAAGGAGTTTGAGATAAGTGCCCATTTCCTGTCCTAGATATTAAGCTTGGTATCTGGAGGGCATTGTTAATGTTAGTTGCTTAAAGAGCAAGTCTGTGGGATTGTTGACGATTCTATTTGGAAAAACAGAATGCTAGGTTTTAAAAATGAACAGATGCACTAGTGACTTACTTGAATTTTACCAGTATTTTCAGGTCCATCATCCATATGATTTCCATGAAGTCTGCTTTCTAACTTCAAGGGATATACTTAGTATTTTATGATACATGCCGTCGATCCTTATTTTCTAATTGCCCACCAGCAAGTTCTTTCAGGTAAATATGCGCTCAGTCAGTGTATTATAAAATGAGTAGAAAGGCTAACTCTTCTGAGTTGATACAAGCCCATTCTAATCTCAACCCATTTCCAAATCCATGTCGCTTACTCTAGTGGAAGGATTTTGGAGCATGTCTGTTCATTTTCCCTTGAGGCGGGTTTAGTCATTTATCTTTGCAGTTCAGTAATTTAAGGTAATTATACTAATTACTGTTTGTAAACCACCCTTCTACACACCCACTTCTCTGAAACAGGAAACAAAAGAGAGCCATTGAAGGGTACCTTTCAAAAGAGATTAGAAATATTGCACAACATTTAGTCATTGGAGGGTTATATTTGGTCACCAGAAGAGACAGGGCATGGTATATGATGTCTGATTCCATTAATTTTAGACAGAGCCTAAATTAAATATTGTCATATACCTCTCCCTTTCTGGACCATCAGTTTCCAAAGCAAGGGTAAGAATTGCAAACAGCCCAACCATATGTCACAGTGTTCATATCCTCAGTCTCTCGTTCCTTAAAATCTCTTCTCTTTAAAAACAGAATAACCCTTAGAATAGCTCTTATTTGAAGTCTATCATGTCCTATAACCTAGTTCATAATTTGTAAATGTCAAATGAATTTGTTTGTTATGGTTTTTCTCCCCATAGCATAGTGGATGGCAGGAGAGGGAAGAGACATCACAAGTCATGAATTTTCTAGATGGGCTCAAAAAAAAAAACCTTTTTTTTAACCAGATACCCTTAGCAATTAAAACTTTGGAGTAGCCATTCTAAAATATGTCCATTTATTTATTTATAAAAAATAAGCATGTTGTTGTTATATGCCATCGAGTTAGTTTTCAACCATAGCAAACCTATGTGACAGAGCAAAACTACTCCATAGGGTTATTTATCTAGGCTGTAATCTTTATAGGAGCAGATCGCCAGGTCTTTCCTCCCATGGAGCCACTGGTGGGCTCAAACTGCTAACCTTTTGATTAGCAGCCGAGCACTTAACCATCGTGCCGCCAGGGCTCCTTAATAAACATATACCACAGTGCCAAAATATTTAACCCATATAATTGATAACCCATATAAACTGTAATGTACATTACAAAACATAGAGAAAACTAGATATTAAAAAAGTATGAGTTAAATATAAATAGAGCTTCTAACATTTCCTTCCAACTCCCTGTAGAAGACCACTTTGGGAAAACCTGTGCTAGGAAACCCTGGAAGGCTGGCTAAAGTGGCACAACACCAGCTGCACCGACACTGGCACACTCAGTATTCTAGATGTATTTCACTTTCCCTTGACATTCTTTCCCACTCTTGTTCTTGTTGGCCATTCGGATCTGCTTCATTGTCACTGAAGTGAAACATAAGCCAATATGACAGGTCATTTTGACATAGTCCTCATCAAAATGTCTGTGTCAAAATGTCAAAACATTCTTTGTGTATTAGCCAATAGTAGAACAACAGATCTTTTGACCCCACTCCATCTCTATGGAGTCTGATGGCACAGTGGTTAAGTGCTGGGCTGCTAACCAAGATGTCAGCAGTTCAAACCCAGTAGTGGCTTTGTGGGAGAGAATACCTAGTGATCTCCTCCCATAAAGATTATAGCCTAAGGAGCCCTGTAAGGCAGTCCTACTATGTCCTACTGGGACACTGAGCCAGAATCAACTCAAGGGCACACGGCAACAATGACCCCATCCCTAAACCCATCTCCCCATCTCTGGTCAGACCCTTTCCCTTAGCCTCACACCCACTCTGAATCCCCTAGAGGCTTGATCCTAAACATAAAATTTTTGATATATTTGCTACCTGCCATTCAAAGAGTTAAATCTAGTAAAAACCAGCTGTGGCCCCCAAACCTAGCACTTCCTAATTGCATATCAAACATTTCAGCAATGTGAACACATAGATGTTTGCTACAATAGAAATTATTTCCTTATCTTTCAGTTTTTGATAAACCATGAATTTTAAATATGTATATTAACATGGTAATTTATGTAAATCTTTGTCTTCGTATTTTATATTCTGGAGATGAGTCCTTTCTGAATTGCTAGAGCACAGAATTTTACATTCGATGACCTTATAATACATATTGAAAAATACCAAATATGACTTAATTTGTGTAGCTGGATATAACAGATTTTTACCTTTAGAAAACTTTCTTTAAACTGGGAACAAAAGTTGCTTTTATTTTAATTCCCTTAACTTAAAACTGACGGAGGTAGGAGCCTGGGAGGGAATGAGAAAGGCAGAAAGAAGGCCACCAGTGTGGGAGTAGGGTTATTGGTTAAAACTCCATGTTGAGAAGGGGAAAGAGGCAGGCTGGGAATTTTGAGGCTTGTGAGGAGGGCTTGCAAGGGAAGCCTCAGAGACATTCCAGCCAAGGCTTTGTGAACCTTCCATTAATGTCCCTTAACTCAAAGTTCAACAAATCCAACAGAAGAAAATACTGTGTAACTCTGGAAATTTTTATAGTACTTTACCCTTCTCAGCCTTACTTGATTACCTGTAGAAAGGGGAAAACAATTCCTAATTTCCAAGCTGACTATGGGGAAGGGAAGAGAAATGTAATGCCCCTGGCATATCGCAGGCACTAAATGACTTTATCTCACCCTTAGGTCTATACAAGACAGTAGTCTTTAACCTAGACTGCACGTTAGAATCATTCCAAAAATCTTTGAAAGGTATACTTGTTTAAGCCCCATTCTATGCTGATTCAGTCAGAATCTCTGCAACTCCAGGATGAGAATTAAAAAAACAAAACACTCCAGGCGATTGTAATGTGAGGTCACATTGAAAGATGAGAGCTTTTCCCAAGGCAGTTTTTAGTCACAGATTATTAGAATTGGACTGTCATGTATTAATAATAACATTTTTGGAAAGTGTATATTTGATGGAGTTTCTTAATCTTTTGTACATTTAGATTCCGGAGAATGATTTTTCTTACTGCCCTTATCCTTAAAGCCAATTCATTAAAACCAGGGCTTTGAACTGTTTGTTCCGCTTCAAACTCCTGATAATTTGCATTTCCACCCCAGATATACTGAATTAGAATCTACAGTTTAACAAGAAATCATCTTGTTAAACTACATCAAAATGTAGATTCTGATTCAGTATATCTGAGGTGAAAATGCAAATTCTCAGCAGAGGTTCAAACCAGAAGGAACTGTTCTAAAGCCCTGATTAAAATTCCTGAAGCCTGCTTTTCGACAGGCCTCTAAAACAAAAAATAACACATGTGAGGAACGTGCTTCTTAGTTCAATCAGATATACAAGACCAAATGGGCAGCTTCTGTCCAAAAGCAAGACAAGAAGGCAGGAAGGGACAGGAGCTGGACAAATGGACACAGGAAACCCAGGGTGGAAAGGGAGAGCATGCTGTCACGTTGTGGGGATTGCAACTAATGTCACAAAACAATACATGTATAAGTTTTTAAATGAGAAATTAACTGGGGCTGTAAACTTTCACCTAAAGCACAATAAAATTAAAAACAAAAACTGACAACTCTATTCCACCTACTTTTAACTTTTTGACTTCAGCTTAATGCTATACTGTTTTCCAGTGTTTTTTTTTTTTTTTTTAGAAATTCTGTGATTCAGGTAGAGATATGATACAGAGTCTGGGCATGTGTCAGGGATTCAAACCAAAGAGTTTGAATTCAAGATTCTAATAACAAGCCCCAGTTATCATCAGTGAGGAACTGCGGCAATGCCAGTTACTTTCTGGGGCAGGAGTTCATTCTAGTCTTCCTCCCAGCATGAGAACTGTTCTCCAAAGAAAGGTAGACTTGAACTCAGAGGCGGAATCAAGTAGTTTCCTCTGGAAAGGGTATGAGATGCAGTGACAAGAAGGTGTTCCTATCAAAGATTTATCATCAGTGATGGTTCTGCAAAGGTTTACGGGACCCACTGACTTACTATGAAGTGCTGCAGAAGAACTGATATGGAAAAAATTTTCTGAAGGCCTGGGGTAAATATGTCATCAAACGTAGCTGTCACGTGATTTACGGGAAGTTTATGGCATTTCCAGCTAATTCCGTCTAGGACAGAATTCTCGTGAGGTGACTGTTACATGTTGTGCCTCCTCCTGTTTTCCTTTTTTTCTCTGATGAGATAACTACACAGAAAGAGGCAAGGCCAGAGTCTCTGAATTTTGGAGACATCCTGAATTGGCAACGGTGGATGATGGTCAGCTTCGTAGCTTTCAAACGTCATAATTTTTGTTTGTTTGTTTTAACTAGGTTGTAAAGCCCATAGTAGGCTGAATATAGCATACAAGATTTCATTCAGTCAATAAGGATTGGGTTTGTGTTTTGTTTTGTTTGTTTTTGTTTTTGCAATCAATGGGTTTTTGCATGGCAATCACTGTGAAGGATACCCAAATGAATCATATTCTCTTCTCTGGGACTTCAGAGTCATTCAGGGGAATAAGACAAATAGTTCTGTGGCCACCAGGACACTATTGCAGAATCTACCTTTGTCCTTTGTTGTTGTTTTAATTGGCTGCTGTCTGGTAGGCCCACAACTCATACCAACCCCATGCACATGAAACAAAATGCTGCACCATCTCCATGATCCGTTGCGATGCCTGGCAAGCTACTTCTAAAAAATCAGCTGATGAAAACTCTATGAATCACAACAGTCTTTGTCCCTCACCCATTGCTGTTGAGTCGATTCCAACTCATGGTGATCCTTTAGGACAGAGTAGAAATGCCCCATAGGGTTTCCAAGGCTATAATCTTTACAGAAGCAGACTGCCACATCTTGTGGAGCAGCTGGTGGATTCAAACCGCCAACCATTCAGTTAGGAGCCAAGTGCTTTAACCACTGTGCCACCAGGGCTCCTCTTTCTTTGTCCCTAGGATTGCCTTTTTGACTAGTCTGTCAGCTCCTACATTTCCTTCCTCCCTTATATGTCACCAAAGCTTTCATGCCCCTCTGGTTTTCAATACTTCCCCTCTCCCAGGTGTGCTGCTTAGGAAGTAGAAGGGGTATAGTAACACATGCCCCTCTCCACTCCAGCCACACCAGACCACAGGCCTTTACCCAGATGTGTCTGCTCCTGGCTGCCTCTGTATGGTTCCATCAGAGTGAGGGGCTCCTTTCCTTACTGCTGGCCTCTGCAGTCCTCCTCTTCTGTGGCTCCCTTCGACTACATCTTCCTGCTGAAAATGAGGGCAAAGTGCCTGGCTGAGGCCAGCCAGGAGGCATATACTCATTAGCTGTTGGTTATTTTGCATTCCTCCTGATCTCCTGGCCAGAACCAATTGCTTTTTTCGGGCTCCTACAGCAGTTACTTCTCTATCTTGTAAGTACTTATTTCTCTGCCTGCATTGTCACCTGTTACCTCCTCATTCCTTCTACTATGTTATAAGGTTCTTGGCAGTTGAATATGAATTAGATTTATCCTTACATTATCCAAGGATAGCTCAAAGAACTTTATACTTATTAGGCACTCAATTAATATACCAATGAATATAAATGACTGAATAAAAAAAAAAATGAATGCAGAACAAATACCCATGCCTGACTCTACCCTACATAACATGCCCTTCTGCATGGTTGTCTCCCTATCTAAACAACTCCTATTAGCTGATTGCTTTGATACCTTCCAGGGACTAATCATATTAAAATAATTCACAGGATGTACAAGTTGACATTTGATTTGATAGGGTTAATGTGGACATTTGCACTTTAAAAGAAGAGCTTGGTATCCTGAAGCTAATCTTCACTTTCTAAAGGATTTATGGCAAATATAAACAGAAGATTCTTTTTGTTCCTTGCTGAGGCTAGGGAAAATAAAAACAAAACAAAACAAAAGCTACTTCTCATTCTAGACAAGTCACCTTCCTCCCTGTAACTAGTCTAACTAGAGAGCAGACACATGGAACCAGCATCATTTTGTGGCTTTCTCACTGCCCACCCCTTCTCATCACCCTTCCAAAGAGCTCTGCTATACATGGGACTTACTGAAAACAAAGACATCACTGAGGGGACTGAGGATGGGTGCTGAATATTTTAACTGGGAGTCAGGAATCGGCTATGAGAGGGTGGCTGTACATATATGCCTATACACACAGCTATCCTTGTGGTATTTTCAGTGAAGTACATGTGGTAGCTTGAGCTTAGCATTAAGGACTTTGATTTATGATTTCTCATTAGCAGCTACTACAGAGAAATGTGATTCAGTACCATCTTGCATAATAATTAACTCATCCATAAACTGACAGCTGGAATGGAAAGCAATATTTGTTTCCTGTTATCTCTGCAGCTGTAGAGGGGACTCACACCATTTTCCAAAAATCAAGATAATCTCATGTATATCTTCCTGAAATGGGAAGGTGTTTCACATAGTTGTTTTAGGAATCAAATGTGCTAACAGATTCTGAAAGAATTCTAAAACAGTAACACTGCACACATAAAGATATTTATTAATTTAATAATTACCCTTGATATTTATGTTTCTAGATTAGGAAGACTGCTTGTTTGGATCCTTGAACTTAATAGCTAGTTGGTCTATTGGGAGACATAAGAAAGCTAGTAAGGGGACAGTGGACACTAGAACTGAATCAAGTACTTTCCTCTGGAAAGAGTATGAGATGCAGTGACAAGTAGATTGTCCCTATCAAAGATTTATCATCAGTGATGGTTCTGCAAAGGTTTACAGGACCCACTGCCTATCTTATTATGAAGTCCTGCAGAAGGGCTGGTATGGAAAAAGTTTCTGAAGGCCTGGGGTAAATATGTCATCAAACATGTAGTTGTCACATGATTTACTGGAAGTTTACGGCATTTCCACTTCATTCCTCTCATCAATTAAAAACACTCCCTGAGGAAATATAGCTCTCATTGATCCAACACCTACAACTAACACTCGTTTTTTTTTTTAGTGGCATTTCTTACCAAATCTGTTTTTAATGAGATTTGTTAGATGACAGTAAACATTTATTATGATACCATTTGAAATATCGTCAACAGAACTTTTAATAGGATGGCCAGATACAGCAAATAAAAATACAGACTATTCAGTTAAATTTGAATCTTAGATAAAGCAACGAATCAATTTTTAATGTAAATATGCCTCATGCGATGTTTGGGACATACTTATACTAGAAAAAGTAATTTTCTGTTCATTTCGTAACCCTACTTTTAGGGACATATAGGCAAATTGAGCACACTAGAAAAATTTTTAACATTCTAACATTTCTTTATTAACTTTCCTCTCACTGCTTCCTGCCATCTGCCTCTCCCATCTTCTGCAGGTCACAGCTGGTAACCAAAAACATGCTATTATTTAGTCAAAACATTTATCATTTCTACCAAAAGCATGTGAGCTTCCAAAGGCTACGGTGGGAAACTCTCACGCAGAAAACAGCATACTGTGGGTTCACTGTTAGCTATTGCAGGTCTCCCAACCGACCCGATTTCTATGATTATGTCCCTATATATATATATATTTTGTTAATCTTCTCTTTATTTAAATATCTGCTTTATTTCATCAATAGAATTATAAAATTCCTTGGCTTGGGATGGTGTAAAGTAAAACTCTATAAATCCAGTAACGCTAAACACCAAGTTATTAAATTTGTAAATACTTGGTAAATACTTATTTTAGGTAACAGAAATTATTAGAATTGAAGCCTTAAAAAAAAAAAAAAAAAATCCAGGGCTTAAATGGCTCTAAATGAGACTTGATATTGCCTATGTCCAACCCCTCCCCCCCATTAAAAACCAGTTGCCATGGAGACAGTTCCACCTCATGGTGACCCCATATGTGTCAGAGTAGAACTGTGCTCCATAGGATTTTCAGCAGCTCACTTTTTGCAAGGAGATCACCAGGCCTTTCTTTCAAGGCATCTCTGGGTGGACTCGAACCTTCAACCTTTCGGTTAGCACACCCCCTCCTAATTAAATCCTTGAATTCTTTCAGATTTTTAAGTAGTACATTTAGAGTCATCTTGGGGGAAAAAAAAAGTAGAGTTTATACTGTTAATACATGTGGCCAGAATGATAACTGCTGTATTACAAGATGGAACAACAATGACAATAGCCTCATTAGGGAGGTGGAGAACTTATCTCCTGCCTTTCTACCCTAGTCCTCATATTTGTTAATAGAGTGGAAGTGAGAGAATTCTTTAAAAGGCACATAGTCTATTCCATGTTATCCAGGAGGAACTTTAAGGGGAAACGATCTATCAAGACAGAGAGAATGGTGAGAAACACTAAGAATGAGAAAGATATTTAACTTTTTAAGTATTAAAATTATTCTTATTTGGTCATTGTGTTTATCCTTCATATTGTAATTATCTGCTTTTGTATCTTTCTGTCCATGAGACTGAGAATTCCTGTGAGGTGGGAGAAACCCTGCCTCGTTTCTACAGGTCTTATTATTGTCTAGCATAGTACCTGGCTTCTAGTGCAAGCTCAGTAATTATTTCAAAAAGTCTGAGAACTGGTGCTATAACTAGGATGCAATTAAACTGGAAGAGTTAAGTACACCTACATAACTCCCTAATTTGGGAAAGAATCAAATCTCTAACTTCCTTGGCTTACTTATAGCTCCAATCTTGTGTTTTTCAAAAATCCTGAAGTCATATGTGTGTGTACGTGTGTGTATGTATATCTTCTATTATTTAAAGCTAGCTAGATGGATAAATAGACAGATACCAAAAAAAGAAAAAAGAAAAAGCCCAAACCCATTGCCATGGAGTTGATTGCAACTCACAAAAAACCTGTAGGACAGAGTAGAACTACCCCATAGGGTTTCCAAAGAGCAGCCAATAAATTCGAACTGCTAACCTTTTGGTTAGCAGGAAAGCTGTTAACTACTGCACCACCAGGGCTCCTCCACCACACTTAGACTCCCCTTTTTTTCTATAGTATAGTTACTGGGAACTGGCTGCAGTCAGGGACTACGTTTCCCAGGTTCTCTTCGTGGGCCACATGATATACTTCTTACCAGCAGATTCAACTAAAGTAATGCTAAATCCAGGACACTGTGGCTATGAAATGAAATTGCTTTCTTCGCTCCCTTTTTCCCCTTTAACTGGCTCAATGCAGAGTTTTGGAAGCTGTGTGACGAAGATGATATAGAGCAAGGAGATGGAAGGACCCTGGGTTTCTAGAATCACTTGGCAATGAGCTTTACCCAACCCCCTCACTCAAAAACATGCATTTAGACTTTATGTGAACAAAGGAATAAATTTCTATTGTGTTCTAGCCATAGGTTTGTTTTCACGAGAAAATAGCCTGACTCTCAACTAATGTATTTTATAAGTAAGATATATTACTTACATCTTACTTATAACTTACTTCATGAAGTTCTTCATATAACTTCCTTCACGTAACTGACTTCATAACTTTCTATTGCTTTTACTTTTAGCCTTTTGCTGAACAAAACTTCCAGTTATTAGCTTATGTTTCAATAACCATAATTATATCTCATCCACAATTTTTTAAAGTTTGAGGTTTTTTTTTTAATCAAATTTTAAAAATCCATCTGGAATTTGTATTTAATAAATTATTTTATGCATTATTAATTCATTTTAAATATATGCTTATCAATCATTAATTATTTATTTTCGTGTTCATTATTTTATTTCACATAGTTTTATTACTTAATAAACTCATAGACTTGATTCTACCCTAAGGGTTTCCGGTGTGTTCCATTATTGTATCACACAATTTTGGCATCTGGTACTTTATAATTACATTTTTATAAATGACGGGGAGTTACTCAACATTAGTCTTTCCTCTTACTCTTCCCAATTTAATATAGTGTTCGCTCAAGCAAGGGACCGATTCCTGAAAGGCACAAGTTTAGAAAAGGGTACAATTAATGAGAAGGATTTGAGAGGGTTAGAAAAAAGAAAATAGTAATATATATACTTAGTGGTTCTTATTTCTTCTGGCTATTACACATGCTTCAGGGACAGAGGTCTCGTTCTTCATTGTAACCCTATTTAGGACCTAAGAAAATAGATGCATAGTATACATGTTGAGTTGAATCACTGCCTGGTCTTGGCCCATTTATTTGCATGTCAGTAACTCTGTTCAAGGACCAACTGGGGAATGCTTGCATTCAGCAACTGTTTGTAAGAGATATAGACACTCTAAGAAATATTTATTAGAAAACATTGGAACTTTTAGGTTATGAAGACTTTGTAAAAGAAGATAAATTAAGCCTCTGGCTCTCTCAAAAGTGATTAACTGCATATAAGATTTCACTCTGAGTCATTTTAATATATATGGAAATTATTCCCTCAGTCCATAGACTGCAGATGGTTTAATCAGACTGCAAAGCTTTCACTTTGTATGTAGCTAATTGTAACCTATGTCTTTACTTTAAACAAAGTTTTAAAATTAGGTCAAATTTGGGAAAATTCTTATATTTATAAAAAGGAAAATGTGTGACCTCGTGTATGGTCCTTGACCATAATTCTGTTTGCTGACTGTTAGTAGAAGTGTGCACAGTCAAAAAAAAAAAAAAAGGCCAGATCATAGCTGAGACAGGAAGCCAAAGGTAGAATTCAAGTGTCTGGCTTGTTTACTGCCATATCTCTAGTACTAGAACGGTGCCTGCAAGATATACAGTAGGTGCTCAATAAGCATTTGTTGAATGATTAAGGTGATGCCAAGCCTAAGTCACAACCAGAAAAGTGGCTCACTAAAGAATTAATCAAAAAGTCTAAGTCAGGGAGGTTGCAAAGAAGTCAGGGAGCAGAATACAGGGTGGATTAAGGCAAGCAGTTTGGACAGAAGCCATGAACAGTGGTATGTGGTGGGAAAGAGAGTAGACTTCCTGGGTTTAAGAAGCATGACAGGATAACAACACCTGTGTATTGGATAAAAAAAGTATTTGAAATTTTTGCATTTCTTCCATTGTCCTATGGCTAACGTCTATTTTTGAAAGTACACTGAAATTATAAGTAACTGCTTAGTAGAAATGACTTCTGGTCGTATTAGTTATGTTGTGTGTGTATGAAGAGCTTATTTTGACTGACCTGACCTTATATTTGGAGGCTTGATGGTGCAGTGGCTAAGAGTTCAGATGCTCAACCAAGAGTCAGCAGTTCGAATCCACCAGCCACTCCTTGGAAACCCTATAGGGCAGTTCTACTGTCTTATAGTGTCATCATGAGTTAGAATCGACTTGACGACAATGGGTTTGGGTTATTTTTGGTTTTGACCTTGTATTTGGTGAAATAAAGTGTTTTTCAGAACTCTGAATAATGTTTGCTGTTTTATTTATTTTTAATTTTATTTATTATTATCTCATTAGTTTTATTTATTTTTAAGTAAAACTGTAAATTAATGATTCAAATGTAGGTCTGAGATGTAATTGTTGATTTTTCTTAATGATCAAGAGGCAGGTGTTCAGGTAGAACAAGGTGATACTGATTGGTTTAAAGTCAGGAAAGTTGTGCATCAGGGTTGTATCCTTTCACCATACCTATTCAATCTGTATGCTGAGCAAATAATCCGAGAAGCTGGACTATATGAAGAAGAACAGGGCATCAGGATTGGAGGAAGACTCATTAACAACCTGCGATATGCAGATGATACAATCTTGCTTGCTGAAAATGAAAAGGACTTGACGCACTTACTGATGAAGATCAAAGACTATAGACTTCAGTATGGATTACAGCTCAACATAAAGAAAACAAAAATCTTTACAACTAGACCAATAAGCAACATCATGATAAACAAAGAGAAGACTGAAGGTATCAAGGATTTCATTTTACTTGGATCCACAATCCACACCCATGAAAGCAGCAGTCAAGAAATCAAATGATGCATTGCATTGGACAAATCTGCTGCTGCAAAAGACCACTTTAAAGTGGTAAAAAGCAAAGACGTCACTTTGAAAACTAAAGTGTGCCTGACCGAACCCATGGTATTTTCAATCACCTCATTGGCATGTGAAAGCTGGACAATGAATAAGGAAGATCAAAGAATAATTGACGTTTTTGAATTATGGTGTTGGTGAAGAATATTGAATATTCCATGGGTTTGGCCAGAAAAATGAACAAATCTGTTTTGGAAGAAGTAAGCCAGAATGCTCCTTAGAAGTAAAGATGGCAAGATTTCATCTCAGTTACTTTAGATGTATTATCAGGAGGGACCAGTTCCTGGAGAAGGACATCATGCTTGGTAAAGTAGAAGGTCAGCAAAAAAGAGGGAGATCCTCAATGAGGTGGATTGACACAGTGGCTGCAACAACAACGGGCTCAAACATAGCAACAGTTGTGAGGATGGCACAGGACTAGGCAGTGTTTAGTTCTATTGTAGATGAAGTTGCTATGAGTCAGAACCGACTAGATGTCACCTAACAACAACATTCTAGGGCAATGCCTTTTGATGTCCTGATTTAATGTGGTTATAAGTCTGAACTAATTTTACGTTATAAATGCTTAATTGGCTACTTACTTCCAATTAACATTTCTGTTTAATCTAGCTTTTTTTTTTTTCATCTGGCATAGATTGCTATTCCTTAGGACAGGATGCACTTTGTGTTTTGTAAAATGGTGTGTTCATGTTTCAAGTAACCAAAAAAAAAAACCAAACCCATTGCCGTCAAGTCAATTCTGACTCATAGCGACCCTATAGGACAGAGTAGAACTGCCCCATGGAGTTTCCAAGGAGCACCTGGCAGATTCGAACTGCTGACCCTTTGGTTAGCAGCTGTAGCACTTAGCCATTACGCCACCAGGGTTTCAGGTAAGTCATTCCTAATTATCACGTTTCTGAATATTGAAGGGACTATGTCCATAGGCTATTGCAAGAGAGCATTGGGGGCTGGACAGGACAAGGCATCAGGATTAGAAGCAGACAAGACAGGGCAAGAGTGGGTGAGAGCATCTGGAAGATTGCAACATTGGGGAAAGGAAATTCCTGCGGCAAAGCTTGTGCTGCAGGAGGAAACCTACTTCTCATTGACATCCAGAAGGAGCAGCTGGGAGTCTCTCATTCTAAATGTTTCCACTGGGCAGCATTTTGGAACCCAAAGATTTGCAAAGTGGGAGGACTGCTGAGTACTATGGAATAGTTTGTAAACTTTCACATTATCACTGACTTTATTATCCTCTCACTTTTGAATTTAAAATGAATTTTAGTAGGTAAAACATGACACTCTGAAAAATTATGATTTAAAAGAGTGTGGCATGATACTTTTGAATACATTCTACCCCTTTTTAAAAACTTTTTATTTGGAAATAATTTCAATGTTTTAGATAAGTTACAAATATAAAAATAGTACAAAGAACACCTGTATGCCCTTTACCCAGAATCGCTTAACGTTAGCATTTTCTACAATTCGCTTTGCAATTTGTATGCACTCTCTGTGGTTCTGTCTCCATAGATATTATATGTTGTTGGGTCCTACCGAGTCAATTTCAACTCATAAGCCATCCCATATGACAGAGTAGAACAGCCATATTGGCTTTTCTTGGTGGTAATCTTTATGGAAGCAGCTCGCCAGGTCTTTTTCCCGTAGAACTACTGGGAGTGGCTTCAAACCACCGACCTTACCATTAGTGCTTAAGTATTTGTACCACCAGGGTTCCTTACATATTATATACATACATTTTTATTCTGAACGAGTTGTCACATACATCCTGATCCTTAGTCCCCAAACTTCAGTATGTATTTCCAATTTTTGTTGCTGTTAAGTGCCATTGATTCAGTTTCGACTCACAGCAAACCTGTGTACAACAGAATGAAACACTGCCCTGTCCTGCACCATGCTTACAATCATTACTATGTCTGAGCCCATTAGTACAGCTAATCCATCTCATTGGAGTTCTTCCTCTTTTATGCAGACCCTCTGCTTTACCAAGCATGATGTCTTTCTCCAGGGACTGGTCCCTCCCAATAACATGTCCAAAGCACATGAGGTGAAATCTCACCATTCTCACTTCTAAGGAGCATTCTGCTGTACTTCTTCCAAGACAGACTTATTTGTTTTTCTGGTAGTCTATGATATATTCAATATTCTTCACCAACATCATAGTTGAAATTCATCAACTCTTCTTCAGTCTTCCTTATTCATTATTCAGCTTTTGTATGTATATGAGAGAATTGAAAAAACCACGGCTTGGATGAAGTACACCTTAGTACTCAAAGTGATATCTTTACTTTCTAACGCTTTAAAGAAGTCTTTTGCAGCAGATTTGTCCAATGCAATACATTGTTTGATTTCTTGACTGGTGCCTCCGTAGGTGTTGATTGTGGATCCAAGTAAAATGAAATGCTTGACAACTTCAATATTTTCTCCATTTATCACGATGTTGCTTATTGGTCCAGTTGTGAGAATTTTTGTTTTCTTTATGTTGAGATGTAATCCATACTGAAGGTTACAGTCTTTGATCTTCATCAGTAAGTGCTTCATGTCCTTTTGGCTGTCAGAAAGCAAGATTGTGTCACCTGCATATAGCAGATCATTAATGAGTCTTCCTCCAATCCTGATGCTGGATTCTTCTCCATATAGTCCAGCTTCTTGGATTATTTACTCAGCATATGGATGCTGAAAACCAGAGTTGTGGGATAACATCGAGGACATACCAAAGTACACTGAAGGCCGGAGAGTTGTGGGAGGACTTCATACATGAAGATCATTAAAAAGACAGGAAAGAGAGAAAGGGCCAAAGTAAATGTCAGAAGAAACTCTGAAACTTGCTAAAGCAAATGGAAGAAGTGATGAAATAAAATAGCTGAACAGAAGATTTCAAAAGGCAGCTCCGGAAGACAATGTAAGGTAATATAATGAAATGTGCAAAGACCTGGGGATAGAAAACCAAAAGGGAAAAAAACAGTCTGGGCATTTCTCAAGCTGAAAGAAATAAAGAAAAAAGCTAATCCTTGGGTGTTGTATTGAAGGATTCTATGGGCAAAATATTGAACGATGCATGAAAAATCAAAAGACAATACATGGAGTCACTGTACTAAAAAGAACTGGTTGACATTCAGCCATTTCAGGAGGTTGATCAAGAACTGATACTATTAAAGGAAGAAGTCCAAGCTACACCGGAGACATTGGTGAAAAACAAGACTCCAGGAATTGATGGAATACCAACTGAGATCTTTCGACATAAGGATATAATGCTGGTAGTGATCATTTGTCTATGCCAAGAAATTTGGAAGATAACTACCTGGCCAACCGACTGGAAGAGATCCATATTTGTGCCTATTTTAAAGAAAAGTGATCCAACAGAATGTAGAAATTATCAAACAGTATCATTAATATCACACACAAGTAAAATTTTGCTGATGATTATTAAAAAATGATTGCAGCAGTGCATCAGCAGGGAACTGCCAGAAATTCAAGCTGGATTCAGAAGAGGATGTTCATTGAGGGACATTGCTGATGTCAGATGGACCTTGGCTAAAAGTAGAGAATACCAGAAGGATGTTTCCCTGTGTTTTATTGACTATGCAAATGCATTTGACTATGTGGATCGTAACAAATTATGGATAACATTGCAAAAAATGGGAATTCTACAACATTTAATTGTGTTTATGCAGAACCTGTACATAGACCAAAAGGCAGTTGTTCAAACAGAAACTGCAAGTTTTAAAATCAGGAAAGGTATGTGTCAGGGTTGTCTCCTTTCACCATATATATTTTCTTAAGAATGTGAGTATTACATAGTCCCAAAACAGTTGGCAAGTTCGGTAAATTCAACATTGACAGAATACTTTAATCCACACTTCATGTTTCAGCTTTGTCAGTTGATCTAATGAGGTCCTTACAGCATTTCCGATCTACCATAGAACCAATCATTGGTCAGCTGTTGCATTTAGTTGCCATGTCTCTTTAGCCCCTATCAACTGGTGTATTTCCACAGCCTTTCTTTGTCTTTTATGACATTGGCATTTTGGCGTAATTAAGTGCTCCCTCTCCCCTCCCCGCCTCTTGTAATAGAACATCCCTCACTTGGGGTTTGTCTCCATTTCCTCATGATTAGATTCAGGTGATGTAGTCTCAGTTGGAATATTGCACTAGGTGATGTTGTGTCCTACTCAGTATATCACATCTGGAAGCACACAATGTCCATCTGTCCCTCTCTGTTGTTGTTAATTTTGATCACCCAGTCAAGTATTTTCTTATTTCTGCACTATGTAATTACTGTTTAATTTTCTCTCTTGCAAGTAATAAGCAGTCCATGGGGAGACACTTTAATGCCATGCTAATATCTAGTTCCTCATCAAGATTTCCCCCTAGATTTACCATCTGTTGATGATTCTTGCCTGATCCAATCTTTAATGTAATGGTTGCAAAATTATGATTTTCCAATTCCAGCAATCCCTGCACATCTGCCATCAGCCCTTAGCTTTCAACTTTAAGCAGAAGCCCCCATTTATTAATGTATTTGTTTATCTGTTTAATACCAGTGTGGACTTATAACTTTTTTTTTCTCAGCGGTTTATAGTTTGAAATAAAATTTTAATTGAATGGCCTATTCATTCATTTATTCAGTGAGTATTTATTGAGAACCTGCAATATGGTAGGCACCCTGATACGTTTTAGATCTACAACTGTGAGCCAAAGAGATGCAACTTGTTTTTTCCCCATATATTCAGACATATTTAAATATTTACATACAGAGGTTTGAGGACAAGCTATGACCTAGGAGAACATTTTTATCAATACGTAAATTAAATTTGTTTATTCAACACATTCATCAAACATCTGTTTGCTGAGCCATGTCCTAGGAGCTGAGGGTACAGATTGGTTCCCTACTCTTAGGGAGTTTACTGTCAAATGGGAAGGCAGGCAATAAGCAAAAGGACAAATAACATCAAATGTTACAGATTTTGGAAGTACAGTGAGACAAAAAGATGTCCTCCTCTACCAGCTGATCCCTCCTGATTATGTGTCTAAGACAAGCGAGTTAGACAGTGTTCTGCTGTGATCCATAAGGTTTTCATTGTCTAATTTTCAGAAGTAGATTACCAGGCCTTTCTTCCTCATCTGTCCTAGTCTGTAGGTTTCACTGAAACCTGTCCACCATAGGTGACCCTGCTAGTATTTGAAATCTCTATGGCATAGTTTCCAGCATCATAGCAACACACATGTCATCACAGTATGACAAAATGACAGATGGGTGGTGGCCATACCAGGAAGCAAATGGTCAAATAGTCAAACCAGGACAGTTAATACTACAGACCACCTCACTGAATCATTCAACAAATATTTAAGATGTGCCAGGCCCTGAAAGACAGTGGTGGATAAGACAGAGAGTAACTCTTCTATTTGGAATGTAGATTCCAATGAAAGATACAAACGATAGTCAAGGCACTCTGCTAAGTCTAACCATAGTGGTAAGCACGAGGTTTTGAGGTTATACAAGGGATTATAACCTAGTATAGTGGGGGCAGGATGAACGAGAAGAAAAGGCTTTCTAGGAAACGGAGCACATATTAAAGGATGGCTACAAATTAGCCAGAGATTACAAGCTGTTTCCTATGTCCAGGTACAGGGAACAGCATATGCAAAGTCACAAAGGAAGTGAGCATGTGGGCCCTGATTCTCTAGTTCACCATTGTACCCCAGTGCTGGCACATAATTGACACCTAAGTATTTTAGGAAGAACTAGTGAGTACATGCATGAGGGATCTTTCACCATTGGAAGATGGAATAGCTTCATAAGATTCAACATAAAGTTCTTTAAAATATTCAGTGTATGAGATTCTACTTAGTTTTCTATCAACGACACATCCATACTATAGTTTTAATCCCATGTAAGAGAAGAGCATGGAACAGTTATGGAGTCTGCTGGTTTTGAAATATTTTGCTGATATCTTTAAATATGTGGGTTGTAAAGTACATAATTTGTACTAGAAGAACTGGCTTCTTTCACCCATTTAATTTTTCTAATTAACTGAGAGCCAGGTTGGCTTGGCTTTGGTTCACTCTTGTGGTTGAAATTTCGCATCATGTGTACCGACTAATTAGTGATGAGTCATTTAGCTTATAAGAGCATAAAGTTCATGGTGGAAAATTTAGAGGATGAAAATTAGGCCACAGGGGGAGTAATGCCTTCAAGTGCCATTCTTCGTTATTAAAAATGTCCCTGCCAAAGTGGAACTAATAGAAGAGCAGAGAGAATCCAAGGCAAGTGTTCCTTCTCCCTCCTCTGCCTCTTTGACCTAGATAGGTCATTATCCCATCCCAACTACCATTATGGCAATGTAATGAATAGAATACACGTGTAATGAATTTATGTGTCAAGAGAATTTGGGTGTTTGTTTGTATGAAAAATTTAGACTGTTATTTGTTGTCTACCATACCAAAACCAAACACCTATTGCCGTCAAGTCGACTCTGACTCGTAGCGACCCTGTCTACCATAAGCATATGAAAAACAGTCGTGAAAGTTTGGGAATATAAACATAGAAGTTGAGAAAAGGAGTTCTGAGTCAAATGCCTAGGTTCAATGCCCAGTGCCACTACTTAATACTCACAGGTCTGTTGTGAGGATTGAATGAATTGATAAAGTACTTAGCGTGGTGACTCGCTGATGCTCTCTAAGCTTCCTGTCAGCATTATGATTCATCAAATCCCAAAAGTCCATACTCAGCTGAACATCACCTCTGACAGGAAGTATCTGAGGAATTATTATTTGTAACCAATCAATTTGTCTGGTGTTCAAGACTAGAATATCTTGCATAACCAATTAAACAAAAAAATAGTTGTCAAGTCAACTTCAACTCATGGTAACCCTGTGTGTGTCAGAGTAGTCAGGGTAGAACTGTATTTCATAGGGTTTTCAATAGTCGATTTTGCAGAAGTAGATTACCAGGCCATTCTTCCATGGTGTCTCTGGGTGGACTTGAACTTCCAATATTCAGTTAGCAGCCAAATGCATTTACCATTTGCACCATGCAGGGACTTCAATTATTATACACTGATAAAATAAGAACTATTATTGAGAAAGTATTTCTGAGAACCTGCCATGGACATATCTCTATGCTAGATTCTGTAGTACACTTAAATATGACTTGCTTTCTGCCCTCAGACAGATTACAGTCTAATTAATGGAGACATGGCATGCACACATGTGTCTAACAACTCCAATACAGCTGGTCATATTAGTACATTAGGCAACAGAGGCTGCCTGGCAGTGTCAAGACTCTCAGTTAGATCCCAAAGGAAGACAATACTGTAGTTATGCTTTTCAAAAGCAGTTTATATAGTAACATGAGTTGTATTATGTCATTCTAATGCAAACACATACACACACATATACCAAGAATGAACCTGGAAGGATGTACATCCTATTACTAACTGTGGACACCTCTGACAGAGGGGACGAGAGTGGGAGTAGGAGGCTACTTTTCACTTTTTATTCTTTATCCTTTTGTATTGATTGATTTTTTCTTTTACAATAAACATTTTATATTTTTTATAATTAGAAAAATAAATGAAATTATTTACTAAAAATATACAGAAAAAAAGTCCCTGAAAAAGCACAGTCTCTCACATTAATGAGTTTTTACTTGATAGGTATATATTTTGTTCTTTCACTGTAAATGAAAATTACACAGTTAATGTATGCATTTGCAATACACAGAAACAATTTTTTACTTTGGGGAGATAAACACCATAAATCCATATGCTACTTGCTCTGAAAAGAAAAAAAAAAAAGAAAAGGTCAATTTTCAGGATCTTGTTTGATCTAAGAATTCAGACTGTTTCCAGGGTAACCAATCATATCTGTAGAATGTTTAGCCAAGCTTATGCCTGTTTCTTCATTTTGAATGCTCAGCTCTTTTCATTTCCTCATGGAAACCTTGCACTTTCACACTCAAATACACACTCCTGATTTTGCTTGCTTTCCATTAAGGATAAAAGGTGCAACAAAGCTAAACATCTGGTTATTTGTTTTTAAACCATGTAATGTAGCTGTTCCAGTATCTTTTCTGCCTTTATACACTGAAAGGATGGCAGCTAATTGTTGTGTGATTGTTCATAAGAAGCAGCGTATTAATTTTGCATGAATTCCCAGGTAACTGCTCTTCAATTCATGATCTTTCATTATTCTTGCTTTGCTTTGCCTTTCTTCAGTGTAGATATTGAACCCAAAGAATATCTCATAATATTTAGTAAAATAATATTAATTTTTGTTTTTGTTTAACTCCTTAGACTAGGCCTGTGGCATAGAAAAATAATGGGAACTACATGTTTAATGTTAAAATCACTAGTGGCTATGTCAAAAAGGTAAAAAGAGACATAAAATTAATCTTTAAGATGTATTTTATCTAACCCAATTTATTCAAAATTATTTCAACATATAATCAATATAAAATTATTAAGATATTTTACCTTTTTTAAATACATTTTCAAAATCTCATGTACATTTTATTTACAACACATCGCAGTTCAGACTAACCACAGTTCAAATCCTCAGTAGCCGTCTCTGGCTTAAGGCTACCATATTGGACAGTGCAAACATAGATGATGGTTGTTCCTTCCTTAAAGCTGTTTATTATCATTTTATCATTGGGATATTTAAAGATATAAGATACCATTTTACAGGATTTTTTTTTCCTTTCTGAAATTTAGTTTATAAAAACTAAATTAGAAAAACACATAAAAAAGGTTAAGTTTACTCTCTTAATAGAAATTTTTTTTTTTTTTTTTTACTTTTCACAAGTATTTGTCCTTTTGGTTATTTTTTCCTACCAATAACTAGTCATCTGAGAAAACTATAATATAAAATATCTGTTACTTAGTATCTGTTAAAAGATAATTTTTAGGAAAAAAAAGTAAAATCAGGACTCATACAAAAATAAAATGAACATTTGTTAAGGTATTTATTTTACCTACATGATATGATAGAACCAGGCAGATGTTATAACTGGTTCAAAGGAAAAGTCAAAACAGTATAAATTTATATAGAATAAAGAAATATTGAGATGAATTGTAAATGGAGACAAAATGGGTTTTTCTACAGAGGGAGGAAGTCAATCAAAATTTCTACCAGATAGGCCAGAAGAGTACCTGTACTTATAGAGAGTTGTAAAAGAGCTCAAAGGTCATAAACAGGGCTAGAATCAATAACTTAGGAAGATATACTGTAGATGATACATAGTTTTCATTGAAATACAAAATGTTTTTTCTACATATCAAAATAATAAATCCTTATATTTCGCTTATGTTGACTATATTTTGTTCAGATACAGATATAACATATTATGAATGTACAAAATATATTCTGATGACGAGAGCCTATCAGCATTTATTAGATTTTATGTATATTGATACATTTGCTACTGAACTCATATTTTATTAAATTATTCTTATTAGAAGTTAAAAAAAAAAAACAGTTGCCAGATGAGAAGGCTAGGAGAGGAAGGAAGCAAAATCAATGGAAACAGATCAAACAAAACAGAAATATTGAGAATGTTGACACATTGTGAAAATTATAAGTAATGTCATGGACAATTTGTATAAAAATTGTTAAGTGAGACCCTAATTTGCTACATAAACTTTTACCTAAAACATAATAAAATATTTCAATTTTTTTTTGCTTTTGAGTTGATTCTGACTCATGGTTGCCCCATGAGTTGCAGAGTAGAGCTGCTGCGTAGGGTTTACAACAGCTGATTTTTTTTTTGGAAGGAGATTGCCAGGCCTTTCTTCAGAGGTGCCTCTGGGTGGACTTGAGCTGCCAACCTTTTGGTTAGTAGTTAGGCACTTAACTGATTAGACCACCCAAGGTCTCCCCTAAACACTTTAGAAGTATATATATTCAAACCTGATTTTCCATAGTAATGGAAAACTTGGATAACTTTTCAAGATAAGACTTAAATATGTCCTCATTTTGTCTTTGAGTTTACTATCTGCTTCAACAAAACCTTTTATCTTAACTGCTAGGAGGTTACTATTTTAACTGAGCTGAGGTTAGTTCTTTTCTTCCCCGAAGCATTTCGATTGGTGGGCCTAATAATAGTTGAGGGGAAAATAGGTAGCTAGAGGAGAGAGATAAAATAACACAGAGAATCCACATTATAAAATATGAGAACTAAAATGTACTCGTATTTATGTCTTCGGATTTGATAGTTTATATAAAGCCATTTAGGCCTCAAGTCCCAGCTCTGCCCCAAAACTATGGAATAACCTTAGACAATTCAGAGAGGTGATAGTTCACTGTGATATCCTTATTAATATCTGAGGGGTGGTGTTAGATGTTCTATAAGCCCTTTTCTAGAAATATGATTTTTTGAAAAGAAAATCTCCAAAAGTACATTTTTACCTACACATCTCCCCTGCAGGTACTAAAACAATGGAAAACAGAAGCAGGCGCCATCCCGAAAGCAGGGCCCCTGAACTAGACTGTTAGGTCCGGTTCTTTCCAACAATCTCCCAGGCTTCCTCATGATGCAATCAAATGCATACCGTAAGAGTTTGCAGTTCATCAGAAAGGAACAGATGACCAAGCCTCTCACACATCTGGGTGCTTACCCCTCTGTTTGCACTCCCACTGAAGAAAGGGTACTACCTTCTTGGTTTGCAATATATACATGTAATAATAAAATTTGCCTCCCCAGAAACATGGGAAAAAACAAACACAGCAACTTAGAGAAGAAAACCATTTGCTGTCCCACTAGCCAGGCGAAAAGGCAGTAGAGTGATCAGGATATCCTGGTGGAGAGGGAAATGGATGATGCCACCATGATAGCGTTCAAGGGCATATTGGGAAAATTCTTGTAGGGCAGGGTGATAGAGTGGAAGAGCAATGGATTGGAAGTCAGGGTCTGCACCTAGCTCTGTTGCAAACTTCACTCATTCTCGGGAAGTCTCTCTCAGCTTCTCCTAAGTGAGGTCACGCCCCTCTGACTGGATAAAGGTTTTGTTTTTAACTATTTCCTTTAAGAGTAAGAGTGGAAACACTTGGACAGCATTAAAATAAGTCTGATGTTCTGGCATATATCAATCTTTGGGATCCTTTGTTAGAGCCCAGCGTAAAAATCTGTGCTGTAAGGATGCAGAAATAGTGTCAAACTTCAGAGAAGAGACGGTTTCCTTAAATTACTCATTCAACCTAAGGACTAGGAGTCTCACCTCCATGTAAACTTCCAAATGTCTACCCACCCACCTCCACCCCCACCCCCAGGATGTTTCCGAATCTAACCTCCATCCCATGTGTTCATGGTTAAGGCCTTTAGGTCATAATGCATGGTGATGTGCTTAGAAAGCAGTTGCTCTACAAGGAGTCTTGCGGTGGAGGTGAGAAACCAAACAGGGTCACATTTGGTACAACCCTCAGCCTTCCACCGTGGGAGATAACTACTGCTGGATGGTACCCGAGGGTCTGAAGGAAGTATCACTGCCAGCCACAAGCCACTTTCAATTAAACAGATGCGTCAGTGGTATCTGGAGTACTTCCTGCCATATAATGTTAAAAATCCACTTGAACTAGGAAGACCCTCAAAGCTAAGAGGCATTAACTGCCAGTCTTTAAATGAATATACAGTTTAGCTTGTCCATGTTGGTAGAACTGAACCCATGTCATTGGACTATTCCCTTGTTTTTTAAATTAAAAAAAAAATCTCTTAATAACATGGTACATTTGCATTATCTTTTGTTCCACATCTGGAGTAAGTCACTTGTCTCTAGGGCAATCAGTTTGGAGGCTTTCAAGGTGAAATACTTCCATGGACTGATTTTATCGACTGTTTCTTTTTTCAGTCTTGCCACTTCCTATTCTATGCTATGATTTCTTTTCTAACAGAGGGAAGCATTAAGGAGAATATTGCCCTTAAGACATCTTCTTTTTTTTTTCAGGGGAGTTGGGGGGGGTGCAAGTTGTTGTTGTTAGATGCCATATAGTCTCTTCCAACTTATAGCTACCCTCTGTGCAACAGAACGAAACACTGCTTGGTCTTGTGCCATCCTCATGATCATTTTAATGCTTGAGCCCATTGTTGCAGCCACTGCGTCAATCCATTTCGTTGAGGGTCTTCCTCTTTTTCAACGACCCTCTACTTTACCAGGCGTGATGTTCTTCTCCAGGGACTGGTCGCTCATGAAAAGATATCCACTTCTAAGGAGAATTCTGTCTGTACTTCTTTCAAGAAGGATTTGTCTGTTCTTTTGGCAGTCCATGTTATATTCAACATTCTTTGCCAACATCACAATTCAAAGGCATCAGTTCTTCTTTGGTCTTCTTTATTCATTGTTCAGCTTTTGAAAGCATATGATGCAATTGAATACACCATGGCTTGGGTCAGGCACACCTTAGTCCTTACAGTGACACCTTTCCTTTTAGCACTTTAAAGAGGTCTTTTGCAGCAGATTTGCCCATTGCAATGTGGCATTTGATTTTTTGACTGCTGCTTTCATACGTGCTGATTATGGATTCAAGTAAAATGAAATCCTTGACAAATATAATCTTTTCTCCATTTATCATGATGTTGCTTATTGATCCAGATGTGAGGATTTTTGTTTTCTTTATGTTGAGATGTAATCCACGCTGAAGGCTGTAGTCTTTGATCTTCATTAGTAAGTGCTTCATGTCCTCTTGGCTATAAGAAAGCAAGATTGTGTCATCTGCATAATGCAGGTTGTTAAGGAGTCTTCCTCCAATCCTGATGCCCTGTTCTTCTTCATATAATCCAGATTCTCAGATTATTTGCTCAGCATACAGATTGAATAAGCATAGTGAAAGGATGCAACCATGATACACACCTTTCCTGACTTTAAACCACACAGTATCCCCTTGTTCTGTTTGAACAACTACCTCTCGATCTATGTACAGGTTCCTCATGAACACAATTAAGTGTTCTGGAATTCCAGTTCTTCACAATGTTATCCATAATTTGTTATAATTAACACAGACAATTGCCTTTGCATAGTCAACAAAACACAGGTAAACATCTTTCCGGTATTCTCTGCTTTCAGCCAGGATCCATCTGACATCAGCAATGATACCCCTTATTCCACATCCTCTTCCAAATCCTGCTTGAATTTCTGGCAGTTCCCAGTCAATGTACTGCTGCAGCAGCTTTTGAATGATCTTTAGCAAATTTTACTTGCACGTGGTATTAATGATATTGTTCTATAATTTCCACTTTCAGTTGGATAACCTTTCTTTGGAATAGGATCTCTTCCATTCAGTTGACCAGGTAGTTCTCTTCTAAATTTCTTGGCCTAAACACGTGAGCAATTCCAGCGCTGTATCTGTTTGCTGAAATATCTCAATTGATGTTCCGTCAATTCCCAGAACCTTGTTTTTCACCATTCCCTTTAGTGCAGCTTGGACTTCTTCCTTCAGTACCATCAATTCCTGAGCATTTGCTACATCCTGAAATGGTTGAACCATTTGAATGGTTGACACCAATTCTTTTTGGTATAGCGACTCTGTGTATTCCTTCCAACTTCTTTTGATGCTTCCTGCATCCTTCAGTATTTTGCCCATAGACTCCTTCACTATTGCAACTCGAGGCTTGAATTTTTTCTTTAGTTCTTTTAGCTTGAGAAATTGTGCGTGTGTTCTTCTCTTTTGGTTTTCTAACTCCAGGACTTTGCACATGTCATTATAATACTTTGTCTTCTTGAGCCACCCTTTGAAATCTTTTGTTTGGCTCTTCTACTTTATCATTTCTTCTGTTCGCTTTAGGTACTCTACATTCAAGATCAAATTTCAGAGCCTCTCTGATATCCATTTTGGTCTTTTCTTTCTTTCCTGTCTTTTTAATGACCTCTTGCTTTCTTCATATATGATGTCCTTGATGTCATTCCACAACTCATCTGGTCTTTGGTCATTAGTGTTCAATGCATCAAATCTATTCTTGAGATGGCCTCTAATTTCAGGTGGGATATACTCAAGGTCATACTTTGGCTCTTGTGGACTTGTTCTAATATTCTTCAGCTTCAGCTTGAGCTTGCATATGAGAAATTGATGATCTGTTTTTGCCACCTCATAGTTATTATTTTCAAGCATTTGCTTTTTGGAAAAAATCATATTTTTGAAGTATTGTATTTTGAAATTCAATTGACTTTCTTCAGAACTGCCAAGAAATTCAACTAGAAAGCAGGAAAATTTTTGCAAAAAGAAGGAGAAGAAAAGTGGAGAAACTGATAATGATTCTATGATGAGCATTATGCATGATCATTTGAGGTACTGTTTGGGAAAAGTAAAGCTAATAGCAAACAGACCCCTAGCTTTCTAGCCTGTCATAAGCTGCATTCATAACCGGTACCTCCTGCCCCTAAGGTAGGAATAGGCCCAGATTCTCAGTGTGCCTTGTAGGCCTGGGTCTATTAAGCTATGACCGGCACAAATTTGTCCATTTTCGCCTCCCTCAGCTAACATTTTCCTTTAACTTTTACATTATTATGAATCAAAAACTAAAGGGTCAAATAATGGGCCCTTAAAAAAAAAAAAAAAAAACCAAACCCACTGCCATCAAGTTGATTCTGACTCATGGTGACCCTATAGGACAGAGTAGAACTGCCCCATAGAGTTTCCAAGGAGCATCTGGCGGATTCAAACTGCCAACCTTTTGGTTAGCAGCTTTAGCATTTAACCACTATGCCACCGGGGTTTCCATGGGTCCTTAACATAAGTTTTATCTTTCTTTCCTCTTTTTAATTGTGTTTATAAAGATAGCACTTAATAATTTGTTGAAAATGTAAATACTACGTCATGTATACAGAAGGAAACACAGATACCCTTAATCTTACCACTAGTAATATTTGCTGAGCAACTTTTCTCACCTCCTTATTTTTTTTTTATACATACTTTCTGCTCTGGTTTCAAGGGACAGCTAAATTTTGTTGGTGCTGCTAATTTGGGAAAGCCAGGTTATCTGTGGAGACTTCACAGTTCTTATGATAGCTCAATAGGTTTTAAAGAAAATTTTAAAGCAGTTGTTTCATGAATTGAAGTGATGCAGGCAGCCAAACTCAGAAATTAGGCCAAAATAATTCGCTTGGTAATTCTCAGCTCTGAAAGGTGGGCTGAGATGTTGCCAAGCAGTCTAGTTTTGTTCTGTGATACAGTTCTGGCAAGCACCCAACCAGCAGATCCTTAGCCTTATTCTAGATACTCATTTCATTCATTCATTCACTCCTTCAATAAATATTTCTTGAGAACCTGCTATGTGTCAGACACTCTGCTGTGCACTGCAAACATAGATAAATAAAACACAGTCTTCACTCATTTCAATGAGAAGAGAAATCATACCATACCACAATTGCAAGAGAAAGTGGCTGAGGTATATTTGGGATAAAAGAGAAAAATTTTTCTTTTTCTTTTTGCAAAGACAGACCAACATCATTTTACACATCAATAAGAGACTTTTCGTGGGGGTGTGGATAAGCATTCCGGTAATATTTCAACTAGCACTTCTTAGGTACCCAGTGGATTCAGGGAACTAAGCTCATATTCATATTTAAGAATCGACTCTATGGCAAGTAGTATTCTCTCTAAATTTCCATGCTTGCTTTCTCCTAATCAAACTAGGGGTTTTCAAGGAGAGCACCACAGATGTAAAAACTAAAGCCAGGAACTTGCTGAGTCCAAGGAGCAACAAAATGGCCAATGTGACTGGAGCTTGGAGAGCAAGGAGAGGGTGTCAGAGGTGAGGGTGGGAGAGGTGACATGCCCTGGATCATGGAGAGCTTGTTAGTTGTATTGGGAAGCCAAGAGAGTGCCGTAGTACTTGTATTTTTATAAATCACTCTCAATGCTGTATAGAGATACACTGTGGGAATCCAAAAAAGGAAACCTAGAGGCCAATAAAGAGACTGGGACTATGGCCTGGGGAGAATATGATGGTAGTATGGACCAAGACATTATCATTGGAATGAGAGAGGAGTGGTCAGATTCAAATATATATTGAAAACAAGCCAGGCAGGGCTTGATGATGATAGGAGAGAGCAAGGAGAATCAAGGCTGGATCTTAGGTTTGGTTCTGAGCTACTGGTAGACAACGGTACCAGTAACTGGTAGGCAAGACCGAGAGGGAGGAGCAGTTTTGGTTGGCAGTGGGGGCAAGGGTGAAGGTAGAGATAGCAGTGTGTAGAGCCACACCTTGGGCATCTCACATATTCAATTTCTGTGGGACATCCAAGCAGAGGTGTTAAGTTGGCAATGAGATATTTGAGTGTGTACTTCAGGAAAAGTCCTCTTCACTTTCAGCAAGCAAGGTTGTGTCATCTGCATAATGCAGGTGGTTAATGAGTCTTCCTCCAATCCTGATGCCCCGTTCTTCTTCATGTAGTCCAGCTTCTTGTATTATCTGTTCAACATACAGATTAAATAGGTATGGTGAAAGAATACAACCCTGACGCACACCTTTCCTGACTTTAAACCAAGCAGTATCCCCTTGTTCTATCCGAACAGCTGCCTCTTGATCTATGTAAAGTTTCCTCAAGAGCACAATTAAGTATTCTGGAATTCCCATTCTTCGCAGTGTTGTCCATACTTTGTTATGATCCACACAGTCAAATACCTTTGCATAGTCAATAAAACACAGGTAAACATCCTTCTGGTATTCTCTGCTTTCAACCAGGATCCATCTGACATCAGCAATAATATCCCTGGTTCCATGTCCTCTTCTGAAACCAGCCTGAATTTCTGGCAGTTCCCTGTCGATATACTGCTGCAGCCGTTTTTGAATGATCTTCAGCAAAATTTTGCTTCCGCGTGATATTAATGATATTGTTTTGTAATTTCCACATTCGGTTGGATCACCTTCTTGGGAATAGGCGTAAATATGGATCTCTTCCAGTCAGTTAGCCAGGAAGCTGTCTTCCATATTTCTTGGCATAGATGAGTGAGCACCTCCAGCGCTGCATCTGTTTGTTGAAACATCTCAATTGATATTCCATCAATTCCTGGAGCCTTGTTTGTCACCAATGCCTTCAGAGCAGCTGGGACTTCTTCCTTCAGTACCATCGGTTCCTGATCATATGCCACCTCTTGAAATGGTTGAATATCGACTAATTCTTTTTGGTATAATGATTCTGTGTATTCCTTCCATCTTCTTTTGATGCCTCCTGCGTCATTTAATATTTTCCCATGGAATCCTTCACTATTGCAGCTTGAGGCTTGAATTTTTTCTTCAGTTCTTTCAGCTTGAGAAACGCCGAGCGTGTTCTTCCCTTTTGGTTTTCCATCTCCAGCTCTTTGCACATGTCATTATAATGCTTTACTTTGCCTTCTTGAGAGGCCCTTTGAAATCTTCTGTTCAGTTCTTTTACTTCATCAATTCTTCCTTTTGCTTTAGCTGCTCGACGCTCAAGAGCAAGCTTCAGAGTCTCCTCTGACATCCGTCTTGGTCTTCTCTTTCTTTCCTGTCTTTTCAATGACCTCTTGCTTTCTTCATGGATGATGTCCTCGACATCACTCCACAACTCATCTGGTCTTCAGTCACTAGTGTTCAATGTGTCAAATCTATTCTTGAGATGGTCTCTAAATTCAGGTGCGATATACTCAATGCCATATTTTGGCTCTCGTGGACTTGCTCTGATTTTCTTCAGTTTCAGCTTGAACTTGCATATGAGCAATTGATGATCTGTTCCACAGTCGGCCCCTGGCCTTGTTCTGAGTGATGATATTGAGCTTTTCCATCGTCTCTTTCGCAGATGTAGTCAATTTGATTTCTGTGTGTTTCATCTGGCGAGATCCATGTGTATAGTTGCCATTTATGTTGGTGAAAGAAGGTATTTGCAATGAAGAAGTTGTTGGTCTTGAAAAATTCTATCATTTGCTCTCTGGCATTGTTTCTATCACCAAGGCCATATTTTCCAACTACTGATCCTTCTTCTTTGTTTCCAACTTTCTCAGTCCAATTGCCAGTAATTATCAATGCATCTTGATTGCATGCTGGATCAATTTCAGACTGCAGCAGCTGATAAAAATCTTCTATTTATTCATCTTTAGCCCTGGTGGTTGGTGCGTAAATTTGAATAATAGTCGTATTAACTGGTCTTCCTTGTAGGTGTATGAATATTATCCTGTCACTGACAGCGTTGTACTTCAGGATAGATCTTGAAACGTTCTTTTTGACGACGAATGAAACACCATTCCTCTTCGAGTTGTCACTCCCAGCATAGTAGACTATATGATTGTCCAATCAAAATGGCCAGTACCAGTCCATTTCAGCTCACTAATGCCTAGGGTATCGGTGTTTATGCGTTCCATTTCATTTTTGATGATTTCCAATTTTCCTAGATTCATACTTCATACATTCCAGGTTCCGATTATTAATGGATGTTTGCAGCTGTTTCTTCTCATTTTGAGTCGTGCCACATCAGCAAATTAAGGTTCTGAAAGCTTTACTCCATCCACATCATTAAGGTCGACTCTCCTTTGAGGAGGCAGCTCTCCCCCAGTCATCTTTTGAGGGCCTTCCAACCTGGGGGTCTCATTTTCCAGCACTATATCAGGCAATGTTCCACTGCTATTCATAAGGTTTTCGCTGGCTAACGCTTTTCAGAAGTAGACTGCCAGGTCCTTCTTCAAAGACCACAGCCTTCAGTATGGATTACACCTCAACATAAAGAAAACAAAAATCCTCACAACTGAACCAATGAGCAACATCATTATAAACAGAGAAAAGACTGAAGTTCTCAAGAATTTCGTTTTACTTGGATCCACAATCAACAGCCATGGAAGCAGCAGTCAAGAAATCAAAAGACACATTGCATTGGGCAAATCTGCTGCAAAGGACCTCTTCAAAGTGTTGAAGAGCAAAAATGTCACCTTGAATACTAAGGTGCACCTGACTCAGGCCATGGTATTTTCAATCACATCATATGCATGTGAAAGCTGGACAATGAATAAAGAAGACCAAAGAAGACTTGGCTCCTTGAATTGTGGTGTTGGCAAAGAATATTGAATATACCGTGGACTGCCAAAAGAACAAACAAATCTGTCTTGGAAGAAGTGCAGCCAGAATGCTCCTTAGAGGCAAGGATGGTGAGACTGTGTCTTACATACTTTGGACATGTTGTCAGGAGGAATGAGTCCCTGGAGGAGGACATCATGCTTGGCAGAGTACAGGGTCAGCAGAAAAGAGGAAGACCCTCAGTGAGGTGGATTGACAGAGTGGCTGCAGCAGTGAGCTCATACATAACAACGATTGTAAGGATGGCGCAGGATAGGGCAGTGTTTCGTTCTATTGTGCATAGGGTTGCTATGAGTTGGAACCGACTCGATGGCACCTAACAACAACAACAACAGCTTCAGGAAAGAGTTTAACGTTAGAGATACACTGTAAGGAGTCATCAGCATGTAAAGGGTATTTAAAGATGTCTTTAAATATCTACACTGGCACTTCCTTCTTGGCACAGAGAGGGATAGGACATGTCATACATGTGCTGTTCCTTTCCTCGTAGTCTTTTTTCTCCAGGGAAGTAGATGCTCTTAGGGAAACCATATCTGCTTGGAAAAATTAAGAGAATCCTAACAACCTTGTCTTTAACAAAAGAAGAATTGTCAGGACTTGATTTGAAGGAGCTTCTGAAGTTCTGACTTAATCTTTCAGTGCATAATTTTAGTAGATTTGGGCTTATTTCCTTCTGCCTTTATGAACCTGCTATTCAGCTGAATTCTTATATATAATTTGTACCAGGAGGTAAAATCGTTTATGCATGTTTCTTTCAGAGAAATTTAATCA
The DNA here is from genome assembly GCF_030014295.1 of Loxodonta africana. Lineage (NCBI taxonomy): Eukaryota > Metazoa > Chordata > Mammalia > Proboscidea > Elephantidae > Loxodonta > Loxodonta africana. The sequence goes on from NC_087343.1 coordinate 62,775,527, forward strand.
TCTATAACATTTTTCAAGATATAAATTTACATTTACTCTTCTCCACTGGGAAATACTAGTAATATACAGTGTTTTCAGCAGGTTATTTCTGATAAAATATGGATGCTCTGGAGAGTGTTAATAAAAGTAACTAAATCACTTCTAAGAATGACAGTCCATGATAATAAATCTAAAAACACCTAGTTTAGAAGAGTAGAGTGTGTAGACAGTGATGCTGTGATCCATTCCAGGATGACAATTATAATTATTTTTGCTGGATTGTTTCTGTGTAATGTTAATTATTCACTTTGACACAGAATAATATTATTATTAAAGGATAAAGATTATTAATATGTCCTGCCTTAGGGTGGGTGCAGAATGTTTAATTAGTGAGCTACCCTTGTCACTTACCTTATGGAAGGCTCATTGATAAGATGCATGCAGTATAGCAAGCTATTATGTGTTCAGTCCTGCTAATGGACTATCCAAATCATTTTCTCAATGAGAGTGGAAAAGAAGTCACTGTCTATAACCCAGAAATGGTATTGGCAAAGAAACTGAATAATAAAGAGAATGGCTTGGAATAGTGTTTGTTCTGGGTGGCTAACAAAATACAAAGAGGGAATGAAGTTCTTCAGGGCTTGATACAAAGCTGAATTCAGTTCAGGCTTTCTTGGAAGTAGCTTCTTTCTTCGCCTCAGATGTTCCTTATCTTGGAGGGTCTCTAAAAGATGTTTCTTTGAACCTGTTGATAGAAAATGTCTTTAATAAATGGCATTTTATTGTAATTTGCTTTCTTTAAAGACTATAGGAGCTCTTCAGATCTTCAGCAAAGGAAGAAGTAAAATTTGAAAAGCTATCACTAATGTTGTTATATTCCACAGTCCTTGCCCAAATATGAGCCACAATTAATCTTAATTAACAAGGTATTCTTTCTTTTACTTTAAATGCATCATTTTTATACCTTCTTAATATTCATATAAAATTAATATGAAGCAGTTAAACACAATTTCGAATATTTTAGGAATAGACTGGATTCTGAAACACACATAGTCCCATAAACTCACACACAAAAAGACATAGATATCATGTAGTTATTCATAAATTCATATTTTAAATTGAAGTTTCAGAAATACTTAATGAATACTCCAAGTTTTCAAAAAGACTAAAAATGTTTTATTACATATGCAGTCTGACCCACAAAGAGATAAAAGTGTCTCACTATTATATTACCTGACCTATATTGGGGCCAAATTCTCAACTTTAGTGTCACCAGCTCCTGTTCTGCCAAGGCCAATTAGACATTGGTATGTCTTCATAGGGACAAAAATCATGAGTAAGCTGCTAAAAATAGTCATTCTACAATTACTTATTGGAGAAGGGACAATGCTAGATACTGGGTGACTGATTATATGTGTATGTATGTATGGAATCCCTGGTGGCATAGTGGTTAAGAGCTATGGCTGCTAAACAAAAGTTGGCAGTTTGAATCCACCAGGCGCTCCTTGGAAACCCTATGGGCAGTTCTACTCTGTCCTATAGGGTCACTGAGTCAAAATCGACTCGACGGCAGTGGGTTTTTTGGTATATATATATATATATATATATATATATATATATATTCTGATCTAAGGAGATTCCAGTTTGTAAGGGAAGAAGTAAATATTTAACTAAATACTGTAATTTAAATGAGACAAAAATTCTCAAGCTATTGCTTTAAATAAAGAATCCATCAGATTTGTAGGCTCATTGAACTTTAATTTATGAAATGAGAAGAAAATTCTAAAGCTCCTCTTCAGTTACGTAAAAAAATTGCAAATATTTGTAACTTAAAATATTATATAACAATAAATTAGTAGGCAAGACAAGTGAAAGCTACTGGCATCTGAAGTCCTCTAACTTTGTAAGGTGGATGGATAATCAGAATCAACATCAGCCCAAACCTGATTCCTGTAAGGGGCAGCTCAGACATACTCCTACTCTCCAATCTTTTTTACCAGGTCTGACACCAGCTGTCCCTCCCACAGCACTCTCTACTTCTCTGGTGTGTTTATTAACTCAAAACATTCCAATAGCCATACAGAACTCACAGACCATACTCATGATTATGGGGTTTATTAGGGAAGTAACAGGTTACAAAGGAGCCCTGGTGGTGCAGTGGTTAAAGAGTTCAGCTGCTAACCAAAAGTTGGCAGTTCAACCCCACCAGTAGCTCCACTGGAGAAAGATGTGGCAGTCTGCTTCTGTGAAGGTTATAGCCTTGGAAACCCTGTGGGGCAGTTCTACTCTGTGCTATAGGGTCGCTATGAGTCAGAATTGACTCAACAGCAATGGATTTGGTTTTTGGTTTTTGGACATGTTACAGTTCAGGATCAGAACCAACTTGAAAGCAACAGGAACAACTCAAGAGACAAGAGACAGTTCATCAATCAGGATGGCTTCCAACCAAGACAGCCCTCAGCCCCTACTGCCACCAGGCCCTTCTGCTCGGGCCTGCTGCCCTGCTCAGCAAGTGATATAGCTCTTTAGCTCTGCCCACAAGTACCTGGAGGCATCCCACTCTGTCAGAAAGCCTACTGCCCTAAGGCGCTCAGCTTGCTCACTCCATGAGTCTGTGAGCCCACTGCAACCACACTGCTCTATGGGCTGGGAAGCCAACTGTAGCTGCCTCACACCAGTCTTCTGGTTCTCACCACTTGTGCCATCTTGTGCCATCTTATGCTGTCTATCTCCAGTGTTACAGCTTTCTCTGTCTCCTAAGTATAGGAAGTTCTTAGCACAGGGACTGCAGATCCAAAAGACGTGCTCCACTCCTGACTTTTTTTTTTTGGTGGTAGTGAGGCCCCCATAATCTTTGTGGATTTGGCTCTTTTAAGCCTAGTAGCAGGATGGCAAAACTGAGCAACCCCTTGGTAGGCCACAGGCACCTTATTTGCATAGTCACTGTCCAGTTCCTGTAAGAGTTTTACACACATTATTTGCACAGGCCCAGACAATCATTTTGTGGAAGTTAAGAGACCATGGCTAGAAAGGCCATATACAAGTCATTTACTTCCACAACAAGCTATTAGAAACTCAAAGTTTTAGAAGAAAAGATTAGAATTCTTAGGACGTAGCAGTAGTTGCTGAGTTCAGGGGTTCTCTAACCCTTTTTATAAGTAACACTTGCAAGGACAGATTTTATAGTAACAGAAATCAGAAAAGAATGGTTATAGTAACACAAGCCTCCACACTGGAACAGAGACTTTAAGACTGGTACTCTTATGAAAGTTCTCAGTTGTAGAATTCTTCTATATGATGCAGAATAGTATCTGCATTTCTGAGTCTGCAGAGGAAGTAGAAACATCTCGTTATTTTTTCTTGTCATTCTTTTCACTGGCAGATGTTAATAGGAGAGTAAGAATCTCAAGGCCAAACACTGTAATTCCATTTGTTAGCAGCAGAAGAAGACCTTAAAGCTCAAAACTTAAAACATGGAAATAGAAAAGAACAATAATGAAACATGAGGAATGAAAAGTTTTCCTCCTACACTACAAAATAATATAAGTGCTACACTTTAAATGTTGGTGTACTATGGTAGAAAAAATTATAGTCACAAGACGTGAGTTTGTATAATGATTGTCTTCCACCTGTATGTCCTTGAACAAGATACTTAATCTCAATGAGTCCCAGTTTTTGCATGTGGAAAATGGGCATAAAAATTCTTCCCTAAGGATCTTAAATTCTTTCGGTAATGAAAATACAAATAAACAAATTAGTGAAATAAAAATAGAGCCTCACAGTGTTCGTTTAGAGACTAAATAAGGGAATCTTGGTTCTTGCTAGGGAACCTGTACCTGAATTTCCACATGAGTGATACAAAGTTCCAGTGGGTAAAAATTACAGCTCATTAGTTAATCAAGAGAAATTCAAAGAAGAGGTGATATTTGAGCTGGACTGTGAAAAATGGGAAGTATTTATTTAGAGGCAAGTAAAAGCATAAAAGGTGGAAACTTTTAGCCAGAAGAAACAGCTTGAAGAGAGCAGAGGAAGTGTGGTGGACTGTTACAATGGTAGTCCCAAATAAACATGCCTCTTGGTATTTACAGCCTTATACAGTCTACTTTCACACTGACTCTGAGCTTGGCCATATGACTCACTTTGGCCAGTGGGACATTAGCAAGTGTGTTATAAGCAGAGGCTTGATAAGTGCAGCTTGCTCTGTTGAAATGGTTGCTCTTAGAGCTCTGAATCACCACCTATAGAAGTTGGACTTCCTTAAGACCACCATGTTGTGAAGAAGTCCCAAATAGCCATATTGAGAGAACACTTGGAGGAGCACAGAGATACTGATGTGAGTGAGGATTCCCCAATAGATACCATACACAGCAGATGAACTACCCAGATGATCCCAGGTCATTTGCAAAAATAATAATTTTGAGAAATAGTAAATCATTGTTTTTTTATGCCACTAAGATTTGGGATGCAATAGATAACTAAAGCTAGAGGAAAGAAGGAAGGAAGGGAGGGAGGAAGGGAAGGAGAGAAGGAGAGGGAGAAAGGAAGGAAGAAAGAAAAATCACTAAATTGCATATAATACGATTTCACTGAATTATGAAGTTTACAAAGAAAACTGTAGAGATAAGACTAGAGAGAGAAGTTGCACCTCAATTATAAAAGGTGTTAAATGGCAGAATCAGAATAATGTACGGCATTTGGTTAACAGTAGGGAACTAAGTGAAGGTTTTTAAGCAAAGGATTGATGGACTCAAAGTAGTACTTCAAAAATATCAAAAAATTAGCAATAGATATTGGTGATGGCTACACAACTGATTGATGTAATCGATGTCACTAAATTGTACCTGTGAAAAATATTGGATGGGCAAATGTTGTGTTATCTATATTTTTACAACAATAACAATATATATATGAACCTGATAATGGTGTGTACAATAGAGTTACATGGAGAAGGACAGTTGGGAGAGGGAGAGCAGGGATAGGGAGAACATTTGGGTGGTTAGCATTATCTAAGTGGGTCTCTATTAAAATAGAAGAGCAGATAATCACACTGTTTATTAAAAAAAAAAAGGACTGTTATTAGGTGTCATCAAGCAAATTTTTGACTCATAGTGACCCAACATGAGAGAGTAGAATTGCCCCAAAGTGTTTCCTGGGCTGTAATCTTTACAAGCACATATGTTGTCATTGTTAGGTGCTGTCGAGTCAGTTCCAACTCATAGCGACCCTATGTACAACAGAACGAAATGCTGTCTGGTCCTGTTACCATCCTCATAATTGTCGTTATGCTTGAGACCATTGTTACACAGCTACTGTTTCAGTCCATCTCGTTGAGGGTTTTCCTCTTTTTCACTGACCTTCTACTTTACCAAGCATGACATCCTTCACCAGGGACTGATCCTCCTGATAACATGTCCAAAGTATGCGAGACGTAGTCTCACCATCCTTGCTTCTAAGGAGCATTCTGGCTGTACTTCTTCCAAGACAGGCTTGTTCGTTCTTTTGGCAGTTCATGGTATATTCACTATTCTTCACTAACACCATAATTCAAAAGTATCAGTTCTTCTTGGTCTTCCTTATTCATTGTCCATCTTTTTCATGCATAGGAGGCAATTAAAAATACCATGACTTTGGTCAGGCACACCTTAGTTTTCAAGATGACATCTTTGCTTTTTAACATTTTAAAGAGATCTGTGGCAGCAGATTTGCCCAATGCAATATGTCTTTTGATTTCTTCATTGCTGCTTCCATGGATGTTGATTGTGGATCACAGCAAAATGAAATCCTAAACAACTTCAGTTTTTTCTCCATTTATCATGACGTTGTTTATTGGTCCAGTTACGAAGATTTTTGCTTTCTTTATGTTGAGGTGTAATCCATACTGAAGGTTTTAGTCTTTTATCTTCATCAATAAGTGCTTCAAGTCCTCTTCCCTTTCAGCAAGCAAGGTTATGTAATCTGCATATTTGCAGGTTGTTAATGCACAGATAGCCAGGTCTTTTCTCTTTTGGAGCCATTGGGTATGTTAAAAACCAACAATTTTTCAGTTAGCAGCTGAGTGCTTAACTACTGCACCACCAAAAAGCAAAAACCAAATGCATTGAGTCGATTCTGACTCATAGCAATCCTATAGGAAAAAGTAGAACTGCCCCATAAGATTTCTAAAAAGTGGCTGATGGATTCAAACTGCCAACCCTTTGGCTAGCAGCCCAGCTCTTAACCACTGGATCACCAAACTAAACCCATTGCCATTGAGTCGTTTCCAACTTATAGCAACCCTATGGGACAGAGTAGAACTGCCCCATATAGTTTCCAAGGAGTGCCTGGTGGATTCAAACTGCCGACCCTTTGGTTAGCAGCCATAGCACTTAACCACTGTGCCACCAGGGTTTCCACTGCATCACCAGGACTCCTTAAAAAAGAACTACAAGAAAAGAACTGAAGTGCCCCAGTGATGCAGCAGCTCTTTCCAGCCACTAGGGGCAGAAGTGGAGGGCAGTAGCCGAGCCCTTGCAGATGATACTCTCTAGAGCTAGATCAGTTTCTCCTAAGAGCTGATTTTCCTTATGGGTTATGCGTGTGGGAACTTTTGAGTCTCTGCTGATCCATGTAACCAACTGTACATAAGCTGGACCAGGAGTTACATAAGACAATGATATCTAAGTTACTGAACAGTTTAATCAAAGCTTATCTCAAGAAATTGGAACATATTCTAAATACCATTTTAAGGTTCATATGCTCACTGTTCCTAGGCTCTTTCCTTTCATTGTCATGAGAACAAAGAAGACAGGAAGGCATGCTCATGGGTCTTGTCTCTTTTCCTGATATCCCATGATGGCATACTCCAAAACACTCCTTTGGACTCTAGACGTTTATAACTATGCCAAATGGGTCAGTTCCAACACAGTGATCCAAATCTTTGTGGTCTCCTGAATTCCAGCATTCAAACATCAAAAATCTTAAATTGCTTAGATTTTACATATCAAGTAAGAAAACCATAGGTCTATTGTTTAGTGAGACATAAAAATACAGAATAGAGAAGTAAAGTATTCAAAGATGACAAAATACCATGATGCATTCATAGGCCATGAAGCCTATGAGAGATTGTCAGGTTCCTGATAGAAAGGAAGGGTGGTCACCAGAAGCAGGCATTTTTATGGCTCTTATGCATCATTTGACTAATTCTAACCCAGAAGTATACATGAAGAGATTTTCCAAACGAGTATCAGACTCACACTGTGTACCTGGGGAAGTAATCATAAAAATTTTAGAAAAAATTCTAAGAGATCCAGGCAAAGAGGAGAATAAATCAACCTGGCTCATCTTAACAGCATCTTGTAAACAGTCACTGTGGACAGGTAAAACCAAGGTGAGTCTGGGGCCAGGGAACTAACCAACTGTAGATCTGGCCCAGAGTAGAATACGTACTGGTTCAAATCATTTTCAAAGAGGTATAGCAAATAGAGACTTGTATAACAGAGTACCTAGACACTGATTTAACTTGTATTTCATGATTTTTCCAGTTGGGAGAAAGATTGCTGCTTTGTTCTTGTTGTTGGGTACCATTGAGCCGATTCCAACTCGTAGTAACCCCATATGACAGAGTAGATCTGCCCCATTGGGCTTTCTCGACTGTAATTTTTACAGAAGTAGATCACCAAGTCTTTCTCCTACAGATCCGCTGGGTGGGTTTGAACTGCCAACCCTCTGGTTAGTAGACAAGTACTTAACCGTTACACCAACAGGGCTCCTATCCATCTACTCCCCCCTACTCCAGTTGCTGTCGAGTCAATTCCTACCCATAGCAATCTTATAGGACAGAGTAGAACTGCCCCATAGGGTTTCCAAGGAGTAGCTGGTGGATTCAGACTGCCAACCCTTTGGTTAGCAGCCATATCACTTAACCGCTGTGCCACCAGGGCTCCAACTTAAAAAAAAAAAAAAAAAGGAGGTGTAAATTCTCCTTGAGCAATTAAGACCTGATTTGAGGGGAGGGGAGGTGAAATAGCTCCTTTGTCTTAGAAAAGGATATAATTAGCCCTTTTACATTTGAAAGAAAAAGTCACCCACCTCTGAAAATATTGATCTCTAGGGAAGAAGAGAGGGCATTGGTTTGCAAGTGTCTGCAAGTTATAGATGCCAAACCAGTTGACACAGTGTTTCTTGGTGTTTGTAACCTTGGACCAATTGCTATAATAGGACTGAAAAAGCAATCGCTCAGAAGTATATCCTTGGGAATTCAAGTAAGAAACTCTCTTAAATGAACATGGAAATGACACATTAGAGTCATTCTCCTTTAAAGGACTTCAGCTGCCTGTTCCAGAAGCTAGACAAATAAGGATTCACCACAACACGGGCCAAAATTTCTGCCCTGGTGGCACAGTGGTTGAAGCATTCAACTGCTAACTGAAAGATTGGTGGTTCGAAACCACCAGCAGCTCTGTGGGAGAAAGATGTGGCAGTCTGCTTCCATGGAGATTTATAGCCTTGGAAACCCTACTATGAGTTGTAATCGCAGTGGGTTTTTTTTTTTTTTCTTAGTGATGGATCAGGTTTCAACACGTCATTGTGTGGACATTAAATGGATACACCCCTTTTGGATAATTTATGGGAGATAAGGGGAGTGGAGGCCCAAGAATATATAGATCAACATTTCTGTTATTCAAATTTTGTTGAGTAATTCACACTGGTTACACTTGTCTGAGGCAAGTACCAATCTAAGAGCAGTGGGGGGGTGGGAGGAGCCACAGTTGTCTTATCAGTGGCATTATTCCAAATCAGGTGAATGACATCAAGGTGTTTGACAAGGTAATGGACTGTTAGGTTTAGGGACTGATAAGTTAATCCCCTACCCCCGATCCTTGACATCACCCTCTCCTAACAATCCTCAAGACCAATTTATTCCAACCATCTGCTTTTCTCTGCTTCTGCTTCCAAGCTGCAACTACTGCTGGAGAAAACCAGATACCTGTGCCAACAGGCACCACTACAACCTCTGATGGGCCCTCTGCGCTGATCAGCAGTCCTTTCACATGTCCTCACCACCTCCCATTTACAGTGCCTAGAGCAGCTGTTCCAAACCCTTTACACTCTCCTCAAGTTTCCTATAGCTCTCCTTTCCCCTCATTCTCAGCTATGGACTTTGTTCCTACGTAGAAGAGAAAATAGAGGGCATTGCCTCTGCACCCCTAGCGGCTAGCATAGTACCCAGCATACATGGGGTGCAATAAATCAATGAATGAATAAATCTATGTATTAGTGAATGGTAATTGGTAACAGTCAGTTTCCCATCCTCACCTCCTAACCTGTACCAGTACCTATTCTCACCTTCTTCCCACCTACCTGAAAAGGAGAATTCTCTTTCTGCCTTTACAGGGCCAGCACCTCCACCCAGGCTCTTTCTCCTACCTGCTCCCATCTTACCCAGGATCATAACCTACCATTTATGTGCTCTATTTCCTGTACTTCTCATTCCATTTTCTATCTACACTTCAGCCCACATAAGTCTCTCTCTCTTCTCTGTCTCCAATCTAGCTAGTATGTACTGAGCACCTATTATATGCTAGGCACTACTCTCAGTGCTAGGGATATATTAGTGGGAAAAAAATACACAATTTCTATACTCCAATGAAATACAGGGGAGCCAGAAATAAATAAATTTAAAATAGCCCAGTATCTATAAATGCCTTGTGGAAAAATTACCAGGGAATGTGGACAGAGTATCCTAGGAAGGGAGCAGGGCAGTGGGGGGAGACTACTCTAAGTAGAACAGTCGGGTATAGGTGATATTGGGCCACAGACCTAAAGGAGGTGAAGGAGTAATCCACATGGAATATCTGGGGAATAGCATTTGAAGCAGAGGGAACTGCCACTGTAAAGATCCTGAGGCAAGGTGGGAGCGCTCCTGGTGCAAGTTAAGGAGCAACAACGAAGACTGGCTGGAGCAGAGTGGGAAGGGGAAGTAGGATAGGAGGTCAGGGAACAGGCTCTGAGGACCTGGTGAGACATTGTGATTAAAGACTTTGGCTTTTATTCTGGATAAATTGGGAAGCCTCTGGGAAGGTTTTGAGTAGAGGGACGACATGATCAAACCTACCCTTGAAAGAACCCCTCTTGGCCGCAGTGTTATGAGTTGACTGCAGGCGACAGAGGTAGAAATGGGGAGCCTGGTTAGGAGGTGGCTGTAATAATCCAAAAGAGAGATAATATAGGCCATCTTTCCTTCCATTTGCCACCACGTTTGTGTAAAGAGAAGTTCTACCTATTGCCTCCATGCCCTCAATCCTCATTTAGTCCCATCTGGCTTATGTCCACACCGATCTTCTGAAAATACTTTTGGCTGAGGCCACAAATGACCTAACCACCAAATGCTAAATCTGGGGCCTCTGTTAAGTGTCTGGTGTTCCTTTAAGAATCCTCAGAGCTAAAGCAACCTGAACTGTGTCTTGACCTATTAAAAACAACGCCAAGTAAGAAGATACCTCCGGAAGGTTTAGTGAAATCACGACAGCCACAGAGACTTGAGTTTCCCGTTTCTATTTTCTTAGAGCAGAGCTTGCAAATGAGTTTTACATCCAGAATGTATTTGTAGTCTTCAGCAGTAAAAAAGAGAGACAGTAAGCATTATTTCTTAAAGACCACGTTCTAGGACCACATTTGCCTTTCAGATGTAAAATATGAAGCCTTTTTGTTTTAACAGCCCTCTATTGCATTATGTCCTATAACATTATTTATTTCAATTGCTTCGGTTCTTTCTTGGTAGAAGATGACTATATAATCTCCCTTGATTTCCAAGAGATGTAGGTTGTAGATACAAACACTACTTATGTACGTATTCGTAACTATTCCTTTAGGCTTCAGTATTTCTCAAATGTTTCATCGGTGTAGTGCTGGCTGACTGAATGAGTGTTCTTATAATTATTCTTTCCTCTCCTCATTAGAAATTAATGAGAGCCCAATACAGACACATACATGTTTACAAAACACAAATATTCCCTACACCATATCTGTAACAGAGATAAGATTTTTAACACAATCCCATATGAGAGGTTCAACAAGTGAACTTTTTTCAGATTAAAGGTTAAAAAAAATCCTTACTTCAAGCTTAGCAGAGTAGAAAGTGTATTATCTAATTTTTATATGGTGAGAAAATTCATATTGGCATTTCAATCATTTAGAAAAAATGAATGTCTGAAGTACAGGAATAAAGACATGTGTGAATTATATAGAACAAAAAGATTTTCTCAAGCGCCTGGTACACCAAAAACAAATCTGCATTTTCTTCAGAAGAATTATAATTTTTTACTATTATATATTCCAGATAAGTAATTTTTGTTTCTTCTGAAGCAGGGAACACAGAAAATCCATTATTTATATTTTAAGTGGTTCACGAAATACCGAGAGAGGAAAGAGGCAAAGTGCTTTCCACATGGCGCTTAACCTGGCTTGAATACTTTTAAAGTAAATGCAGTAATGAGTATACTGTGATTCATGAAGGCACTTTTCCTATAGGCATGTTTGGGTATGTGGCCAGGCATAATCTGGGAGTCCACTAGGGGATTAAAACTTAAAACCCTCAACCATTGAGTCGATTCCACATCATATCAATCTTATAGAACTGCCCCGTAGGATTTCCGAGGAGCGGCTGATGGATTCAAACTGCCAGCCTTTTGGTTAACAGTCAGGCTCTTAACCATCGCACCACCAGGGCTCTAACCATGGAATTAGACATCGAAAATCTCTCTTTTCTTCTCTCCTCCACTTTATCTTCTAACCACAATTTTCCTCAAGTTTCCTGAGCAAACAGCCCAAACTCTGAGAAGCTATTGTTTTCAACCTTAATGTTGGCTTGAGTTAAACCCTTTCGTGGTAAATAGAGCATTTTTGTGCCACTTTGAGGCAAATAAAAGTCATTTGGAAGACAGAAAGTAGAAATGGGACTTAGATTTTGTTGTGAATCAAGAGTCTGTGGATAGAGATGAGGGAAGACACTTTAAAGGGTAGCCATGGGATGCTGTGCCAGGTGCTCCTTTCAAGGTGGGGCTGTGCAGGGTCCAGAGTGGCAGTCAGGCCATGTCAGCCATCCTTGACTGGATGAAGATCCATTTGCCTTTCTTGTTTGAAACCAAAAAAAAAAAAAAAAACTCCAACTCATGGCAACCCTGACTCATGGCAAACTGACTCTTGTGTCAGAGGAGAACTGTGTCCTATAGGGTTTTCAATGGCTGAGTTATCGAGAGTAGTTTGCCAGTCCTGTCTTCTGAGGTACCTCTGGGTATACTCGAACCTCCAATCTTTTGGTTAGCAGCTGAACTCGTTAACCATTTGAAACCATACCTTAAAAATAAATGGGTATAAAAGCCTAACCCACTTCAAAAATTAGGAAACAATATACATTTTCATTTTCATTTCATTTAAGCTCTGGGCTTAATCCATGACTGTTTTTTCATTAAAAAAAAAAAAAAAAAGTGTTGCCAACCGACTAATAAATTATCTCAGATGTCACCAGACATCTTCATCATGTTTCTTAATGCTGGAAGAGAGGGAAAGAATCAAGAAAGAGACATTGAAAAATGCTAAAAGGAGCATGCAAGGGAGACAAAAATTATCTACCTTTGTCTTACTTCCCCATTACGTCATTACCATGTTTGAAAAGAATCAATGAACTTAAGGATCATTAGCATGCTTTCATATACTTTGTGAGATGAAGTTGAATATATTTAAGAAAGTATTTCAGTTCTAAAAATGAGCTTGGAATTGCCTATCTCATTCACATATTCAAGGTATTGCCTCTGGTTGCTTATCCATGTCTGGTGTGCATCTCCGGGACTTTGAACTGGTTCATTCTGGTTTAAACCCCTGTGTTGATAATTTTTTTTTTTTTTTGATAATTTGCATTTCCACCCCAGATATACTGAATCAGACTCTACATTTTAGCATACATATGTATATGTAAGAATCACCTGGGGATCTTGTTAAAATGTAGAGTCTGATTCAGTATATCTGGGGTGGAAATGCAAATTCTCAGCAGGGGTTTGAACTAGAATTAACCAGTTTGAAACTCTGTGTATCTCACAGGAAACTAGTGGATAATGTAAGGGTGAAAAGCTAGAGTCAACTTTTTCTCTGTAGCAGGAAGAGGTGGACTAGATTTTGCATCTGGAAATAAGAGTGACCAGTTATCCCAGTTTGCCTGAGACTGGGATTTTTCTGGCATGCAAGACTTTTGGTATTAATACTAGAATAGTCTTGGGCAAACCAGAATGGTTGCTCATCCTGAAAACCTACAATTTAGACTTTCTTCACCATTGAACAAAAAAAACAAACCAGTTGCCATCATGTTTATTCTGACTCATGGCAACCCCATGAAGACTGTGCTCATAGAACTGTGCTCTGTAGGCTATTCAATGGCTGATTTTTTCTGAAGCAGATCCCCAGGCCTTTCTTCCCAGGTGCCTCTGGGTGGACTTGAACCTCCAGTCTTTTAGTTAACAGCTAAGCACATTAACTATTTGCACCACCCAGGGACTCCATTCACCTTTGAAATTCTTCTAAATCCTGAGCTTTCAAAGCTGGGTTGTACATTGGAACCGTGGGGAGTTTTAAAAGAAACCGATGCCAGTGTTCCACCCCCAAAAATTCTGATTTAGTTGGTACAGGATGCAGCCTAGGGGCTGGGAGTTCTTAAAGCTCCCCAGGAGACTCTAATGTGCAGGGCAATTTGAGAACCCCTGACTAAGGGATTTTGCTAAATTATTTAACCTCTTGGAGCCTGAGGGTTTTTTTTAAGTAAAATTTTGCCTACTCATTTGCATATTAATTTTGCAAGCTATCATAATTTGGAATTTTCTAGATCAGTGCATAGGAATCACCTGGGGATCTCATTAAAGTGCAGACTGTGATTCAGTGAGTGTGGAAAGAGGCTAGAGAATTTGCATTTCTGACAAGCTCCCAGGTGATGCTGATGCTGCTGGTTCATAGACAATGAATGTCTTTGAGTCATAGATTTAGAACCAAAGGATGAGAAGGATTTTTCAAAATAACTTCCACTTTCCTTTGAAGATTAGTAAAAGCTAGCCGAGGTGTCATTAAGGGGTATAAGAAATCAATAGATAATTTGTGTGTACATTTTGGGTATAGTGGTAGGAGAATAATGACCTCCCAAAGATATCCACTTCTGAATCCCTGAAACCTGTGAATATGTTATGCTACCTGGCAAAGGGGAATTAAGGTTGTAGAGAAAATTAAAGTTGCTGATCAGCTGACCTTAAAATGAGCTGATGATAGTGGATCATCGAGGTAGGCCCAATATGATTACAAGGGTCCTTAAAAGCAGGAGTAGAAGACAGAAGAAGAATCAGTGTCACAGTGATGTGATGTAAGAGAGACTCCACTGGCCACTGCTGGCTTTGAATATGGAAGGGGACCACAAGCCATGGCAGTCTCTAATAGCTGGGGAAGGAAAGAAAACGGATTCTCTCCTAGAGCCTCCATAAATGAACGCAGCCCTGCTGACACCTTGATTTTAGCCAGTAAGACTTGCATCAGATTTCTGACCACAGAACTGTAAGGTAATAAAGTCGAATTATTTTAAATCTTTGTGGTAAATTTGTTACAGCAGCAATAGAAAACTAATACAAGTATGACATCAATCTTCAAACTTGCGTGGACAAGAAATACAATTTCAGTTTTCATTAAGTCAGTTTCTCACTTTGACTTCCCACTCTCCCAGACCTGAACCTCAGTCCTTCATGAAGTTTTGAACTCTTCACCCCCATCTCTGGGTTTGGGTACAGTTCTGGAATACAGAGTAGGGATAGGTTGAGGGAACCAGGCTAACCTGTCATCCTTTTTCCAAATGGCCCATTCATAACTGTGTTATTCCTGGGCCAAACTCCAGGGCCTGGAATCTTGGCAGGGCTGCCTTTGGGGTGACCCATCCACCGTGCCGCCGTGTGGGTCCTGCAGATTCCCAGACATGCTGAGAAGAGGTGAAGCACAGTCTCCACTGCACCCTTCTTCTTTTCCTCCCCACCTCTTTACGGTCTCACCTCGTCTTCCTTTGTGGTTCTTCAAAGCGCTCTTTGGAAAATAAAATCCAGAAAAAAGTTTAGGTTATTTTGATTTTCCCCCAGACCACATGGCTCCCCTGAGGCTAAGCAAGAAATAGTTTAGAGTGGGTGTCTTGCTTTCCTAGGGCTGCCATTAACAGAATACTACAAAAAGGTGGCCTAAATGTATTTATCTCAGAGTTCTGGAGCTAAAAGTCCGAACCAACATGTTGGCGGGATCATGCACTCTGAAGGCTCTAGGACAAAGATCCTTCCTTGTCTGTCAGCCTCTGGTAGCCCCAGTTCCTTCACTTGTAGCTACAGTATAACTCCATCTCTGCATCCATCTTCACATGCTTGTCTTCCCTGTATGTGTCCCTCTGTATCTCCTCCTCTTTTATAAGGACATCACTCAGCTTGGATTAGAGTCCCCTACTCCAGTATGACCTCATGTTAACTGATAACGTCAAAGACCCTATTTCCAAACAGGGTCATTTTCACAGGTACCAGGAGTTGGGACTTCAACTTATCTTTTGGGGAGGACACAAGTCAGTCCATAAGAGTGGGGGTAGAGGTTGCTCTGTCTTAGTCATCTATACTGCTGTAACAGAAATACCACAAGTGGATAGTTTTAACAAAGAGAAATTTATTCTCTCACAGTCTGGTAGGTTACAAGTCCAAATTCAGAGCATCACCTCCAGGGGAAGACTTTCTTTCTCTGTTGGCTCTGGAGGAAGGTCCTTGTCCTCAATCTTCCCCTGGTCAAGGAGTTTCTCAGGTGCAGGGATGCCATGTCCAAAGGACACACTCTGCTCCTGCTGCTGCTTTCTTGGTGGCATGAAGTCTCCAACTCTCTGCAAAGGTAGGGCAAGCCACACCCCAGGGAAACTCCCTTTATATTGGATCAGGGAGGTGACCTGAGTAAGGGCCGTGTAACAATCCCGCCCTAATCCTCTTAACATAAAATTGCTATCACAAAATTGAGGACAACCATGGAACACTGGGAATCATGGCCTAACTAAGTTGGTACACACATTTTCGGGGGACATAGTTCAATCTATGACAAATGCCATGGAGAGCCCTTCATGGTAGTGAAGCACATATCTGGGCTCACAGTCACAGCAGGTGAGGAGGCCCAGGAATGTGGGCACTGCCTTTGAGCTACTCCACCCACTTCCCACATCCCTTAGGGTAATGGGGAGGGGGAATGCTAGGACCAAGAGGAAGGAACCTGGTGGATAATCACCTCTGTCTTTTCATTGTCTGGAAAGGAATGGGATGGTGGGCAAGGAAATGCCCAAAGAGGACTTTTCAGTGGCCTTTCACCCTGCCCATCACCTTAAACACATCTCAGGGCCCACAGGCCCAGGTGCTCACAGGGGCTGCTAAATCTAATTTTCCCTCTGTATCCTCCCTCCACACACACATCCTCCCTCCCAAGAGGCAACTCCTAAGCTTCACTGCCTGTGCCTTTGGAAATCCTGTGAGCAAAGTCTTTATCATGAGGGCAGGTGTGACCTAGCCAGGGTTGAGGGGTGGAACTGCCACCACTGAGCCTGGATGAGCCAGCAATAAGCCTTGAATCCCCCATCCCCAATCAACTGTAAGGGTTGACGGTTGGGGGAATACTGTTACCTCCAAATATAGACTTCAAAGGGATATATCTGCCAATCTTACTGGGCTAAGACTAGAATCACCATTAGATCCTGTCAATAATAAATACGTTAATAGGAATACAAATGACACATTAGTAATACTAATTACAATAGTAATACTAATGATACTACTAAAGACATTTTTAGACTTTCTTGATGTACATGACCACATTTGTATCTGCATATTGTCAAAGTTCTGTGCAGTAGGCAGGAATTACTGGCTCCTTTTCCAGGTTATGATGTCAGTGGCAAAGCCAGTACCAGTAAGTCAGTTGTCCAAATTCCTTTTCCAGGATGCTGAACAGTCCCTTCCACTATTGTAGGTCAAGGGCTACAAGCCAAGCTGCGATGAAGCCTGTCCTTTTCTGAAGAGGTGTTGTAGATAAATCTCCAAATACAGAGAGAAAGGAAACACAGATGAAGGTTGAGGGAGGACAGAGCCAGAGGGAGACAGCAGCTCTCGCCTACCTTCTGCCAGGCCGAAAGTCACCCAGGTCACCGTTTATTTCTCCGCCAAGCCTGCTATTAGCACTAGGCCAGAAAGCTTTGAACTTAACTGATGCACATAAAGCAAGCTGTTCATTTAATCTGCACATTTAATTCAGCCTGCTCTGCGTGCTGCTCCAGTCTGGCTTCTTTCCATATAAGGAGTTCGCAGTATCTTTTGCAGCAGCCCTGCCCCTGTCTTGGAAAACAGCCAAAGATAGCTTTGTGTTTAATACATGTGCTATAGGTTTCGCACCTCAACTGTACTGCTACCACCTTGCTCCCTCCCTCCGAGCCAGGTAAGTCCTGGGAGGTCCATTTCTGTTTCTCTCTCAAATGAGAATGTGCTCGATTCTCATACTTTGGCTTTTTTGATGGGAATGAATGGGAAGAAAATCAGTTTGAATTTTGCCTATTTATGAGGTTATATCAGGAACAAATACATTTATAATTTACAACGTGTGTATAATTTTCTGTTGGTGAAAATGTGGTTTGATCTGCTTTCGTGTATCTTAGGGCAGATTGGATGAAAGCTGCAGGCACGGTGTTCAGAGAAATGCATTCCAAATGCTTTCAGGTCTGTAGGAATGAATACTGTGTGGCGGGGAAAGGAAAGGACATTTTCTCACTCGTACAATGTACTGTTCTAAATAAATACTGCCAAAGTCTGCATCTAATCATAGTTTTATTAAAAGGTGCCAAGAGGTTAGCATAGATGATTGTATTTTAGTGCATATCACAAATAAGCAGTATTTGTTGTAGAAATCTCATATTTTTTAGATAATAGTCTGTAAATTTTCCCTTTTCTCTAAGTGGTTTCTATGGTTTAATGCCTGTCAAGGGTTTGCGAAATATCTGCAAAACTAGATGATGCTACTGAAGCGAAGGAAAAAGATGAAAAAATAGACTAGATTTGGAAGCTGTGCTAAGGGAACATGGACGCAGGCATGGTGGGGGTGGGGTGGGAGTGAAAGAGTACGGCCTAGGGAAAAGAAATAGTAATTAAAAGGCACGTGAGAAGGGAAAGGCATTATAAATACATACATATGTATACACTTACACATATAAAATACATATGTAAATGCAAAATGGGAACGGAGGAAAGATGGTGTTGGTGGAAAAAAACAAGGAACTGCTGCCTTGCTTGGTTAGGCCTTATCATCACTGCTCTGCTGGGTGCATCAGCTGCCTTACTTAGGATCCATTCTTCTCACAACATTAACCAAGGTTAGAGTATTACAGAACCCTGACAGTGCAACTCAAAATATACTGTGGATGTCTCCTCAGGGATGGCTGTAGACCTCAAGTGGAATGAACTGAGCTTAAGACTATTATCTGCAGCATAACATATATTTGTTCCTGTCTACTATGTGAACTATATACTTTTTTGCAGCTATTATTATCAATATTTTTAATAATTTTTTTTTGTTGTTGTTGAGACTATACACAGCAGAACATACACCAGTTCAACAATTTCTACATGTACAATTCAGTGACATTGATTACATTCTTCAAGTTGTGCAACCATTCTTACCCTCTGTTTTAGTTATCTAGTGCTCCAAGTCTAAAATCTCATCTTCTGAATTGTCCAAATCAAGTACAGATGGGACTTTAGGTGTATTCCATTCAGAAGCAAAATTCCTCTTCATCTGCAAACCTGTGAAATCAAGACTGCAAGACACCTGTTTCCAAAGTACAATGGTAGAACAGGCACAAGGCAGATATATTTCCTTTACAAATGAGAGAAATTGGAGAGAAAGAAGGGATAACAGGCACCAAGTGAGTCCAAAACCCAGCAGAATAAACTACATTAGCTCTCCAGGCTTAAAAATAATCTTCTGTTCTCTGAGACCATCTGGGCAATGGCCCTGCCTTCCAGACTGTGGGTGTTGGCTACACCCTCTGGATTCTGGGTGAAGGTCCCTCAGCCTTGGGCTTTGTCTCCACCTTCCAGGCCTACTGGGATGGCAACTTTTCTTTCTTGGCTTTGAGCGGCCCCGCTCTCCTAGTCCAACTGAGTGGCAACCCCACCCCCTTGGCCCTTTCAGCCCCTGTTCTCCCATCTTTTGGCCATGACAGCCCTGCCCCCTTAGCTTTGGGTGGTGGCTACATCCCCCTGGCACACCTTAATGGCAACCCCACACTCTGGAACCGAGTTGGCAAAAATCTGACTCTTTGAAACCTAGGGGTCTGTGTGTGGCTCTACCCTTTGAAATCCAGGAGATGGTGGTCCCACCCTTTGAAGCCAAGAAGGCCCTGCTTCCTGTGCCCCTTCCAACAGTTCTGCTGATCTCTAAGCTGCTCCAAGGATGCTCCTTTTCTTTTCTTGGAGGACAAAAGATGTAGCTCCTTTGACCTGTCTCCTGCCTGTAGAATTCCAAGAGGGAGGCAGTGTTCTTTCCTTTCATTCTTTCTCTGTCCCCTTCAGTCTAAGTTTATGGGTTTTCTACTGTGGTAAATGGTTAGAACCATCAGTCATAGGCTTAATCTCTTTAATGAAAGATTGTGTAGCCGTGTCCTTTGTGAACATCCTAGGACATGTGTCCTTAGTTCGAACAACAGAATTTTCCAAATCTTTTTTTTTTTTTCATTTTACACAGCCTATTTTTAAGTCCATCTCTTTCCTCTTGCATTTTACTATAAGCAGCAAGGAGAAACCACCTGGCCCCTTTAAGATCTTGCTTCAAAATCTGCTCAGCCAGATATCCAGGTTCATCACTTACAAGTTCTACTTTCCACCAAACATTTGGACATAATTCAGACAAGTTCTTTGCCACTGCATAAAAAGCATTGCCCTTTTATTGTCCAATAACCTGTTCATCATTTTCTTTTAAAGCCTCACCAGAAGCACATTTAATGTCCACATTTCTAGCAACATTCTATTGCTGACTGCATATGTATTCTCTAAGATGATACTTTATCTATAGCTCTCCTCACTTTGTCTCCTCACAAGAATCATCTTTGACATCCATAGTTCTATCAACAGTCTCTTCAAAGCAATCTAGGCTCTGACTGTTAGGCACTTTAAAACTTTTCCAGCCTCTACCGATTACCCAATTCCAAAACCAGTTTCACATTTTTTTGGGGGGGGTATCTGTTAGAGCTGGTGGTGTAGTGGTTAAATGCTATGGCTGCTAACCAAAGAGTCGGTAGTTCGAATCCGCCAGGTGCTCCTTGGAAACTATGGAGCAGTTTTGCTCTGTCCTATAGGGTCACTATGAGTTGGAATCGACTCGATGGGATTGGGTTTGGTTTTTTGTTTGGCTAGAGCATCACTCAGCTCTTCCAATATCAAATTCTGTTTTAGTTATCCAGTGCTGCTATAACAGAAATATCACAAATGGATGGCTTTAACAAACAGAAATTTATTTTCTCATGGCTTAGGAGGCCAGAAGTCCAAATTTAGGGTGCCAGCTCTAGGGGAAGGCTTTCTCTCTCTGTCACCTCTGGAGGAAGGCCCTTGTCTCTTCTAGCTTCTGCTCCTGGGTGATATTCATGTGGCTTGACATCTCTCTTCCCTATCTCTGCTTTTGACATGCTTGTTTAATCTCTTTTATATCTCAAAAAAGACACAAGACACACCCTACACTAATCCTGCCTCATTAGCATAAAAAAGACAACCCATTCTCAAATGGAATTATAACCACAGGCATAGAGTTTAAGATTTATAACACATATTTTGGGGGAAACGCAATTCAATCCACAACACCCTCCTTTTCCAAATGGTACCTCCTCCATTAACATAAATTCACTGCCCCCTAAGTTCCCTATCTAATGTTTTAAGTTACCATTATCAATTTGATGTCACATAGATAGATCTTAAAAGGACACAGTGCTCAAGGCAGACATTCTTTACTAGTTAAGCTAAACTATTGTTTGGTTTTAAAAAGACTTCAGAGGGTATTTTTGGTTAAAGTTTTAAGGTTTGTGCCTGGTTTTTTATTTGAATTCTCTCCTTTATTGCCTACACCATAATAAATTTATGCTTAAACTTAGCATTCTAAAAGTTAGTACTGACTCTCCCCATTTTTACAAATAAGAAAAATTAAGACTCAAAGGATTTAAGTATCTTAGTTGGGTCACACAGCTCACAAGTGGAGGAGGCAGGATTTGAACCCAGCTCTACCTACTAGGGACATCTCTATGTTCTTTCTATTTTTATGTAGCCTCTTTCGCTTTAATTTACAAATTTCATAGAATTATGGGATAAGAAAAAGTGGAAGAAGGGACATACAAAGAAAACCACATTTGGTAAAATTGGAACCACAACCTAAGTCAATAATTAAATCCCAAAGTGGTTTGATTTATTGCCTATATTTTCCAGTATGTTGAAATACTAGCCAGAAAACCTGGGGCATTGTTTCTCAAACTTGGTTACACATTGTGCTAACCTGAGAGCTTAAAAAATACTGGTGTGTAGTTTGTACTCCCAGAAATTCTGCTTTAATTGGTCCGAGATATGTCCTGGACATGATTTTTTTAAAAGTTCCCTAGGTGACCTTAAGGGTAAGCAAACAGGTACCTCCCCAAATTGTCCCCCTTCTAAAGCCTAGACCCATAAGTTGAACTGATTCTTAGCCGTATCTAACTTAGTATCCCTCAAGCATCTCAAACTTAACATGTCTAAAACAGAGCTTTGTCTTTTCACTTAAACCTGACCCTTCTTTTCCTACATGTCTTTTTTTTTTTTTTTTCTTCTTTTTTTGAGATATCAAACACCAGTCAGGGTATTGAGTGGAATAGATTATTATTCCAAGTTATTCATATCTTAGGTAAATAGAGTCCTTAGGTCAAAATAGGTATGCCTGACCACTAAGTAGCTACTATATAAATTTGTAGGGCTTCTTTGAGATTTCGAAAGCCTAGCAACTTCCAGCACCCACTGTAATGTAAATGTTAAGATATCTTCCTCCAGAATCCAAAGGAAGAATGATGCTCAAATTAAATGTGGTACATCAGAAGGTTAGTTGAAATGAACATGTGGGTCTTATTGTCCGTAAGAAAGTGAGCCACCTATCAAATCTCAAGTATTTATGAAATTTTTACTCTCCCCAAGGTACAGTATTTATGGAGTATTTGTACCCAATTTTTTATACCCAAGGTATGCCATGTTCCACAGGGACACAAAAACCAATATGACTTTGTGGGATAAAGAATTTAACTTTACCCAAAGTCATTTGATCTTTGCCCTTGTTTCCTGAGAGACAACTCTAAAACCTTGTAGTTTCCTGAGTAATTTAGGTACCTTTGTTATCTAAATCACACCTGAGGGTTTGTGCTGATGGATTGGGGCTGGCCTGACCGGAAAGACCACCACATGGTCTGATATCAGTGACCTCAGGGGAGGGAGAGGAGAATGAAACCAATAAAGGTTCTGGATACAGAAGCCCCAAAACTTCCTGGTTGGTGAGAGACATCAAGGCACTTGCTGAGCGCTTAAGCACTGCACCACCAGGAGCCCTACTTGAGAGAGTCCTATTGCCCATAATTGTCTAGTCAATTCTGACTCATAGAGACCCTTTAGGACAGAGTAGAACTGCCCCATAGGGTTTCTAAGTCTGTAAATCTTTACGGAAGCAGACTGCCGTATCTTTCTCCTGTGGAGCAGCAGGTGGGTTTGAACCACTGTCCTTTGGGTTATCAGCCGAGTGCTCAACCACTGTGCCATCAAGGCTCCTCCTTGGGAGGTAGCAAGCCTTTTTTGAGATTGGAAAGGTTTGTATTGGAAAACCCTCCCAGACCTTGCCCTATACATCTTATTTGTGGTCGTCCTGATTTGTATCCTTTTTGCCATAATAAATCTGTAATCGTTAAGTATAGCACTTTCTGTGAATATCACTATTATTAATAATAGTAGTGGTATTGAACCCAAGCAAATAGTGGGAGCCAGCAAGTCAGAAGTGAGGGAGCCCAGGAGGGCCTCAGGCTTGCAGCTGGCATTCTAAAGGGGTAGAGCGGGACCCCAAATTTGTAACCAGCAGGTCAGAAGTTAAGGTGTCCTGTGGACTCTCAAACCTGAGCTGGCTTCTACATATTTGACAGTCTGAAGGACAATGTCCTTCTTACTTATGAGATCCAACCTTCAGGTGGCTAAAGTCAGAGAAAAAGTGCTGCATGGGTGGCTGGTGTCAGACAGAACAGCATAGCCCTTTGCTGTCAAGTCGATTCCAACTCATAGCAACCTTATAGGACAGAGTAGAACTGCCCCATAGAGCTTCCAAGGAGCGGCTGATGGATTCAAACTGCCAACCTTTTAGTTAGCAGCCAAGCTCTTAACTACTGCACTGCCAGGGATTTGTTATAGCCTCATAGCTGAGGACAGACTAGTGGGATCCTGAGATTTCCAGTCAACTGAGGCTCACTCTCTGCCTTCAAAAAGCTTGCCATCCAAACCAAGGGGATTAGGTGGCTTCACAGGTAAAAACTATATGACAGAAAATGGGACATGATCTCAGAAGAATAAACTGATGTGTTTGCCTTAGCTATGGCTATTGGAATTATTTCATGAAAACTCAATTTTTCTGGAGCAAAAACCTGAAGCTATTGACTCAGGGGCATAAATAAATTCAGAAATTCAAACAATGGTGACACCAAAGGTCTCTGTCTCCCTGGATCTCTCTCTTTCTTGACTCTGCTCTGCCTCAAATTTGGCTTTACTCTATCATGCCCTTTCACCACAGTGGCTCCCCATAATCTAGCCCTGCCCAGCTCTTAGTCCACCAAAGCCATTTTCTCTATTCACAGCTGTCTTACAAAGCGTTTGAAATTGAGGTTCATTGGACCTGCCCCTGAAATAGTCACTGTGGATAAGGTAGTTTGTTTAGCTAGGCTTTTACCATATGCTTGTCCCTGTACTTGGGAGAGTTGGCCCAATCAAACTACCTGGGACTTAAAAGGGGAGAAAGGTGAGTCCACACGGAAAATACAGGCTGTTTTACAAGAAGAACGATCAGATTTGGTTGGGAAAAAGTGAGAAGTCCCCAATGCTGCCTCGACAGTTTAGCAAAAAAGACATCTCCACTGGAGGGTGGGGGAAGCAATAAAAGGGGGTTCAAGGAGAAGATACTATTTGGGAAGGATGATCTTGGGAGGATGGACAGGGTAGGAGAGGAGATATAAAAAATAATTAAATACTTAGTTTACACTGACTGTACTTTTTTTGAAATATAATTCATATCCCCCACTTCTCCCTCTACCATTATGAATTTAAGAAGCCACTTAATCATCTAATGTCTAAATCAAAATGTTTGTGTTCCTCAGATAAAGGTTCTATTCATAATGAAGGAGACCATATTACTTAGATACTTAGATATGTCGACCTACATTGTTAGGTCTTATAATGTCTTGTAAAATGACTGGTGTGGAGTGAGCTTCTTGGATCAAGTAGACACATGAGACTAGGTGGGTGGCTCCTGTCTGGAGGGGAGATGAGAAGGCAGAGGGGGTCAGAAGCTGGCTGAATGGACACGGAAAAACAGGGTGGAGAGGAGAGTGCTGTCTCATTAGGGGGAGAGCAACTAGGAGTATATAGCAAGGTGTATATAAATTTTTGTATGAGAGACTGACTTGATTTGTAAACTTTCACTTAAAGCACAATAAAAATTTAAAAAAAAAAAAAGACAAAGCTCCCTAAATTTGGGTTATTTTTTCTGTCTGTCTTTTTACACATAAGCATTGAAATGTTTTGAAACTATGAAAAAAAAGTGAGAACTCATTTAAATAAAGTGTTTAAGCTTAATGTTTTGTGAGTTCCTCCTACTTGATTCTGAATTTCTCCCGTACAGAGGCAGTCTTGTCCTGTGAATTCCTTTCTATCTTTCTCTAACTGTAAAATTGGGATGAACATTCACTAAATCTCGTTTACCAGAGAGTCAGAGCTAGCTTGCTCTGATAATGAAAAGAATGTTTGCAATGGCATTTAGAGGCAATATGATGTCAGGGAAAAGAAGTCAAATGAAAAATTTTCTTTCTGCCACTTGCCTTTCCATATGATTTTAGGCGAGTCATTTACATGGTTTACTTATTTTAATAAGGAGATGATATTAGATGGTATTAACAATAACTGGTAAGATTATTAGAAATATCAAGTGGAGTAACAAATGAAATTGCTTTGCAAATAGCAAGTACTACAGAAATAAATGTGAGATGGTGTTATTGTAGTGTTTTTGGAAGCAATACCTTATGTAAGGAAATTAGATGTTAATAGGAGTATCTCTTTTTTTTTTTTAATTGTAAGCCACCTCCATTTTATATTCATTAAATTCACCACCAGAGCTTATTATGATAATTTAACATTATGGGTAAAGTCTGTTACTGTTTACCTTGGAAATATATAACCCTGGTGATTTCTACACCTGGAATAATGCCAGGAATTAAGGGAAAGGCGAGAAAGAGCAGCTTCCAAGCAACTAACAGTAACGGCCTTGGCTACAGGGTACAGAAGAGTCTTCATCGTGTGGTAGGTGGGTTTTCTCAGCAGAGGTAAAGGGTCCTTCTCACTGGCTGGCAGTGATGATCAGATCCCAGCATTAGGCGAAGGAGTCAAGTACATAGAAGGAAGCAAGAAACTCTACAAAAGGAAAAGGGAAAGCACGAACTAGAAGAGAAGAGCAAATTCAAAAGCAGGGGACCTTTTAACAGTGAAGTGGAGATTAGACCACCAGGCAGGAGCCGTGACCCACAGAAACTCTGCCGCTGGGAAGAGCAGAAATGGAGGCCAGCTGCAGTGTGCCTGCCTGATAGACACCCAGATGCGCAGAGCAGCCCGTTTCCTGACAGCCCGTCCCATGTACAGCAAAAGCACCTTCACTGATAATTAAGATGTGAAACAAATAAGAATAATGACCGGAAAAGAAACGCAGTGAAAATATCCTTATACTGAACTTTGTGTATATGATCATCCAGTAAAATTAAATAGGATTAAGTGAATTTATCAAAACTGAAACATCTGCCACGGAAACAATTTTGGCAACAACTAAATTGTCCACTCAATATTTAATTCTATCGATTTGTTATTTTTCAAACAAGTAATTTAAATACTGAAGTTTATTTTCACTTTAAAGTTATTCAAATGTTGCAAAACAGTCTGCATGAACTAAAATTTGCATTTATCAAAACACAAATTAAACCTTGCCGTTCACATTCTGTTTCAGTGTTTTAAATTTAACTGCAAATAAAAACTCCAAGTGGTCATGTAGAATGGCACATTGAAGGAACTCAAGGTCTGATTCTTTTGTCTTTGCAAGCACTGAACTATCATAATTTGAAAATATTGTTCAAATATAGAAATACGTAGAAACACAGAGACTGGAAGGTAATAGTGCCTGTAGGGAGCCTAACAGTTGTTTAGAAACTTTATGATCTGACTCTCGAAACAAACATAGGTAGCTGAGTTCACCTGTGTCTGGGGCCAACTGTGTAACTGTGAGTTCTCCAAATTTACTTCCGTATAGAGTAAAATGGAAACCCAGCGGCGTAGTGGCTAAGTGCTACGGGTGCTAACCAAAGGGTCAGCAGTTCAAATCTGCCAGGCGCTCCTTGGAAACTCTGTGAGGCAGTTCTACTCTCTCCTATAGGGTCGCTATGAGTCAGAATTGACCGGACGGCAATGGGTTTGGTTTTTTTGGTATAGAATAAAATTGGAGCGTGGTGGCATAGTGGTTAAAGAGCTTGGCTGTTAACCAAAATCTCAGCAGTTCGAATTCACCAGCTGCTCCTTGGAAGCTCTACGGGGCAGTTCTACTTTGTCCTTTAGGGTCTCTATGAGTGGGAATTGATTTGACGGCAGTGGGTTTCAATGGGTAGAAAAGAGTTATCCTCATTTAAGCTTATATGAGTGTGAGATATATGTGTTTGTGTATATATATATACTTTTTTTTTTTTAACAGTAACCGCAGCAATTGTTTAGAGTTTAGACTAACAAAAGATTTTTGAGGGGAGGAGTATTTTATCATTGACATTGTTGAGAATTGCTGGTACATGGCGATAACAGAAACGTTTAAATAGTTTTGTTATTGTTGTAAAATCCTCTACAGAGAGTGCACTCTCTTATTACTTGCGCCTGAGGGGGACCCCTCCCACCACTGGAGGAGAGTCAACAGCCCAAATGGAAAATGTTTGGGTCATTCTGCAGAGAACAGACACCCAGCCTCAAACCTCCCAGTGACCTCTAAGGGCTTTGCTAAATTATATAAAAAAGTGCCAGGCAAAAATGAGCACTCAACTTATCCCATTATCTTGATCCCTAGAACCCTGTGGATATACAACACCAAAAGAGAAATTTCAGAATTTAATAGTAGGAGAAATTTGGCTTCTTTAGTGTTTTCTACTATAAAAATTTCTATTATGAGAATTATGGAATTCATTTTGAAAAAATATATACAAAGTATGTGTGTATAATCACCTTATGGTCTACATTAATTGTTATGAAATGTAGAGGAGAGCTTTAAGAAGTACAATTTCTGGGCCTCCCATCTGAAGAGATTGAGTCAGTATTTCTGGGATGAGACTCAAGAATGTGTAATTTTTTAAAGCACACCACATTTCTGATAGTCACGTAGGTGGGGGAATCAACTGGTGTCTAGATTTGTATTTTTCTAGTTCTGTTCTCATAGTATATATTTTACTTCTGTTAAATTTCTCTGGTCTTGATTTTATGTTTCTATTTTGTCTTTTTTTTTTTTTGTCTATGTTCTTGTTTAGGCTTGGAGATTACCTTAATATAGAATTATACTTTAATTATTAAAGGGAAAAAAAAAATCCCCTCTTTTGAAACCATGATTTCTTATAATTGTGGGCACAGGATGCGAACTCGCAAGGTTGAGAGGTCATAAATCAGCTGCAACTTTCTCAGCAGGGTGTATATTAAAATGTAAGACCTTCTGTTCTTCTAGTAGATCACTATAGAACTTTCCAAACCAGCAAATACAATGAAAATCATAGTGCTTTTCATATACTTACAGGTAATATATTACTAGATTCTCCCTCAGCGATGTATAAAACTATTTAGTCTATTTAGGTAATAACCTTTTCTGGTCCTTTAGACAAAACTCACAATCCCAAAAGAAATAAAGGGAAGAGAGAAGGATAAGAAGAAAGGCGAGCAAAACAAAACACAGAAGCTTCTGGGAAGCATGGTAATTTATTACTTCATTTTTCTAGCTGCGAGATTGTATGAAACATAGAAAAAGCAATATACTATGATTTTTCTGTCTCTACTGATATAGGCACAGAAACCATGATGGTTGGTTTAGAGCTACGGCCGCAAACCAAAAAGTCAGCAGTTCGGATCCACCAGGTGCTCCTAGGAAACCCCACGAGGCAGTTCTACTCAGTCCTTTAGGGTCTCTATGAGTCAGAATCGACTCGACGGCAATGGGTTTGGTTTTTGGTTTTTTTGTTTATAGGCGTGATCCAACTTGTAGCTCAGGTATTCTAATTGATATGCCTTTAAAAACCATTCTTTCACTCTGTGAGCCTTTCTTAAATACCAAACGCCAGTCCACGTGAATACAAGCAGTCCCCGAATTATGAACAAGTTCTATTCATTAAGTCGGTCTTTAAGTAGAATTTGTATGGGAGCAATTAGGTACGTTCATATCTAGCTTCAGTTAGTCATATGTTTGTCTTAGTATATAGTGTACCTTTCCATGTATTAAAAAAATTAAAGAAACACTTCCAGATATACTAAAACATCTTAACATAATGCAGTAATAGTAATAATGTTTTGACAAGCGTCACAAAGTAGCGCCTGTTTGTCATTATGAACCGTTGTATGTACCTCAAATTTTTAATATAATAAGCTTTACTAGGGTTGGTTTGTAACTATGGGTTATGTAAGTCAGATGTTCGTAACCCAGGGACTGCCTGTACTAACCGATTGATTCTATTTTATTATATAAGAGTCATTGGTTTTAATACTTATTAAAACTACCATTTATTGAGAGTATTCCAGGCATCGGACCAAATGATACTTTACTTTCTACAGCACCTCTGTGAAAGAGATATTCTCCCCATTTTACAAATGAGGAAGCTGAGGCTCAGAGAAGTTCAGTAACTTTCTCAAATTATTTAGCTTACTAATTGTAGAGTTGAAATTAAAACCCAGATCTGCTGGCTCAAAGCCTATATTTATATTCATAATGCCAGTTGTTCTTTTACTTTGGTATACCTAAGAGTCTCCTCTGAGAATTGTTTAAAACGTTGATTTCTCCCTAAAGACGCTCCTCCCATAGGTCTGAGTGATAGCCCAGAAATCTGCCTTTGTAACAAGCAAAAAGATGAGCCTGAAGCAGATGGTGCTTAGACCACACTCAGGGAAAGCTTGCACTGTGGGCCCCCCTTTCAGGAAGACACCTCAGCATTCAGGACATAAGAAGTCCATAACGCTGTGCTGTTTCTGTGTCATCACTTGGCTTTTGTCCCCTCAGATCTCAGGCCCCAGAAACACACAGCCCAGCCTAACCACCTTAGCCTGCTGGGTGTCTTTCAACTAGAAATTTTCTTAACAGATCATGTGAGAGGAAAAAAAAAGTACTTAAAATGCAAAATGAACTTCACTTAGGATAAAGGGCCAAAAGAACCTTGTGAGAATTATTGAGAAAGTGGAAGTTGAGAGAGAAGACTCAGGAGGAGAGAAGATAGGAGTAGCTTTAACTGTCTCACTGGGCCTCCCAACCTGTGGGCCTCTCATTTCCTATTAATGGTAATCTCCTTTTCTGCCTCAAAGAACAGCACACTCACCAAAAACTGAGGTAGCTTTGAGACAAGGAAAAAAAAAGAAATTCGACAGCAATAGTAGAAAAAAAGATAGGAGGTTGGGCAGAAGTACAGGCATAAAGAAAAGAGGAAAGAACAGGAAAAAAGAGGGAAGATAGAAGAGATAGACCCATAAAAATTACAACCAAGGAAACTCTATGGGACAGCTCTATTCTGTCACATGGAGTTGCTAGAAAGAGACTCATGGAGAGTTTACTTCCAGGGATATTGGCAAGGAAAAGAATTGGGATGGTGAGGCACCTGGAGACTAATTACTGTAGGAAACTATTACTACCCGTACAGCTGAAGGCACAGGGAATGGGAAGAGATTTAGCTATTATCCAGTGAGAGCGGGAGCTATGGAGGAGAGTGCTGCAAGAGCTGTAGTTGTGATGAGACCCAATTACTACCAGAGAAACAGGGAGGAAGTAACCTTTTTATCCTCCTGCCATCTGACCTACTGTAGGACCTTCCTATTACCAAACCCAATAGGGAGCCAGACTGTAAGGAAGCCCAGGTGACATAGTTCATAGGAGTCAGCCTCCCTGGGCACAGAGCAGGGCAGGGATAGACATAGAATGGATGTGGAAGGAAGAGGTAAATAGGAGTTATTCGATAAAGGTATGTATGCTTCTCAACCCTAATCCACCAAGAGCACACACACATACTAACTACCTCCTTGTATTTTCAAATAAAACTGCGTGTCTAGGGCTGGGAGAAGCAGTTTATATTTAGGTAATAAATCCCACTGATAATTATTTGCCAAATGCAGTAATGAATTCGAGCTAAACATTGCTTTTCCTTCTCCCAAACCTCAGGACCATTAGTGGTTATGTACTTGGCAAGACATATTAACTCTTGGACACAAATTCCATCTATAAGTTATTTAAATATCCTTTGGATCCCTGAGAGAATTAATGTGCTTCCCTAAAGACCTTACTAATTTATTGCCAATGACTGAATTCAGCACCGAGGATATCCGACTCCCTAAAAAAAAAAAAAAAACCCACTGCCGTTGAGTTGATTCTGACTCATAGCGACCCTATAGGACAGAGTAGAACTGCCCAAGAGAGTTTCCAAGGAGCGTCTGGCGGATTCGAACTGCTGACCTCTTGGTTAGCAGCTATAGCACTTAACCACTACACCACCAGGGTTTCCTCCCACTCCCTAGTAGAGTAATAAGAGTTATTAGAAAATGGGCAAGCAACTCACTGCATATTGCTACTGCCTCTACTTCCCAACTACTGCTGTTTCCCCGAGACAGCTTGTTTAGGTAGAGACCCTGGGAGATGCAAAAGGTTAACATCATCAGCTACTAACCAAAAAGTTGAAGGTTTGAGGCCACCCAGAAACACCTCAGAAGAAAGACTTGACAGTCTACTTCCAGAAAATCAGCCATTGAAAATGCTACAGAGCACAGGTCTACTCTGACACACATGGTATCACCATGAGTCAGGATTGATTTTCATGGCAATTGGTTTTTACTGGTGGCTTATTTAGGTAAGGAAATCCTGGTGGCATATTGGTTAAGTGCTATGGCTGCTAACCAAAAGGTCAGTAGTTCAAATCCACCAGGCGCTTCTTGGAAACTATAGGGCAGCTCTATTTGGTCCTATAGTGTTGTTATGAGATGGAATCAACTCAACGGCAGTGGGTTTTTTGGTTCTGTTTAGGTAATGGCTTTTCAGCAAACTGGAGCTACCTCCCATTTGAAAGAATGACCCTCCCCACATTCACCCTTATGTTGTTGTTATTAGGTGTCATTGGAAGAAAGGCTTGGTGATCTGCTTCCATAACAATTACAGCGAAGAAAACCCTGTGGAGTACTTCTACTCTGTAACACTGGGGTCACCACGAGTGGAAAGCGACTCAAAGGCAATGGGTTTGGTTTTAGTTGGTATAGGTAATACAGTGTTTGGTGAAAAAATGAGTAGTGTTATTGATCCTACTTTTTCAAAAATGGAAACTGAGCTTGAGATCACCCAGCTAGTACAAAATGCTGAGACT
This sequence comes from Loxodonta africana, assembly GCF_030014295.1. NCBI lineage: Eukaryota > Metazoa > Chordata > Mammalia > Proboscidea > Elephantidae > Loxodonta > Loxodonta africana. Next base: position 62,807,457 of record NC_087343.1, read on the forward strand.
AATAATCAAACTCAGGTCTTTCCAACTCTACGAACCTTTTCCATACATTTGGTCCTAGCATAATCAGTATGCAACATGGTCAACATGAAACAGTCTTACCAAAGAATTCTATTTATTTCTCTTAGGTTCCTCATGACAGAAACAGACATAGGCCACTCCCTGAGGGATAAGGACCTGGCCTTCATTTACAAGTACACTTCCCTCCTGTCCCTGGTTAAGGAGGCAGGCACTTCCTCCTCCTATGAATATTACAGAGACTGGTTTTGAATTCATTCAACATAACACCAGTTATTAAGGTCCAATGAAAATTTGTGGAATGCTGGGATCTAAATTAGTCCTGACTTTTCAGTCATCTCATGATAAAAAAAAAAAAAAAAAAAGAGTAACAGACAACAGAAGGTAACTTTGCATATAACCTTAGTAGAGGTCCATGTAACACGCTGTTATTGTGGACTTATTTTACAGTGATAACATCAGAACAAAAAAAAGAGAATGAGGAAAAGAGCATTTCTTCAAGCCTATTGACCCCCTTTATTCAAAGAGATTATCAGTTATTTATGAAAGCAAATATTTATTATGTTGTTATGGTGGTTAGCTGCCATCAAGTCAGTTCCACCTCACAGCAACCCTGTGTGCAACAGAACAAAACACTGTCCAATCCTGGGTCATCCTCATAATCATTTCTATGTTTCAGCCCACTGTTGCAGCCACTGTGTCAATCCATCTTGTTGAGGATCTTCCTCTTTTTCACTGACCCTCTACTTTACCAAGCATTATGTCCTTCTCTAGGGTCTGATCCCTTCTGATAACGTGTCCAAAGTACGTGAGACAAAGTCTTGCCACACTAGCTTCTAAGGAGCATTCTGACTCTACTTCTTCCGAGACATATATGTTCCTTCTCCCTGCAGTCCGTGGTATATTCAATATTCTTCACCAACACCATAATTTAAATGCATCAATTCTTCTTCATTTTTCCTTATTCATTGCCAGATATTTTTCCTTATTCATTGCCCAGCTTTCACATGTGTATGAAGCGACTGAGAATACCACGACTTGGATCGGATTGCCCTTAGTCTTCAAGATGACATCTTTGCTTTTTAACACTTTATCGAAGAGGTCTTTTACATAAGATTTGTTCAGTGCAATACATCATTTGATTTCCTAACTGCTGCTTCCATGGGCATTGATTGTTGATCCAAATAAAATGAAATCCTTGACAACTTCAATATTTTCCCCATTTATCATGATGTTGCTTATTGGTCCAGTTATTTATTATATCTGGTATATATGGGGTGCTTAATCATAAAATAATGTACTCTATTGAATTTGAAAGTATCTGTCTCAGGTAATGCCTGCTTAAACCTATTGCAGTTGAGTTGATTCCAACTCAAAGCAACCCTATAGGACAGGGTAGACCTGCCCTCATACGGTTTCCAAAGCTGTCACCTTTATGAAAGCAGACTGCCACATCTTTCTCCCCTGGAGTGGCTGGTGGGTTCAAACTGCTGACCTTTCAGTTAGCAGCCGAGAATTTAACCACTGTGGCACCAGGGCTCCTCTTAATGCCTACTTGGTGTCTGTGAATTTAGATAAATCTGCCCAGACTCCTCAGTGAGTGGTGTTTAGAAGTTTACATTTTTGTCTAACTCATTATATTTCTCCATAATAGCATATTCTTATGGCATTTGAGTAAGATTCTCACTTAAAGGTTTTAAGTCAATAAAGGTTGGTTAGAAAGGAAACTCCTTCTTGGGTGGTTTACGGGCAGCAGCCCCACATCTCTATGTATGTGTGTTGTCTATTTTTACTGTACACATAGTTTTTAGATTTTATGAGTAGCCAACAGGAGACAGATCTTTTTTCTGGAAAGTTTTTGGTACAGACAGGAGGGAAGAACTCACACTAGGCTAGTGGTATCATTAGAAATTTTGTTCCTTATAGAGCAAGAAAATATAATCAGGGTTTTTAAGCTATTAATTCTGTAGGCTAGTACTTCCTTCCCAGCAGGAAACATTAATTTTCTCCACCCCTGAAGATGGATATATATAATTTTTTAATGTTTGAGCAAATCCCTGCCGTGCCTGTGTCCCTGTAAGTATAATGAAAGCACTGTGCTTCAGTGCCACCTGTGGGGAGTGCACCAGGGTGAATGCAGGGTCCTAAGTCGCGTCTCAGTTATCACACATGGAGGATTGTTGTTGGTTACGAGCCATCAAGTAAGTTCTGACTCACAGCAACCCCATGTACAACAGAACAAAACGCTGCCAGGTAATGTGCTAGCCTCACAGTCGTTGCTGTGTTTGAGCCCATTGTTTCAGCCACTGTGTCCATCAATCTCTTTGAGGGTCTTCTTCTTTTTGCTGACACTCTATTTACCAAACATGAATTCCTTAACCTGGGACAGGTCCCTCCTGATAACATGTCCAAGGTATGTGAGAGGAAGTCTTGCCATCCTCACTTCTAAGGAGCATTCTGGCTGTACTTCTTCCAAGACAGATTTGTTCATTCTTCTGGCAGTCCATAGTATAGTCAGTATTCTTCACCAACTCCATAATTCAAATGCATGACTTCTTCTTTGGCCTTCCTTAGTCATTGTCAAGCTTTCACACGCATATGAAGCAATTGAAAATACCGTGGCTTTGGGCAGGCACACCTTAGTCCTAAAGGCGACATCATTACTTTTTAACACTTTAAAGAGGCCTTTTGCAGCAAATTTGCCCAATGTCATAGGTTGTTTGATTTCTTGACTGCTGCACCCATGGCACTGATTGTGAATCCAAGTAAAATGAAGTCCTTGACAACGTCAATATTTTCTTCATTTATCATGATGTTGCTTTTTGGCCCAATTGTGAAGATTTTTGTTTTCTTTATGTTGAGGTGTAACCCATTTTGAGGGCTGTGTAGTCCTTGATCTTCATCAGTAAGTACTTCAAGTCCTGATCACTTTCAGCAAGCAAGGTTGTGTCATCTGCATATGGCAGGCTGTTAATGAGTCTTCCTCCTATCCTGATGGCGTGTTCTTTTTCATATACTCCAGCTTCTCAGATTATTTGCTCATTATACAGATTGAATAAGTGTGGTGAAAGAATACAACCCTGACACACTTTTCCTGATTTTAAACCACACAGTATTCTCTTGATATATGTACAGGTTCTTCATGAGCACAATTTTGTGTTCTGGAATTCCCATTCTTTGCAATGTTATCCATAATTTTTATGATCCACACAGTCAAATGCCTTTGCATAGTCAATTAATCACAGGTAAACATCTTTCTGGTATTCTCTGCTTCCAACGAAGATTCATCTGACATCAGCAATGATATCCCTCATTCCACTTCATCTTCTGAATCTGACTTGGATTTCTGGCAGATCCCTGTCAATGTACTGCCTCAACCATTTTTTAATTATCTTCAGCAAATTTTACTTGTGTTTGATATTAATGATATTGTTTGATAACTTCTGCATTTTGTTGGATCACCTTTCTTTGGAACGGGCACAAATATGGATTTCTTCCAGTCAGTTGGCCAGGTAGCTGTCTTCCAAATTTCTTGGCATAGATGAGTGAACGCTTCCTGAGCGCTTCCAGCATTGCATTTGTTTGATGAAACATTTCAATTTGTTATTTCATCAATTCCTGGAACTTTGTTTTTCACCTATCCCTTCAGTGCAGTTTGGACTTCTGCCTTCAATACCATCAGTTCTTGGTCATATGCTACGTCCTGAAATGGTTGAATGTTGACCAATTATTTTTAGTACAGTGACGTGTATTCCTTCCATTTTCTTTTGATGCTTCCTTCAGTATTGCAAGTCCAGGCTTGAATTTTTTGTTTAGTTCTTTCAGCTTGAAAAATGTTGAGCGTGTTCTTCCCTTTTGACTTTCTATCTCCAGGTCTTTTCACATTTCATTATAATTATTTTGTGTTCTTGAGCTCCCCTTTGAAATCTTCTGTTCAGCCGTATACTTTGTTATTTCTTCTGTTCACTTTAGCTACCCTACATTTAGGAACAAGTTTCAGAGTCTCCTCAAACATCCATTTTGGTCTTTTCTTTCTTTCCTGTCCTTTTAATGACCTTTTACTTTCTTCACATGTGACGTCCTTGGTGTCATCCTATAACTCATCTGGTTTTTGGTCATTAGTGTTCAATGCATCAAATCTATTCTTGTGATAGTCTCTAAATTCAGGTGGAATATACCAAAACTTGTACTTTGACTCTCGTGGACTTGTTCTAATTTTCTTCAGCTTCAACTTGGACTTGCAGATGAGCAATTGATGGTCTGTTCTGCAGTCAGCCCCTGGCCTTGTTCTGACTGATGATATTGAGCTCCATCATCTCTTTCTACAGATGTAGTTGATTTGATTCCTACGCATTCCATTTGGTGAAGTCCATGTGTATAGCCGCCGTTCATTTTGTTGAAAAAAGGCATTTGCGATGAATAAATCATTGGTCTTTCAAAATTCTATCATGTCATCTCCAGCATCATTTCTGTCACCAAGGCCATATTTTCCAACAACTAATCCTTCTTCTTTGTTTCCAACTTACCCATTCTAATCACCAGTAATTATCAATGTGTCTTGATTACATGTTTGATCAATTTCCAACTGCAGAAGTTGGTAAAAATCTTCAATTTCTTCATCTTTGGCATTAGTGGTTGATAAATAAATTTTAATAATAGTCATATTAGCTGGTCTTCCTTGTAGGCGAATGGATATTATCCTATCACTGACAGCATTGTATTTCAGGATGGATCTTGAAATGTAATTTTTGACAATAAATGTGATGCCATTCCTCTTCAATTTTTCATTCCCAGAATAGTAGACCACATGATTATCTGATTCAAAACGGCCAGTACCAGTCTATTTCAGCTCACTAATGCCTAGGATATTGATCTTTATGTGCTCCATTTCATTTTGGACAATTTCTAATTTTCTTAGATTCATACATTATACATTCTATGGTTCCATTACCAGGGGATGTTTGTGGTAGGTTTTTTTTTTTTTTTTTTTCTCATTTTTAGCCATGTCACATCGGCAAATGAAGATACTTTTGAAAGCTTTACTCCATCCACATCATTAAGGTCAATTCCACTTTGAAGAGGCAGCTCTTCCCCAGTTGTATTTTGAGTGTCTTCTGACATGAGGGGATCATTGTTTGGCACTGTATCAGACAATGTTCTGTTGTTATCCATAAGGTTTTCACTAGCTGTTTTTTTTTTTTTTCTCTTCAGAAGCAGATTGCCAGATCCTTCTTCATAGTCTATCTTATTCTGAAAACTCTCCTTAAACCTGCCCACCATGGGTGGGTGTGCTGGTGTTTGAAATTCTGGTGGCTTAGCTTCCATCATCCCAATAACTCATAAGCCACTACAGTGTGACAAACTGACAGCTGAATGGTGGATAGAGGGTTAAGGACAGGGAAAATCACATTTTGTGGAGGATCGTCCACATTTTTTTATAATGGAATTCTTTAGCAAGCTTGAGGAAAATTAATAAGGAAAAAAGAGAGAGTGAGAATGTGGGAGACTAGAGAGAGGCAGGGTCCCCAGATACTAAGCTGAGCTCTGAGTGACCTTGGATGAATTCTTTCATCTCCCTGAGTGAAATGAGAGGGTTATAGGTAAATGAATTTTTAGGCTCTGTCCAGTCATTCTTTGGACTTACCCCATGAATTCAGGGTGTCTTTCTTCCACCTGAAATGATTACCTTTTCTCTTACATCCATTTGATCGTTACCCACACTCACAAACACCCTGTTAATCTCAATATTCTGAATTAGGGAGCTTCTTTTTTCATATTAGTAATGGAGCCTATGTTCTTTACTAATGGACCAGAGTACAGTAGTTCCAGGTTCAAAAAGATAACAAGTAGGTACCGTGCTGTTTCTTTATTGTCAGTGCTTATAAGAAAATGCATTTGTGTGCACCCTGCCAAAGGGCAGAGAAATAAGTGATGCAGAAACCTCACTTTCAGAATTCACAAAAAGAAATGTCAGCTCATAACTAACAGCCATGACTGCTGTCAAAGGACAGATAATAATTAGACTGGTAAATTTTAGAAATTGCACTGGTCTTAGAACTAAGTAATGCATTAATAATTTGATCCCATTAGCTTCAAAATGACTGGCCCTGAGAAGAATTTTCCAGCTTCTGTGAAGAGGTAAGAATTTGCATAAAGAGATTGTTCCAGATGAAAGTTATACCGATAGGTGGGTGCAGATGAGGGCGTGTGCTGAACATGTGCAGATTTAGTTAAAGAATCCTGTATTAGGTAGTATAGAAACTAAGCTGTTGAATCAAAAAGACCCTAAAATACAAGGCTTAATGACACAAGACAATGCTTTCTGTCTCATTAGCATGACTAGACTAAGGTGGAAGGGGAGTCATGCTCATGAGGTCATTCAGAGACACGGGTACTTCCAATTTGATGCTTCAGTCTTCACTAGAGCCTTAACCTCGTCTGCATGGTGGAAGCTTGGTTACCATCTCAGCCACATTCCTGCAGAAATGAGCAAGTGAGGCAGTCCAGGGCAAGCGCATCTTTTACTCAAGCAAGGAAGAAGCTGTGCCCATCCATTCCATTCACATTGCATTGATCAGTGCTTGGTTATTGCCTTAGTTATCCAGTGGCTGCTGTAACAGAAATACCACAAGTGGGTGGCTTTAACAAACAGAAATTTATTTTAGGAGGATAGAAGTCCTAATTCAGAGTGCCGGCTCTAGGGGAATGCTCTCTCTCTGTCAACTCTGGGAGAAGATCCTTGACTCTTCGGAGCTTCTGCTCCTGGGCAGTCTTCATGTGGCTTGGCATCTCTCTTCCCCTATCTCTGCTTGTTTGCTTGTTTAATCTCCTTTATATCTCAAAAGAGATTGACTCAAAATGTACCCCATACTAATCCTTCCTCGTTAATGTAATCCCATTCCCAAATGGGATTATAACCACAGGCATAGAGGTTAGGATTTACAATTCAAATTTTTGAGGGACACAACTTAATCCACAGCACTCATATAGCCATATTTAGCATGGGGTCTGGAAAATTGTGTCTCCAACTGGTAAAAATTTCCCAGAGGAAACTGATTTGGAAGGGACAAATAGCAGTCTACTGTCTAACTTATAGTTCTCTCTACTAAGAGTCTTATTCTCTATAACAAAGACCTGTTTCTAAGAGTGTCATGATGATACATAATGGAGCTCTCCCAGAGAAATTCAGATAGATTTCTATGTCAATTTAATAAAATGCTGTGACAATAAAGCCTTATTCCCATGTTGAAGTGTCAACTCTTTGATATACACTTTTCTTGTATTAATGGCCTGTGCAGAGTATACCAGTTACTGGGTTTCCCCATTTTCCTCTCTTACTCTCTATTTTCAGCGGGGATTCTGATGCCAGAAGCATTAAGCAAGCAAGCTTCATTTCTGGGGAAAGCCATTAATGAAATAAAAACAAACTCAATGCATTAGACTAAGAGTTTAGGTTTTTGGTTTTCCCTGGTGAGATCATAAGTATCTTTTGATGGTCATTTCAAACTGTCCAAAGTGAAAAGTGGCTTGTGGTGTCCTAGAAGCAGTTGGACTGCCTCTGAGGTGTGCAACAGATTTACCAGATAAACCTGGGCTGCTCGCTGTCAGAGATAAACTCATTTTCTTACAGACACCAGCTCTATAGCTGTAAAAATAAGAACAGCTTCCGGTTGTCTATGTCAGACCCATTTTCTCGTGACCCGCCAGCCTCCTGCCAATGATCCAGAACTTCGTTAGTGTCACATCTGCTTCAGAGGCTCAGGGGGGATGATTTATTGTGCAGCCAAGTTGGAAAGGGTAACTCCTGGTTGGAAAATAGCTAGGGGACCAGGAAGACAAAGGTAGCCAGAACAATGAGCTTAAAAAAAGTTCAGACTATTCTCTGAGCTTCTTAAAAATACGAAATTTTTATAAACAGTTGGGATCTTTAGTTAATTGTCTTTTTCTAAATCCGGTGATCTGTCAATGGATTTCTTCAGTAGAAATTATTAGTCCTAGAGGACCAACTTTTTTTTTCCCTCTCATTTCTAGGATGTCTGATAGATAGCAATATACCAGCTATTTTTCATGTCTCCCTCCACATTTAAGTGCCAGGAGCCCCACAGATTTTAATTGGGTTTTTAAATCAGTATATTTCCTTTCTTGTGTGTTTTGCATTCCTTTTCCCTCCCCTGGAAACCCTGGTGGCGTAGTGGTTAAGTGCTATGGCTGCTAACCCAAGGATCAGCAGTTTGAATCTGCCAGGTGCCCCTTGGAAACTCTATGGGGCAGTTCTACTCTGTCCTATAGGGTCACTAGGAGTCAGAATCGACTCGATGGCACTGGGTTTTTGTGTGTGTGTGTTCCCCTGATCTTGAAGAGTCCCCAGGAATTGCTCCTGCTCCACTCAGATTTCCCCCTCCACAGGCAAACCCCCCATCAGGAAAGGGGTCTGAGCAGAGTACTCAGGGCTGCACTTCAAATCACATGAGTTCACAGTTGATTTCTTACTTCCACCAGGTTTTGTCTCATTTAGCACCATTGCTAGCACCTCTTTAACACTTCCCTAGCAATAAAAGCAAGTTTAAAGCAAGTTTAGAGAAGATTGTTAATCTAAAGCTGGTTTGGCCTGAATGCCAAGGAAGAAACAAAATCACTGTAGACAGTGGGTGTGTGTGTGTGTGTGTGTGTGTGTGTGTGTGTGTAGTCACACGACATAAAGCATCCCAGTACCTTTTCTTCAGAGCAGTGTTCATATGCACATACTAAATTAAACGAACATGCCCTTTATGCAGAAAGTACTAAGAATGTGTAGACTATGATTTCTCTACAAAACAATAACAACTTATATTTTGGTACTAATAAATGCCTAAAGATAACATGTTTTTGTTTGGTTGTCTGCCTATTTATCATCATAACATCCTTTGACCTATACTAGATGTTTCACATTATTTATAAATGTTGTTAGTTGCTGTTAAGTCAGATTCAACTCACAGTGATCCCGTGTACAGCAAAACAAAAGTTACCCAGTCCTGCACCATCCTCATGGCTGTTGGTATGTGTGAATCCAATACTGTGACCACTGTGTATTTTTAGTGAATATGTTAGAGATTTCAGTAGTAAAAAGAGTTAGAAGCAGGAAGAAGTAAAGGTATTTTTATTTATCTAGGTTTTAATTTAGTCTTGAAAAACCAACCTTTTTTTTTTTTTTCTTTCATTTCTAGGGTGGCTGACAAAAAGCAATTTACCAGCCATTTTTCTTGTCCTCCTTCACATTCCAGTGCCAAGAGCCCCATGGATTTTATTTAGGTTCTGTTTTCAGAGCCAGAATCGTCTTTTTCTTCCAAACTGCATTTACTCACATCCTTTATTCAATCATTTTCTTAATATTTTTCGGGCACTGTTAAATACTTTGGAGAATACAAAGAAGTCCAAGAGCTCCTATTTTCAAGAATCTGACTTCATAATTCAGGGGAAAAACTACTTGTGTGTAATGCGTTATAACGATACCAAATAATACTCCCTAGGATTAAGAGCCAAAAGAGCAGTATAGAGAGCAAGTACTGTAAGAACCGAGAAGACGGGATATATCACTTGAAGAAGGTGGAACTTGAGCTGGGAGTTGAAAGATGGATAGACTTTGAGTATATGGAAAGAAGACAGAAGGTATTCCAGGCAGAGAACATAGAAAAATGTGCCCTGCTAGAGATGAGGTAGCCCTGTTGGAGGAAACATGAACAACCTGTGAGAGTAGAGAAGTAGCAAGAAGTATGCTGGAAAGGTAATGTGAGTACTCAGCCTAGGTAGGCAAAGGTGAGAATGTCGTAGGTAGAGTACTAGAAAACCTGTCACCCCAAAAAGTGACTCCACCACGTGCAAGGGAGTATAGCTGGGGGGGAGACGTCTATATAGGGCAGCTCACATGAAGTCCACAATGTGGCCAGGGTCCTAACTTTTCCAGTTTAATTTCAAATGCATAAATGTTTGAATTTCTAGAATATGAGTTTCTAGCTCCCTTCTTATTTTTCCTGTCTCTTTAAGCAACCTGAGTGTGGATGGATTCACATCCAACAGAAATTTTGTAAAAGGAGGAAGGGAAATGTATCAGAGAGATAGAGTATCTTATCCTCCAAATGCAATGTCGGTACAGAGGTAATGTGTGCGGACTGATTCCCTATAATACCTCCATTTATTGCTGTGAAACTCTAGGCAAGGAGCTTAAACTCCCTGTGCCTTATTTTCCTTAACTGTAAAATGGGGACAACAGGAATCTCATCTCACAGGGTTGTTTTGAGTATTAAATGGGACCAAACACACTAAAATTCTTAGAACAGCTCCAAGTACATAGTAAGTGCTCAATTAATTCTAGCTATTACAATTATTCTAAGGAGGAAGAAAGGACGTAAGCAAACAATGCCTCAGTTTTAGAGTGGGAGGAAGAAGGACTGAGTGAAAATCTAACTATCTTGGCTACATGTAGTGATAAAAATGATGTAAAAAAAAAAAAAACTCTGATAAACCGCGGGAAGGAAATTGGAAGGTTTAAACCTATTCTGTCTAGTTGCAGACCTGTGTGGCCTCAGGAAAACAGGAGGCCAACGTATTGTTGTTTTTTAATCTGAAAAATGCCACCCCCCAAAAAATCATCCTATTTTAAAGAACAGTCTATTCTCTCTAACATTTTGGATATGTCTTTTTACTTTTCCAGTAAAGCAATAGCTGTTGCTTGCTGCCAGGTAACCAGTAGAGTTTTATGCTTCTTCAAAGCAGCCCGAGTATCTTTCTTGAGTGGACTGGCATAAAGAGTTCGTTTGAACTAATCACACCCCACCACTCTTCCGTTATACCAAGGTGAAGCACCAGCTCCCTCAGGAAGCAATTATTTAAGAAGAGAAATCTATTGTATCTGTTCAAATAGGGCTTTTCAACTGTGGCACTATTGACAGTTGAGGCCCGATAATTCTTTGCTGAGGAGATATCCTGTGCATTTCAGGATACTTAGCACCATCTCTGGTCACACTTTTCTGGTCACTATCCCCTAGATACTAGTAACAGCTCCTTCCTCCAGGCATGACTATCAAAAATGTCTCCAGATTGCCAGCTATCTCCTAGGGGGCAAAATCATTCCCAATCAAGAACTACTGTTTTAGAATCACTAAATGGAAACCCACTGCTTGTGTTTTTCAAACAAAAGAGCGTAATCAAAATAAATACTGGTGCCTTTCATTCAGACAAACATTGGCCCATGCCCACTCAAATAAACCAAGGCTTCCATCACAATGGGTTCATTGGTCAGTAATCAACCACTTCATGTCCCAGTGTTAATGGCAGGTGGGTGGTGAGGCGAAGATCATCAACAAAGAGGAGGAGTGGGAGATGAACTGATGACTTTGTAAAGTTTGAGTAGTGGCATTTTTTCAGCCAGCTGGAATGATCTGGTAGTGACAGCATCACCTCTCCTGCAGAATGGGGAAATATAAGAGTAGCCATTTTTCTTTTAGAAAGGGTTACTTTGATTCATACCTGAATTTTTCACTGATAATAGGTATCTTAGTTATCTAGTGCTGCTATAACAGAAGTACCACAAGTGGATGACTTTAATAAAGAGAAATTTATTTCTTTACAGTAAAGTAGGCTAGAAGTCCAAATTTGGGGCATCGACTCCAGGGGAAGGCTTTCTCTCTCTGTCAGCCCTGGACTAGAAGCTTCTCGGCACAATGACCTCAGGTCCAAAGAATGTACTTTGCTCCCATCACTGCTTTTTTGGTGGTATGAGGTTCCCACTCTCTGCTTGCTTCCCTTTCCTTTTATCTCTTGAGAGATTAAAGGTGGTTTAGGCCACACCCTGGGGAAATTCCCTTTAAATTGGATCAGGGATGTGATCTGGTAAGAGTGTTACAATCCCACCCTAATCCTCATTAACATAAAATTACAATCACAGAATGGAGAACAACCACAGAATACTGAGAATCATGGCCTAACCAAGTTGATACACACATTTTTGAGGGGACATAATTCAATCCATGACGGTAGGTATGTGAATTTGCGCTATATTTGACGCTTCTTGCTTCCTCAGGTGTGATGTGCTTTTTAAGGCAGCATGTTACTACAGGTGCTTCAAACGACCTTTCTGGCTACTAGGGTTCTGTTTCTGCCTAGCGAGCCCACAGCCACAACGCTGCACTCATTTTCAAGTTTCAAGGTCAGATATATATACCTTTATATGTAAAGGCATAGAGATAAAGGTCAGCAAATATACCTTTAGGGAGTTTTCTGTAAAGCTCACTATTCTTATATTGCTTGTCCCTACCTAACACAAACTCTGAAATCTGCTAAAATTCAAGGGTCATATACTTCTCATTTTTTATTTTGTGTCACTACTAAGCTTTTTTTTTTTTTTTTCCTCTCAGAAAAGAGCTTTCAAAACTAGAAAACCTTTTTTCTTTCATCAAAGGTCTGCCTTCAAGGAGGCTCCCGGCACAAATTTTCAGTGGTATTTTGAAGGCAAAGGTGCCTTTTCCAGAGAGAGGCATGATTCCCCAGGGATTCCTTTCTACTCTTTTTTTTTTTTTTTTAATCTAAGAAGGAAAAATTGGGGGTCAAAATTAAATATTTCAAACTCAGAATAAGTCATTTTACACCACAGAATTTAATATTACACTCCATTCGTACACAGTGTTCCAGTTACACTAAATATCAATATTCCCCGGGTACATCACATACTTTCATTTCCCTGGGCCTTTGCTCTTGTTCCTCATGCTGGAATGTTTTTAGCTAGAAAAGCTGATGACATTCTCTTCTCATATTAAAGCAAGCACAGAGAGGGTGGCAGAAACCTATGACTACCAAGAATGGTACATGGGATTAGGGAGGGTCAGATGTTAGCTCTGCAAATAGAATTTTTATGAACTTGATTACTGATATGCTAAGTCAACAGGGCAGGAGAGCTAGTTATGTTTCTAATGCTAAGGGGAGTGATACCATCCTCTGTGGTTATGTCTAGAAATGTTTCTAAATATCATGATAATGAGGCCAGTAGAAATCAAAGCACACAACAGTGGACAAATACGAAAGAGTACTCACCATGTAGCAGAAAATCATCAAGAATAAAAAGCTTTTTAAAATCATTAGGTTTAAGTCTGAATGAAATACAAATTACATATAAGTAGAATCTCTTCAAAGTAATTCTATTATTGATCTCATTATAAATTACTTAATTGTGTTACGAGTCAAAGAAATTGGAAAGAACTCTTGGGCCACTCAATCTAGCTACCTGTCAGCATAAGATTTTGCCCTATGGGTTTATTTACCAGATCAGGCTCAAATAATGGGGGGAGAGGGAGTAGTACTAAGATAAAAAAAAAAAAAAATCTTGTTGAAAATGTTATTTTTATTTCTTGGTACAAAGATCCAACTTCCTTGCCTTTAATTTCATCTTTAAGCTCTTTTCTCCTTTGGAGTCAAGCAGGAATATTTATTCTTTCTGCAGCTTTCCTCTGTGCACTGGTTTGTCAAATTCTCAAAAAATGCTGTATTTTTTTTTATCATTTTGTAATTCATTGGTTTTGCCGGAAACCAGCTAAAATTATTTCAAATAGCTCAGTAAACACTACAGTTTTAGAATTTTTACCCAAATTTTTTTTCTTTAACATAACCTATATTTTTCTCCATTTATAATTATTCATTTCTTCCTGTTGGTAATGTCATTTTATTTTTTTTAAATTTGTTGGATAGTGCCACTGCATAGTAGCTATAAACTAATATCTTAGTTACCTAGTGCTGCTGTTACAGAAATACCACAAGTGGGTGGCTTTTAAGAGCCGGAATGCATTTTCTTACAGTTCTGGAGACTGAGCCCAAACCACGGTCTTGACCATGTCAGTTCCTCTGTGAGCCTCTCTCTCAGTTTCTGGTGTCTACTAGCAATTTTTGGCATTCCTTGGTGTCTTTCCCCTTTGTGTATCTGTGTCTACTCTGGTCTTTTTACAACTCGGAAGTGATTAGGTTCAGGAGCCACCCTACACTGGTATGGCCTCATTAACATAACAAAAGAAAAATCCTATTTCCAAACAGGATCATCTCCATAGGTACAATGACTAGGAGTTTAACACATATTTTGAGGGAACACAATTCTACTCATAACACCTAGTATACAAATTTTAGTGTTCTCACAGATGACAACACATTCATTAAGCTAAATGTGATCTCCTTGGGGTTGATAAATTACAATGGGAGACCTCTAGGTACATCAGCTTTATTACTCACTGATCTTCCATTCCAAATTGAGCATGGCAGATGTAGCTTCCACAGCAGTTGTAAATATGAAGCAGCCTATACTTTTGGAGCTACAAAATAATGTTTTGTTTCCTGAATAAAAAATTATTGAAATATTAATACAGTATATTAGTGAAGGTCCAGTCCAGAAAACAGACCTGAGCCAAATCATTCAATAGAGGGAATTTAATCCAGGATAATTGGGAGCAATGAGACAACCCAGAGATTATTAACTCCTCAGGTTTGAGGGGCCAAGCAAAGAGGCTATGTTACCAGCACCCAAGAGCGTGGGTGGCTGCCTGGCAAGATCAAAAACCATAGAGCTACTTTACCTCCTAGAGAGGCTGCCCAAAGCTGAGCACCTGAGCTTCCCTCCTCCTTCTGTCCAGTCTCCTGCTGGTTTCCTCTCATTGGAAACCAGCTGTCAATATAGCCTGGAAAAAACAAGAGTGCAAGGGTCAACCTCCTGCCTTAGAAAGCACAGCAGGGAGGGCAAGCACGCATCCTAGAGAAAATAGGCAGATGACTGACGGATCTGGAAAATACTGGTCAAGAAACAGAAGTGCTCCTATTTGTCAAAAAGAAAACGCCATCCATGTGCTTGTGTGTGTGTGTGTGTGTGTATATACTTTTTTGGAAGTCATTTTGTTTTGTTCATTTTAACTTGTGATATGATTGTTACTAGTTAATGCAATGAAGAAATATGGTGATATTGAACAATTTCTTCTGAAGCAGGAATAGAAGGACTCATGTATACTTCAAGAATGTATGTTATTATGTGTTGTGAGTTTCATCTCCTTTTAGTAGATGTATTGCCCTTAGACAATGTGTCGCTTGTCTTTCGTATTCATTTTAATGGTGGACATTTGGGATTCGCCCCACCGGGATGGTGCAACCATGGCCTTATCTGCCCCAAGGAATATAGTGTGAACATGAGTAGCTGTGGTCATAAAGAGGCATAGATTTGACGCACCATTTCTCCATTGCACAACAAAGTGTATTAGCACAGTGCTACAGCTATATGCACGGCCTGCAGCTAGATACGTTATTGGACACATTATTTGACGTGGGATCTGAAAGACTGACTAGCAATTACTCTCTGCAACCAAGGGCAAATGGCAACTGTCGAGCCTGGCCTTTTCGTATTTTCTGGTTTCCTGAGGCTAGAGTTCTCTACAATGACAAAAGCACTCTGCTCTGGTTCATTTTAAAACTGTTGTCATTTTAAAGGTTAGATTGTGTGTGGGCATGGGTATGTGTGAGAGAGAGATGACTTTGCAGTGATTCTTATAGAATTCATAGGAAAATGCAGAGAGCATACCATTCCCGGCTCTTCCAAATCTGTTTTACCGGAACCCAAGGCTTAGAAAAGGCACCAGCAGCAGTCTTTAAATAAATCTATTACTTGGCCCTGTAGCTAATCTCTCCTTGCCTCTCTGCTTATCATTTCCCTTCCCTTTTCACACCTCTCCCCTTTTTCCACTACACAAAGCTAGCTGGGAAGACCCTTTACCTACACCCCACCCCTTTTCTCTCTCCTAAAGGCTAAGGGCTAAACACCATAGTAGTAAATCATTCAGAAAAGGACCGAGGGCAAATCCCAGACACATCCTCCCTCTACTGCCCCACATGTTCCCACCACCAGTGCCAGACATGATGCCCCCAATCAAGCCTCAGTTCCTCAGCCCCTTCCCCAGGCCTTCACCCCAGAGATTCCAACCCCGTTCTGTCCCCTGTGATCCTCTGTTTCAGTCTGAGCATTTTTCTGACTGGAGACTAAATCTAACTTTCAACTTCTGAATATTTGTTGTTGTTAGGCACCATTGAGTCAGTTCCAACTCATGGTGACCCCATGTATATCAGAATGAAACACTGCCTGGTCCTGTGACATCCTCACAATCCTTGCTATCCTTAAACCCATTATTGCAAACACTATGTCAATCGATCTCATTGAGGGCCTTCCCCTTTTTTGCTGACCCTCTACTTTACCAAGCATGATGTCCTTCTCCAGAGACTGGTGACTCCTGATAACATGTCCGAAGTATGTGAGATGTAGTCTGAATACTTAAGCACCCATAATTAGTTTCTTATTCAAATTTGACTGACTTTCTGGACCCAAAAAAAGCATTTAAAAAAAAAAAAAAAGTAGTGCAAAAGAATTATAGAGAGAATGCTTTACTCTGTTTATACCTCTCCTTTGTGGCAAACAGGAAAAAAAAAAAAACTCTTACAAAACTTGGATATGACTATGCACTCATTCAGAAAAAAAGAGAGAGAGGCTGGGGTGGGGGTGGGGGGTGGGGAATGACCAAAAACACATCCTGGGGTCATAAAATGAAGTAGAAAATCATATGAACCTAATATCCATCTCCCACCCTCGCCTCCACCACCCCAGCAAATACCTCACCCTTTTGACACCCCCACCACTTCTGCAAATATCTCATCCTTGTGAAAACCCTGGAGTCCCTAGGTGGCATAAATGGTTGAACACTGGACTATCAGCTGACAGACTGGTACTTTAAACCCACTCAGAGGAACCTGGGAAAACAAGTTGAAAAATCTGCTTCCAAAAGGGCACAGCCGTGCAAAACCTATGGAGCAGTTTCACCCTGCACACATGGGGTTGCCATGAGTCAGAATCCACTGGACAGAACTAACAACAACAGCGATGGAAACCCAGTGCACTAGTCCCTGTCGTACATTGTCACCACTCCACCTGCTTCCTACTTTGCAGAGGTCCAATCCCTGTCCCTCACTCAGTCCAAACACATGCCTTCTTTCTACCACTTGTTACCACTAATTTTTTTTAATAAGGTAAAATCACACCTCTCATACAAATATAAAATAAACACTTTAAAGATTTTATTTAACTCATTAATTAATGATGGGGCCAGTAAGATGTTACCACTGGTTCAAAGGAATGTTCAAAGAACACGCACATATAGGCAATCAAGAATGCTGAAATGGATTTACAAATAGATGCAAAATGGGATAATATCCATGGGGCAGTAATTAATTGCATCCCACTAGACACAATTCGTTTGTACTTCTGTGGACAAGAATTCATTTATATTATTTTCAGTTTTCTACCATCAACAACAACAACAAAAAAAAAACAAAACAAAAAACCAAACCCATTGCCATGGAGTTGATTCTGACTCATCATGACCCTATAGGACAGAGTAGAACTGCCCCATAGGGTTTCCAAGGAGTGCCTGGTGGATTTCAACTGCTGACCTTATCGTTAGCAGCTGTAGCCCCTAACCACTTTACCACCAGGGTTTCCCTACCATCAACAGGGTTGTAAAAATAGCTCAGAGGCAATGAAAGGCACAGATAACCTGGAAAAGTGTGTTCCTGACAGATCTCAAAGGAGCAGACTAGCGACAGAACAGAAAATATGACTATATCCAATGTCCTTATCTCCCTTTCTGGAAAGTAACCTTCACAGTCCTTTCAAAAGACTTAAGTGGACATTTCCCCTTTCTCTATCTTTATTGTTGTTCTTGTTAGTTGTCATCTAGTCAGTTCTGACTCATGGCAACCTCATGTGTGCAGAGTAGAACTGCATCATAAGGTTTTCAAGGCTGTGAACTTTCAGAAGCAGATTGCCAGGTGTTTGTAATCCAAAAAACCAAACCTGTTGCTGTCAAGTCGATTTCAACTCATAGCAACCCTAAAGTACAGAGTAGAACTGCCCCATAGAGTTTCTAAGGAGTGGCTGGTGGATTCAAACTGCCAACCTTTTGGTTAATAGCCGAGCTCTTAACCACTGTGCCACAAGGGCTCCCATTAGTCATTAAAACCATTGCTGTCTAGTCAATTCCAACTCATAGCTACCCTATAGGATGGAGTAGAACTGCCCCACAGGGTTTCCAAGGAGTGGCTGGTGGATTTGAACTGCTGACCTTTTGGTTAGCAGCCAAGCTCTTAGCCACTATGCCACCAGGGCTCCCAGGCACCTCTGGATGGGTTCAAACTGCCAATATTTCTGCTAGTAGTGAGTGCTTAACTGTTTTTGCCATCCTATATTTCCTTTTAATACTTCATTGGTTCCTGCAGCAACCAATGTCAAAGTCCCACATACTAGTGGCTTCACCCCTTCTCCTTGGAAACCCCACCTTTCTCACAAGAGGAGGAAGATCCCTCCTCCTCAGACCTATCTTCATATCTTCCAAACGTCGGTGCTCAGGCTTTGGTTGAATGTGAACAGTTTTTCCTCCACACAGCCACTGGGACTCTCAAGCGGAAGGACACAATTTGAAATCTGCGTAAGGGCAGAGCAGATGCTAGATTTTAAGTTCAGCTTCCCCTCAGCAAGAGCTGCCTGATGATCTTACCATTAACCTAAGAACCATTCGCATCTTGTCAAAAGACAATTCACTCAAGGACAACACAATCTTGCCTAATTTGAAAGAAGCATATTTCTATTAACATGACTTTGGCCTTATTCTTTGTGAAAGAATGTTGTTGTTGTTGTTATCATGTAAAACAGAACCAGCAGAATTGACCATTGTGATCCCTAGGGCTTTCATTGGCTGATTTTCAGAAGTAGATCACCAGGCCTTTCTCCCTAGTTTGCTTTAGTCTGGAAGCGCCACTGAAATCTGTTGATAATAGCAACACATGAGCCTTCACCGACAGGTGGTTAGTGGCTGTGCACCAAACATGGATCTCTTACATGGACGTCAGGAGTTCTACCACTGAACCACCAATGTGCCTCACACATTCTTAAGCTAAGGAACATTTGACCCTTTCCAGGGTCAGACTTCCATTGTACTTACTGAAGGAAGACCTCTCTTTGTTGTCCAGAACGGTGATGCTTGCTCTACCAGTTGTATTTTTTTTTTCCTTGCTTGCTTGCTTAGGAGAGAAATGTCCGATTATCTCTGCCATACCTATGATTTTAAAAAAATAGACAAAATTTGTCATCTTGTGAAATCAAAAGAAGATAAGAAGTCATATAGAGCATGATG
The DNA here is from genome assembly GCF_030014295.1 of Loxodonta africana. NCBI lineage: Eukaryota > Metazoa > Chordata > Mammalia > Proboscidea > Elephantidae > Loxodonta > Loxodonta africana. Next base: position 62,826,701 of record NC_087343.1, read on the forward strand.
GAAATGGACCTAACCTAAAAAGGCTGAATTTAGACTAATCTTACTGGTTAGTCTAGAGGTGGTGGCTCCAGTATCCCACTGATCAAGAAGACTGCTATCTGAGTTCTTGAAATAAATTCTCAGATTGACATTTAGCAACAGACTTACTGCAGAAAAGTAGATCAAACAGATCTTTCAGGCACATCCAGTTCTGTTCATTCCCAAACACACAGCCTAATGACAGTACTGTCTATAAAGAGATTCAGGGCTTTTGGTTTCCATAAGAGATTTTTTTTTTTTTTTAAGATAATCAAATATTTTCATATGAATTTCTTACCAAGTTCCACGTTCAATAAAATGTAGTCATTTTTCTTCCCTGTGAAAACAGCATGTTGTAGAAAAGTCATTGGGAGCCTTGAGTTGTAGACCCGCCTCAGCTGCTAGTTAGTTGTGTCATCTTAGTGAGTTGTATCATCTCGAGTCTCAGCTTTGTCATGTATAAAATAAAGGAATTGAACTAGGTCCCCTCCAAAGCAACTATTCCACAATGCCACGTTACTCGGCGGTTCTCTGAGATGTTCTCTCCCTGACTGTTTGGGCTAGATTGGAAAGGAAAACTTGACTCCTCTAGACAGGAATGAATAGCTAGTCACAAATATGGCCTTGGAAGGATGTGGAGGAGTCAACACTTGCCTTCCTTTACCACGGACACTGTCAGGGCATAAAAGGCCGGGGAAGAGCTTTGCCAGCATCACTTCCTACAGGGTGCAGTGGGGCCTTGACATTGCATGAGATGGTGATTTCCTGGTATCATTTTTATTTTATACTTATATTCTGAATTATCTGAACTTCTTAGGTACTCTTGCTACATTTCAGTCTAGACATTTGCTGAATGCTGGAGACATAATGGTAAGCAAAACAATCAAGCTCTTCACCCTCATGGGATCCCTAGTCAGAGTTGGGGGGACGCTTATAGACAAGTGAAAAATGTCATGGCCAGTGACATATTAGGGGCCCAGAGGAATATATATGCTGAGATGAGATGGGAGAGGTTGAGAACCTGACACAGAGGGGATAAAGGTGTTTTAGTTAGATGACACATGTGAAGGCTACAGGTGGATTACTTAGGAACCTAGTGGAGCTTAAGTTATAGTGCGGTACTACTAGTCAATAAGCTCTTTGCAAAAAAAAAGGAAAAAACAAGGGAAAAAAATCCTCGTTTGTAGCATTTTCTAATTTCCATGGTATAAATACTCCCACCATGGTCAATTTCCAGCTACAAACAATTTAACCATCAATTTGAAAAAGTTCTTAATATATAACAACCAGCTCTTACGAGCCAGGACTGCCATCTCTAGCACGCCCCTACTAGTAAGCTTGGCCTCTTATTTGCACAAGCCCTTTCCAAGTGTCTTAGTTGGGATCTCCCCAGAAGTAGGCTCTAGTCAAGGATTTGCATACAAATAGTTCATTTGGGAAGTGCAAGAAGCACCCATGGGTGTTGTGAAGTGGGACAGGAAAGGGAAAGCAGCCCATAAAATGTGCATTTTCAAGGCAGCTACCATTGTGGGTAACTCAGTGGCATTATTAGGGGGGTGCGGAGGGTGTGAAGTGCACTGGGTGACACTGTCAGAGGGGTTGACACCAAAATGACTGTCTATAAAAATTTGTGCAGTGTTTTAGCAGAAATTTATTATTTTTATAAAAATATCTCTGTAGTTAGTTATTAACAGCAAAAAAATTCTTTTGTAATCCCAGCTTACATGTATCAATATACCTACAAGGCTAAAACTAAGCTAATTTACTTTCTGAACCTTCTAATGTACTCCAGTCAGAGCTGTCATTACTCAGTTAGAGTGATGCTTCAAACCATGTGGTTTCATCTATACGTACTACAAACACATTGCTGCCAGTGTTTTTATAGTCACTGACTTTGTCAAATTTTCTGGTGTTTTAGCTACAATATTGTGGTAATTAGCATGAGGGGGTGACACCATGAGTTATCACACTAAAAACTAGGTGACATCAATCCTAGTGACACCACTGGAGTAACTAGAGCTTAGTCCTGCTGGAAGTTTCTGGGAAACAGTGTAATTGCACATCTCCTGTCAGTCATTGGCTGAAGTCTGCTCCTGGGGCAGGTTGTTTCTCTGTTAATTTGGTGTTCCCTGAAAGGGCAGAGTGGCTTTACATTGCTTTGGGAGAAGTTGTAGAGCGTAGAGATGCAAGTACTAGTAGTTGGAAGTCAGCCAAAAAGCACAGACGTCGTAAGGCCTAGGGGATATGGGCAAAGCACCAACAGCATCTGCTATAAAATGACCTGTACCTAATTTAGTATTTGTAATTTTCTTTCTTAAATTGGGCCCTTGGATTTTTATTCATTTCAGGCCTCACAAAACCTGAATACCCACAGTGATCCAAAACCAGAAAAACTCATTGCTGTTGAGTCGATTCTGACTCCTAGTTATCCTATAGTGATAGCCTCTACTTATCGAAAAATGCAGCACGTATGGGGGATTAAAAGAAATTTAATAGGACTTTATCACAGTTGGTAGTAGGAAAGACAGCAAGAGATGAAGCTAAAAAGGTAAGTCAAGGCCATACGAAGGGCATTTTGTTAAACTGGGCTCTCCTCGGCTTGGCTAAGATCTGCTGGCTTCTGTGTGACTCAGCTGGACTCCTTGTGGCATCTATTCCTGGGCCAGGTGGACAGACAAGCCTCTTTCTGGGACAGGCTGTTATCATGATGAAAACTAAGAACACAAGAGGGCTGATGGAAGCTCACAATGCTTCTGACAGCTATTACTCACAAGTGGCACATGTCAAATCTCCTCATAGTCCATCAGCAACACAATTCATTTGGCCAAGTCCAAAGTCAGTGGGGCAGAGAAATATAGTCCACATACAAGGAAGAAGATGACTTAGTGAGAACAGTAATACAATCTACCACAAGATTTTCACCAAACGTTCATAGTGGTTAATTGGGAACAGTGCCATTTCTGATTTTTTTTTTCCTTGTGCTTTTCTCTATTGTTATTTTCAGTGAGAATGTAGCAATTTTGCCCCAAAATGTAAAGCTATATCTTTAAATAATAAAAGATAATCTCAAATATTGGAGAACATTTGAGGATACCTTTTTTAATGTTCCTTTTTAAATCCTTTTATTAAATACGTTAATATACATATAAAGAACCTAGCTTCTCAACTTCTTGAGACTGTCAGTTAGCATTGATAAAAAAAAAATTTTATAGCAGCAGTAAATTATCAGAGTTTATTATGTTCCTATTTCTGACCCCATACTACTATTTTCTCATTTTAAAATTTCTTTATTTTGTGTGTGTCTTTGTAAACTACTCTTGAATAATTCGTGAAATTAGATGGAAAATAAAGAAACAGATTATTTAAAAACTAAAAAAAGAAAAGGTGGAGGGAGTCATTCTAGTGATACTAAGCTCTGGTTGCACACACAAACCGCCTAGTGAGATTTTTTTAATACCTGTGATGAAGCCCCCAGAGATTTTGATTTAATTATTCTGGGCTGGGGTAATTTTAAAAGCTCTCCGAGGAGTGAGAAAAATTGAATAAATAAATGATTAAATTAGTGAAAACAGCACGATGAGCATAACCAAAGTCACTGAATTGTACATATAAGAAATGTTGAATTGCCAAATGTTTTGTTAATATATATATTAACCACAAAAATAATTTTGTAAAAAAAAAGAAATTAAAAATTAGGGTATTGAGGATCCCTGGGATTCGGATTTGAAAAAATAGTGAAAACAAAACAAAAAAACCCCAAACCCATTGCTGTCGAGTCGATTCCAGCTCATATCAAGCTTATGGGACGGGGTAGGAGTGCCCCACGGATTCCCAAGGCTGTGAATCTTTATGCAAGCAGACCGCCACATGCTTCTCCCCAAACAAAACAGAAGGGTCAGTTTTCCTTGAGGAGCGCTAGCAGCTTGGGAAGCTACCTTACAATTTTGAAGTATGCTGAGATGCTGAAAAGTTGAGACTTCTGAATATTGAAGAGAATAAGAGAAACGGATCCAGTGGAGAAATACCAGCTTCCAGTATGAAGGAAGGGATTCGGACAGGTTAAGACCTCTCTGAGCTTGACTGGGTTAGGGAGACTGAGTCATAGTCTCTCTGATGCCCAATCTTCCCCAGGCACAGCCCAAAGTCAGACCCTACGAGACAGTTGCTTTTGGGGGTCACTGAGGTGCATTTTGTGCTGTGTTCTTCAGAACCTGGTCACTAGCAAGAGTCTATTCTCTGAGAAGAGGTTGAACTCACAGGAAATTATTTATATACCCAGGACAGGGGAGGGGGAATAGAGCTATTTTAGGAATTTGGTTTCTTTGCTTATGACTCTCCATACTTAACTATTTCATTCCATACATAGTTCAGTTATTTATGTGTAAAGTATTGAAAACTTTTTTTTTTTTAAATCTCCCTCTGATCTACCTCAACTTTTTCGAAAGTCTCTACTTTCATATTTAACTAAAACTGAAATGAGGGTAAATTATGCTTTCCTTCTCTCTCTCTCTCCCCCTCGTTGCATGTGTGTAGAGAGAGAGAGTGCTTGTGTTAGCTAAATGACAAATAACAGCTTTTTAGTAACTGTGTTCTGGTACTGGTAAGGTCTGAGTTAAGTGCCATTTGTGAGGTAACCATGGGGAACAGCATATTGCTTCTGAATCCATTAATCTTGCTGAGATTAACCGTAAATCCTGAAGGATCTTTTGTAATGATTCAGAAATAAATCATCTTTTCACCTGTGTATTATTTGATTACAGCCACTTTCTTTAAATATGCATTTCTAACCAACAAAGAATAAGACTGCCCAGACCCTCTAATGAGGTGATTAGAAACCCATCCCCCAAATAAGAAATTATACAAAATACAGCAAAATGACCAAAAAGTAACTATATCGAAATACACATGAAAAGGAGGATTTATTCACAGACGTTTGTCATAGTCCTAATAGACATATCAGAAGAAGGTCATTTTACTCAGAGAAAGTTATCTGTTTAAAACCCCAGCCTAGAGAAATGAATAGGAGACAAAATTTGAGACTCTTTGATAAAATATATAGTCAATTATTACTTAGATTATAGGAATTAGAAATGATTAATTGAACTGAATTTGGGAAGAGAAACAGCTGGTTGTCCAGGCTAGGGCTAACATGTACTCTTTGTAAAGAGATCTTTACAACACAGAAGGTGCAGTGTGTTCCCACCTCAAACCAGATTTGCCCTGCAACATCTCCAGAAAGTAGATAGAAATGTGCTAGCTCCATTTTACAGATGAAGGTATGGGGCTAAAGAATGCTAAGTGACTCCTCTATACTTGCTTAGTATTAGAGCTTTCTCTTAAATTGACTAAATAAATTGTTAGGATTCTGAATTGGAAGAAATTATATTTGGATTAAGATCCCGATATTCTTTTGACATTAATTCACATTACAGGCTAGGTGAAGTTTGCATAATTCTTGGTCTTTCTCTCAAACCATGGGGCTTATTCTTCCTTATCTCCAAGTTTATCTGAGTTAAGAAAATAATTTGACCTCTTATTTCAACCTATATCTTCATATGTAAAAGAAATACCAAGGAAAAAAAACAGCATTTTGTTGGACCTAAGACACACAGTTTTTCGTATATTAACATCTCTGAAATTGGGTCTTATAATCAATTTGTAGATAGTGCAAACAGTTAACTACTCAGCTGCTACCTGAAAGGTTAGAGGTTCAAGTTCACCCAGAGGTACCTCAGAAGAAAGGCCTAAGAACAGACTTCCAAAAAAAATTAGCCATCGAAAACTCTATGGAAGACAGTTCTACTTTGACACACATGGGGTCACCATGACTCAGCATCAACTAAATGGCAACTGGTTTAACCAATAAATTATTGTAATCACTATGCAGAAATATCAATCATGGATGTATTACCTGTGAATGCACTAACTTGGTCATAGCTGCCTATATTTCCATCACTTCAATTATGTTAATAGGGGAGGAACAACTCAGAAAAGGAAGGTGAAAATGGCTGCACAGCTCAAAGAATGTAATCAATGTCACTGAATCGTACATGTAGAAACCATTGAAATGGTGTGTTTTGCTGAATATATTCTCAACAGTAACAGCAACATAATAAAATTTTTTTTAAATGCTAAGTATAAATTGTGATAAGCTGTTATACACACGAAGAATAACTAACGATTTTTGTTAAATAAAAGTTTGATGCAAATTAAAAGTGAACAAAAATAACCCTTGTTGTTAGTTGCCATGGAGTCAATTCTGACTCATAACAATTCTTTGTATGACAGAACAAAACGCTGCCCAGTCCTACGCCATCCTTATAATAATTGTTATACTTGAGCCCATCATTGCAACCACCATGTCAATGCATCTTGTTGAGGGTCTTCTTTTTCACAGACCCTCCACTTTACCAAACATGATGTCTTTCTCTAGAAACTAGTCCCTCCTGATAACACGTTCAAAGTATGTGAGACATAGTCTTGCCATTGTTTCTTCTAAGGAGCATTCTGGCTGTACTTCTTCTAAGACAGATTTGTTCATTTCCCTGGCAGTCTATGATATATTCAATATTCTTCTCCAGCACTGTAATTCAAAGGCATCAATTCTTCTTCGGTCTTCCTTATTCATCGTTCAGCTTTCGCATGCATATGAGGCAGTTGAAAATATCATGGCTTGGGTCAGGTGCACCTTAGTCCTCAAAATGACATCTTTGTTTTTAAAGAGGTCTTTTGCACCAGATTTGCCCAATGCAATGCGTCTTTTGATTTCTTGACTGCTGCTGCCATGGGTGTTGATTGTGGATCCGAGTAAAATGAAATCCTTGACAACTTCAACCTTTTCTCTGTTTATCATGATGTTACTTATTGGTCCAGTTGTGAGGATTTTTTTTTTCTTTGAGATGCAATCAGTACTGAAGACTATGGTCTTTGATCTTCATCAGTAAATACTTCAAGTCCTATTCACTTTCAGCAAGCAAGGTTATATCACCCGCATGTCACAGGTTGTTAATGAGTCTTCCTCCAATCCTGATGTTGCATTCTTCTTTGTATAGTCCAGCTTCTCAGATTATTTGCTCAACATACAGATTGAATAAGCATCATGAAAGGATACAACCTTGACACACACCTTTCCTGACTTTAAACCATGAATATCTCCTTGTTCTGTTCAAATAACTGCCTCTTGGTCAATGTACAGGTTCTTCATGAGCACAATTAAATACATTAAGGTACATCACAATCTAATTGCTCAAAACCAATGGTAAATAGTCTCAAAAGCAGCAAGAGAAAAGAGAAATGGCATGAAGAGAAAAACAGTGATAAAGATAACAGCAGATTTCTCATTAAAAAAACAAATGCAAGCAAGGAGACAGTGGAGCAATATCTTTAAAGCACAGAAAGAAAAAAAAAAGCCACCACCAACAAAAACTTGTCAACTTAGAAGTTTATACCCAGCAAAAATATCTTTCAAAAATGAAGATAAAATAAAGACTATTTCAAATGCACAAAAGCTGAGGGACTTTATCAGCAGACTCTCATTATAAGAAAGATTAAAAGGAGTCTTCCAAGCAGAAGAGGATGATGTCAGATGGAAATATGGATCTAACAGTGGATTAAAGACCACTGTAATGGACTGAATCGTGTCCCCCCAAAAGATGCTTTGCACTGTGCATGTAAACTTGTTGGGAAATAGAATCTTTAAAGATGTTATCTGTTAAGCTCATATGAGGTCATACTGGAGCTAGATGAGTCCCCATCCAACAGGAGTGGTGCCATTATAAAAGAGGAGAAGAGATACAGAGAGAGAAACAGAGGGCACGGCCATGTGAAGATGAAGGCAGAGATTAGAGCTATGTTGCCACAAGTCAAAGAATGCCTTGGCTACCAGTAGCTAGGAGAGACAAGAAAGGATCTTCCTGTAGAGCCTCAGAGAGTACATGTCTCTGCTGACACCCTGAATTCAGACCTCTGGCTTCCAAAACTGTGAGACAATGTGTTTCTGTTGTTTTAATCCACCCAATTTGTGGTACTTTGTTATAGCAGCCCAAGGAAACTAATACAAGCACCAAAAATAGTAAACACATGAGTAGAAAGTTATTGTGTATACAGAACAAAGTATCGGTTTGATATTTATACTGCAAATACTCATTTTGGAATTTTTGTTGCTGTTCTTCATTGCCCTTGAGTAAATTCTGACTCATGGTGACCCAATGTGTACAGAGTAGAACTACTCCATAGGGTTTTCAAGGCTGTGACCTTTCAGAAGGAAATCACCAGGCTTGTCTTTCAAGACACTTCTGGGTGGATTTAAACCACAATCTTTCAGCCAGTAGTTGAGTCCTTAACTGTTTACACCACCCAGGGGCCCTTTCTTTCTGGAGTAGTGAGTACCATTTCATATTTTCTTGTAAAACAACAACCTAATGCTCCTCAGGACGAATGAAGGGAAGGTACCCACAAACAGATAAAGCATGATAACTTTATTATTGAGATTTGTTGTTAGTTGACATTGAGTTGGCTCCAACTCATGGTGACCTATGTATAACAGAACAAAATGTTCCCTGGTCCTGTGCTGTTTCCGTGAGTCTTGGTATGTCTGAGTCCGTCGTTATGGCAATTTTGTCAGTCCATCTCACTGAGGATTTCTTTTGCTTTTGCTGACAACTGCTAAACAGGATGTCCTTTTCTAATAATTGATCTTCCTGATCAAGCATCCAAAGTAAGAGAGCAGAAGTCTCACCATCATGAAATAATTGTCTATCATCCACTAAGCAAAGCTACTAAAGGCAAGAAAAATTGCTAATAACCTCAGAATACATGAAAGAAATTTCAAAGCAACAGGAAGCTGATCTGACTGACAAATGTGTTTAGCAGGACTGTTGTTAAAGTGTTGTGTCATAGTTTAATTGGCTGCATTTTTTTACTCTTGGCCATTCATAAAATAATTTTCATCTTATGATTGATAGATTCTTAGACTCAGTCAACATTGTTCTGATCGCCTCTTGCTGATAATGGAACTGTACCTGCAGCTACCTTCCCTGCTTTGTTGATGGGTGACACATCAGGAAGTCCAAAGTAGTAAAAATCAAAGCCAAACATTGAATATTTAAAGCCTTGAGTCCAACCATGAAATTCACCAACTCTAAAAGCAAATTAATCTTTCATTTACCTTGCAACAAGTGTTCCAGACCACAATTCTTATTTGGTTAAAAAGAAAAAAATTTCTCCATTGGCTGTGTGATGGGTTGAATTGTATCCCCCCACTCCCAAAACACTTGTTGAAACCCTAACCTCTATACCTGTGGATATAAGCTAATATAATGTAATGACCTTACATTTAATGTAATCACCCTTCATAATGAATTCTAATGTAATGTGATCAATCAATCAATTGAGGTCATACCAGTATAGAGTGGATCCTAAACCTAATCACGTCTGAGTTATATAAAGAGCAGCGTAGACACTGAAATACACACATCGGGGAAGACAGATGCCATATGAGGATTGTCTACAAGCCAAGGTACTTCAAGGAACCAAAGAACACCCAGGGCTACTGACAACGAAGGAATCAACATGGTGGAGACCCTGATTTGGACTTTTAGTCTCCAGAACTGTGAGAAAATTTCTGTTTTATAAAGCTACCCACTTGCACTATTTGTATCGCAGCATCACTAGGAAACTGAAACAGACCGATTAGGGATGGTTCTGATATATTCACGGAAAAAAAAAAAAGTATGTTCTTTCCATATATTTTTACAAATTTTTAGTGATGAGGAAAGTTGTGTATGCATAAGTGTATATTTGGTTGCAGTAGCCCTTGACTCCTTGGGTTATTAAGTCAGCATAACTTAGATATTCAGTCATGTTTAATGGCAGAGCAAGAATTCAATTAACTTGGCTAAAGGATACAAATTAGCTAGTACCTGCTGAATTATGTACCTTCCTTACCTTCACAAAGGCACAACACAGCCTGAGGTGAGTTTATACAGTCAGGGATGGAGTAGGATCTTTTTGCCCGGATCAGAAAGTACTAAGTTGCCTGAAGTTAGGCATTTGCTCCGAGGATCTGGCCCCGACCTCTTTCTTACACAACCATGACACTCTCTTGTGACTCCCATGTCACTAAACTCATTCTAAATATCTGATTTCTAGCTGTGCCACCAGGCCTAGAACTTTCTCCCATTAGCATAGAGGTTCTCTACCTAGAGCCTTTGCAAGCACAGGCCTGGCCTTGGCCTCCAAGGCCTATAGGGGCAAAGGGATAATAAAATAGTTAATAAGGAAATCTGATCAGATTCTGAGTTCTTTAAAAGAACTTTTGGAGTTTCTTTGTAAGACTATGTTAGCACTTGATGTTTAAGGCGTATCTACGTGTGGGATATTTTTCACATCTTAATTCACTGTGAAGTCATCATTTCTCATATACTTAAAACATAGGATGAGGTAAGGAAAAAGTAGTAGTTTAGAATCTCTGCTTATTTTCCCCAGTCCTATATCCCCTGCTGAGTCTCACTGTCACTAGAGGACTATGTTATTAACTCAGGTCTCAGAATTAGAAAGGTCATGTCACCCAGATTTTTCTGAGACATCCAGGTGGAATCAAGAGTACATTTCACCAGACATTTCAATTTCATTTTAAAACTTGTTTCGGAGGAATACTCTGAAATAATACCCTATCTGCCTCTTAGCTCTCTCCTTTCTTCTCAGGAGGGAGAAACAGTGATCACATCTCATTGAAAGCTCTTCTACTGTAGTTTAAAGCTATTTGCTCTTATTCTCTCTTCAAATTGAGAACAGTTTGCCACTATTTTCTATTTAATAATCCTCAAGGATTTGACAGTTGTTAGTAAGGCCATCCCAAGCTTCTCTTTTTGACACTTTACAAATCTATTCCTTTAAACTTTCCTCTTTTTTATTTTAGCTTTTCAACTTTTCAGTAACTCTCCCCTGACTGCCCACTGGGTGATATGTCTTTCCCACCTGTCTTAGGTTGTTATTCTCAAATAAGAATGTAGCCAATATAAAGGGAGGATTAGAGAATATGACTTTCTGCTTCCTCTCTGAGATGACAATAAATACACTAAAACTTTACTTCTCAAATTTTTAGTAAGTAGTGTGAAAATGTGTTTAAGAGCACAGGCTTGGAGCCATAGTGCCTGGGTTTAATTTCCAGATCTGCCCTTACTAGCTAAGTGATCTTGGACAAATTATTTAACCTCTCTATGCCTCATTTTCCTTAACTATAAAATGAGGATACTAGTATCCCTACTTAGTTATTGTAAGGATAAATTAATTTAACATAAATAAATTATATAGAATGACACCTTACAATGTTAACTATTAAAATTATTGTCTAAGTTTAAAAATCAACAGTAGGTTGTATACATCATAATCCATACCAGAAACTTATTTTGAATTCTAGGTATTATATTTATAGTAACTTATAATGCCAGCCCACTATATTATAATTTTGATACTAATCAACCTAGCACTTTTTTATAAGAGAAAATGTGAATGAAAGATACATACATATTTATTCTTATGATTCCTTTTTAAAATGATTATTATCCCAGATTTTCTGAGCCCTGATTGCCTTAGCTTTTCAAGTTGTGATTGTAATAAGGAAAAATGTTTTGGTGAGATGAGTTGTAAATGGGAGGACTAACCATTTTGAAGGTTTGCCTGGATCTGAGGGGTTTCTTGGGACGTGGGGATTTTACTGCTAAAACTTGGAAAATCTTGGGAAAACCTGGATACTTGGTCACCCTAGCCGTCAAGGTAACTAGAACATGTTACCTTGATGGCTAGGGTGACCAAGTAAAATTCCCACATCCCAAGAAACCCCTCAGAGGAAAAGGAAGAAACAGTAGTAGTAGTAATCTCATCATATACAAAAAATTCTTAATACAGCATCACTGTTCTCTTGATTTTAGACTAATGCAATCCTAGATGAGTATCTCAAGAGTGAAATTGCACTGAATTAATTAATTCTAAATGTCAGGAGTTTGGGCTTCAGTTTTTGCTGTTATCAGAATCTGTGGGATATATTTCTTCTCCTTTGTGTATGCTGTTCAGCTTTCCTCTGATTGTTTTGTGCTTGTTCTTTTTCTTTTAGGTCAACTCAAATCAAAACGTACTCTTGGGATAATGCCCAGGTTATCCTGGTTGGGAATAAGTGTGACATGGAAGACGAGCGGGTCATCTCAACCGAGAGAGGCCAACATTTAGGAGAACAGCTTGGTAAGAAACAAATTAATGAGAACAAGAACTTGGTAATTACGTGTCACACTGTACAGAGTCTCAGCTAATTGCCAGGGTTGGTTTAATAAAAGCTTGTCAACCTGACAATAGAAAGTGGCGCATCCGCCCTAAGTGGTAAGTGCATTTCCCTCCCACTTTCTTGTGGCGTCATTAGAATTTAAACACTGTTGCAGAAACAAAACTGACAGCCAGAATTTGGTTCAGTGCAAAGTATTCCAATTCTTATTCCATGAGAAACACAAAGTTTTGCATTAAGCGGATACTTTATTTTATGGCGTAATTGTAACTATTCTCAAAGGAGCCCTGGTGGCACAATGGTTAAGCATTTTACTGCTAACGGAAAGGTTGGTGGTTTGAACCCACCAGCGGGTCCATGGGAGAAAAGAGCTGGTGATCTACTGCCGTAAAGGTTACAGACTAGGAACCCGTATGGGGCAGCTCCACTCTGTCCTGTAGGGTCACTGTGAGTCAGAGTTGACTCAATGGTACACAACGGCTGTTATCAAGCTTCCTTTGGAGGAAGGTAGTGTGGCACAGAGTAGGTCACATTCTAGATTTTGATTCTAGGGACACCATTAACAAGATACCTACTGTTAACTGCCAGTCTTCTCATCTCTCAAGCATAGTATCATAATCCATGCCTACTTCACCAAGTCCTTGTAGATAAGATCAAATGAGAGAATAGATGTGAGAGAACTTTAGAAATGCAAAGCTATTTTAAACACAAAACATTGTCTCTAAGGAGAAAAATGCTAGAATGAATAGGATAGTTTCTGTGCAAAGGTTGGGATCATGATTGATTCATTAATTCAAGACATTTTAACTGAGCATGTATTATATGCTCTGCACGTATGCTCTACATTATGTGCCAGGCATCAGGTGGAGGGGATACAGAAAAGTGTGATCTCTAGTCCCTCAGGAGCTCTTAATTAAGTGGACAGACTAGATATACATGCACAAAAGCAGAAATAGAGGGCAGACCAAGATGACAAAGTGAGTGGATGCTCCTGTGTTCCCCCCTAGCAACTAACCCACTGCCCAATGCATAAGAACAAGCACAGACTGAGATCTCAGTACTCCAGATGGCAGCTGAAGTGTTGGAGAATCGGCGTGATTCCAGAAGTGAGGGAGAGGAGGAGCGGGGACAGCATAGAAGCTGGGCAAACCTACCCACTAACATCTGGAGCACTTGCTCATCACAGTCATTCTGGGATGCGGCTGCTGGGCAACACCCCAAACAGGCAAAACAGAAAGGGACCTAGCTAATCTGACGAAGCTTCAGCCCTATTTTTTAAGGTAGCACAGGTTGGTCGTGGAAGTTTGTGGGCTGTGCAAGTGGGAGGGGGAGAACGGAGACTGTGGAGCAGCAAGAGAGTGCCTTTGAACCTTCCTGAGGCCCAAGGTGGTCGCTAGAACCAGGAGGAATTGCAAGAGCTGCAGGGTGAGGGAACTACTTCGAATGCCTCCCCGTTTACAGCAGGACACCATGGGAGAGGCTGTTCAGGGGAATCCACAAGGGAAAGACACAGAGGGCCCCCATCTTTGCCACAGAAAAGTCCATCTCGAACCCCACCACTTAGATCAGCATCTGCAACCAATGAACCACACCCCTTTGTGCTTCTTGAGTTCCAGAGGTGAAGCATCAAGAACTCCTGAAGCAGCGGTGAGGAAACCTAAGGGTAAGAGTGCCCTCCAGTGGCTCTCAAGAGAACGTATCAGGCCCACTACCGCTGGGCCAGCTGACCCACGGGCACCCTGTGGGGCAGAGTGGAGCTGTCCCGTAGGTTTTCCAGGGCTTGTGAGCCTTTGTGGAGGCAGGTTACATCTTTTTCCTACAGAGCAGCTAGTGGGTTTGGGCCCAGCCTTTTGGTTGGCAGCCATGCACTTGGCCACTGTGCCACCAGAATGCCCAATCACAAAATTTTCCACAAAAACCAGAATACAAAATTTAAAGCCAACAATAATAATAACAAAATGGCCCAAGCTCAAAAAAATAGGGAGAAATTAAGACATTCCCAAACAAACAGAGCTCTGGGAATTTGCTACCACCATACCAGCTTTGCAAGTATTACTCAAGGAAGTACTCCAAATGGGAAGGCAAGAGCATTAAATAAATTCTCATATATATACACAGGAAAAATAAATAATGAGAGAGAGATCGCCAAAAAAAAAAAAAAAAAAAGAGCAATCGTAAAGACCATAAACTCCATAATTAAATCCTGCAAACAAGACAACATCAAGTATGTAAGAAATAAATACAAAGTAAACTTATCAAATATAGGTTGTATATTGATGTTAATGGAGACACGTCAACAGAAATGGAGGAGGGGGTCATATCATAATAGATTCATTATGTTAAAGTTTGTATGTTAACTGTCATTCATATGTTAAATGCTGCTGCAGTTTTAAGTTGTATAACATAATGTATTTGGTAACCACTGAGAAATCACCAAGAAAAAAAAATTCAGAAGAAACAAAGGAAGAAAGCAAAAAGGCTCATCATAAGAAAGCAACCAAATACAAACAAAAACAGAAAAATCAGAATAAAAAGCAAAAAAAAAAAATGAAACACTCAAAAAACAACAGCAAAATGATTGAGGTAGACACCTCAATTTCAGTAAAAACTTTGAATTTAAAATGCCCCATACAAAAGGTAGAGAGTGGCAGAATGGATAAAAGAATATGATTCATCCTTTTACTGTCTATAAGAAACACCCTTAGGTGTAAGGAAACAATAGATTGAAAAAAAAGGATGGAGCAAAATATTTCATGCCACCAGTAAACAAAAAAGAGCAGGGGTAGCCATACTGATATGACATAAAATAGACTTTAAATCAGAATCTATTGCAAGAGGTAAAGAAGGACGTTAAAAAAAAAAAAGGACGTTACATAATAATAAAAGGGTCAATCCAGCAAGAAGACATAAAGATCATAAATATATATGCATCCAACAGCAATGCTTCAAAATGCATAAAATACTGACTAATGTGGTAATAGAAAAGGAGAAATAGACTACTCCACAATAACAGCACTTCAACACACCCCTTTCGATTATAGATAAAACATCTAAAAGGATCACTAAGCTGACTGAGAACTTGAATAAAACCATAAGAAAATTGGTCCTAACAGACATATATAGAACACTCCACCCAACATCAGAACAATATACACTCCTCCATTGCACATGGATCATTTTCTAGAATAGACCAGATGCTAGGACACAAAACAAGTCTCAACAAATTTAAAAATATTGAAATCATACAAAACATCTTCTCTGACCATAACAGTGTGAAGCTAGAAATCGAGAACAGGAAAAAAAAAACAAACAAATACATGGAAAATAAATAATATACTACTTTTTTCTCTTAGTTATCTAGTGCTGCTGTAGTAGGAATACCACAAACAGAAATTTATTCTTTCACAGTCTAGTAGGCTAGAAGTCTGAATTCAGGGCACCAGCTCCAGGGAAATGCTTTCTCTCTATGTTGGTTCTGGGGAAAAGTTCTTGTCAGTAATCTTCCTCTGGTCTAGGAATTTCTCAGTGGTGGAACCCCAGGTCCAAAGGATGTGCCCTCTCCCCACTCTTGCTTTTTTGAGGGTATGAGGCCCCTCTCCTCTCTGTTTGACTCTCTCTTCTCAAAAGAGATTGATTGACTGAGGGTATAACATGATCCTGTAGATTAGGTTGTGCCTCATTAACATAACTGCCTCTAATCTGGCCTCATCAACATCACAAAGCCTCATCAACATCACAGAGGTTAGCATTTACAACACAGGATAAATACATCCGATCACAAAATGGAGAACAACCACACAATACTGGGAATCATGGCCTAGCCAAGTTGACACACATTTTGGGGGGACACAGTTCAATCCATAAAAACTACGAAAAAACTATTGGGTCATAAAAGAAATCAAAAGTAAAATTTAAAAATTCCTTGAGTCAAACAAAAATGAAATTACAACATATCAAAACCTTTGAGACACAACAAAACCAGTACTCACAGGGAAATTCATAGCAATAACTGCCTATATTAAAAAAGAAGAAAGACCTGAAATTATTAAACTGACAACTTGAATAGAAAAAGAACAAAAGAAGCCAAAACTTATCAGAAAAAAAAAGGAAATAGTAAACATCTGGGCAGAAATAAATAAAATAGAAAAACCATAGAAAGAATCAATAAAACCAGAACTTGGTTCTTTGAATAGATCAATAAAATAGACAAACCACTGGCTAGATTGACAAAAGAAAAAAAACAGTAGAGGCATATAATTAAGAAATGGAATTGGTGACGTCACAGCTGATCCAACAGAGATAAAGATCATAACAGATTATTATGAAAAACTGTACTCCAAATTTGATAACCTAGGTGAAATGAACAAATTCCTAGAAGGACACTACCCACCAAAACTAACACAGAGGTAGAAAATTTAAACAGAGCCATTACAAAAGAAGAGATTAAAGATGTCATCAAAAAATAGCAAAAAAAAAAAAAAAAATTCCAGGACCAGATGGATACACTGGAGAATTCTACCAAACATTTAGAGAAGAGTTCACACCAATCCTACTTGATCTCTTCAAAAACATAAAAAAGGAAGGTACACGATGGAAGTCTTTCTCTGAAGCCAGCATAACCCTGAAACCTAAACCATGCAAAGGCACACACAAAAAAAGAAAATTACAGAGCAATATCCCTTATGAACATAGATAAAAAAAAATTTCAACAAAATTCTAGCCAACAGACTTCAGCAACATATCAAAAAAATCATATGCTGTGATCAAGTGAGATTCATATCACGATTACAAGGGTGGTTCAACATTAGAAAATCAATCAGTGTAAACCACCACATAAATTAAACAAATGGAAAGAACCATATAATTTTATCAACTGATGCAGGGAAGGCATTTGACGAAATTCAACACATTTTGCTGATAAAAACTTTCAGCGAAATAGGAATAGAAGGGAAATTTCTCAACATAGTTAAGGGCATGTACGCAAAACCAACAGCCAACATTACACTCATGGAGAAAGGCTAAAACCTTCCCTTTGAGAATGGGAACGAAACAAAGATGCCCATTATCACCACTCTTACTCAATACTGTACTGGAAGCACTAGCCAGAGCAATAAGACAAGAAAGAGAAAAAAAAGATACCCAAATTAGAAAGGAAGAAGTAAAACTATCACTATTTGCAGGTGACATGGTTCTACACATAGAAAACCCTGAAGATTCTACAAGAAAACTGCTGGAACTAATGTAATAATTTAGCAATGTTGCAGGGTACAAGTTCAACACACAAAAATCAGTTGGGTTCCTCTAGACTAACAAACAGTACTCCTAAGAAATCATTAAAACAATGCCATTGACAATAGCCTTTGAATCAATAAAATACCGAGGAATTAACCTAACCAGGAACATAAAAGACTTATGCAGTGAAAATTATAAAATACTACTATAAGAGACTTCCAAAAATGGAAATATATCTTGTGCTCATGGATCAGAAGACTTAATACAGTGAAAATGTCAATTCTACCTAATGCAATATACAGATACAATGCAATCCTGATATAAATGCCAACAACATTCTTTACTAAAATGGAAAAACTGATGACCAATTTTATACAGAAAGCAAAGAAACCCCAAATGAAAATTATAATGCCAATGCAATATTGAAGAAAAAGAACAAAGCAGAAGGCCTCACGCTCCCCGAAATCAAAACATACTATACAGCCACTGTAATCGAAACAGCCTGGTATTGGTTCAATGATAGACATAAGAACAGTGGAATAGAATTGAGAACTCAAAAATTAGACCCAGCTCTCTATGGGCAGGAAACCCCGGTGGCATAGTGGTTAAGTGCTATGGCCACTAACCAAAAGGTCAGCAGTTTAAATCCTCCAGGAACTCTTTGGAAGCTCTATGGGGCAGTTCTACTCTGCCCTATAGGGTCACTATGAGTCGGAATCGACTCAATGGCAGCGGGTTTGGTTTTTTTTTTTTTTTTTTAATCTATGGACAGTTGATTTTTGACAAGGGATCACAGTCCATCCAGTGGGGCAGAAATGGTCTTTTTAATAAATGGTGCTGGCAAAACTGGATAGCTATCAATAGAAAAATGAAACAGGACCCATACCTCACACAATACCAAAAACTAACTCAAAGTGGACCAAAGACCTAAATGTTAAATCTAAAATCATAAAACTCCTGGAAGAAAACATAAGGAGAAAACCATGGAACTAGTCCACAAAACATATAACATAGATGGATCTGGAGGATATAACCCTAAGTGAAATAACTCAAGTATATAAGGACAAATACTGTAGGATCTCTCTTTCACGGAAGACAAGAATATATATATATATATATATCATATATATACGTATTTTTTTTTTTTAAGATAGAAAGCAGAAATAACAGGACAATGAGGAGATAATAAGGTAGAAGGCAGATGCCAAGAAGAAAGCACCAGAAAGAGGGAGGCAGACCCAGAGAGAGAGAAGGCATTGCCAGAAGGATGGAGGTATAAGAGTGGAATGGGACAAAAGGCAGATAAAGAACAATGCAGCGGGGACACCTGGAGTGATAATGTGTAGAAATGGGCAACACAGCCAGGAAGAGGCGATTGATGAGAGGAGATAGAGATCACTGTGGGTTAAGTGACAAGATCAGACTTGAACGGTCCCCAAAGGAGAGTAGAATTGAAAACCACAAAGAGGAGGGGAAGCATTTTGAGTAAAGGACGCAGTGGAATGGGAACACTGAGATGGGCATAACGTGAGGGGACAGCGAGTAAAAAAATTGGAACACAGCGTAATGTTGAAGAAGTGGAAAGTGGATTAAAGGATCAATTCCAGTTATCAGAGGTAAAAGAGCTGGAATTCCTTTTGTTTGTTTTAGACAACAGAGAACATTGAGGGATTCTTAGCAGAGAAAAGCCTGCTAAGTCTTCCCAACCTTCTCAACCAAGATCCACAGTAAGAAATACATTTTACCTGGCAACCCGGTACACACATACATATATACAGAAAGAATGAAACAGAAAAAATCACAAAACATATTTCCCTTTGCTTGATGAGATTCGCTCTGATATTCTATCATACATGCTTTCTTTCTTCTTTTCCTTTTTTTTTTTTTTCTTTTATAGTGGTCTCAATCCATTAAGCTGATCTAGGACCCAATAATGAGTCTTGACCTGTAATTTAAAAAACACTACTATGAAAGGCATGCTTTGGGGTGAATCTGCTGATAGTGTGCAGAGTGGATTGGAGAAGCAGACACCCTCCTAATAGGTCATACTATCGCTTGGTAATCTCAGTCTTATCACTTGGTAGGCATAGTCCACTCTGAGAGCTTCACTGTTTCCTCATGAGATTAATGAGCTCATTAGACTAACATTTATCATGTGATGACCTCAAGTACCCTTCTATCCAATGTTCTTAGAGCCACTCCTGTAAAGTCACACAGCTGATTTCTGACCTCACTGTGACTGTTCTTGAGCCTTTATCTTCTTGGTCATAGGGCCTCTCCCAAATGTATCAACTAACAATGTTTTAAAAGTCTGAAAAATTTGGCAGTCTTTCCTTAGTCCTCTTAGTACCTCAGGAAGATACAAAAAAACAAAAAAACCTGTTGCTGTTGAGTCAATTCCAACTCGTAGTGACCCATAGGAGAGAGTAGAGCTGCCCCACAGGGTTACCAAGGAGTGGCTGGTGGATCCAAGCTGTCGACCTTCTGGTTAGCAGCTGAGATCTTACCTACTGCACCAGCGGGGCCCTTCAGGAAGACAGGGATGGGAAATAATAGATCCCCTAGGGAAAAGAGAAGGGAAACATGGGAAAGGATTGTCAGGGTGGCCTCCTAAGAACTGTCTCTTCCCTCCGTGTATTCTCTTGGCCAGTCAGGCACATACCAACGGGGGAGAATGTGCTGCACAGTTGCAGGTTGTCTCTATAAATAAACATGGATATTGTTTGGTTCAAAGAAAAATAGATTGGAAGCAAGGATAGTTTAATGCTGTCTACACAGTAGAGGCAGGTGACGGCTTAATTCCTTACCACTCTTATAAATTACTTTGGAAACCCAGGTGGTGTACTGGTTAAGTGCTACAGCTGTTAACCAGAAGGTCAGCAGTTCAAATCCGCCAGGCGCTCCTTGGAAACTCTACGGGGCAGTTCTACTCTGTCCTATAGGGTTGCTATGAGTTGGAATTGACTCAATGGCAGTGGGTTTGGTTTTGGTTTTGGTTATAAATTACTTGGAAACCCTGGTGGTGAAGTGGTTAAGAATTCGGCAGCTAACCAAAAGGTTGGTAGTTCGAATCTACCAGGTGCTCCTTGGAAACCATATGGGGCAGTTCCACTTTGTCCTATCAGGTCGCTATGAGTTGGAATTGCCTGAATGGCAACGGGGTTTTAGTTTTGTAATTTACTTGGATGTTGAGTTTATCAGATATAGAAGGGAACATTGATGTGACAGAAATTCACCAAGAGACTGACTTCCCATTGAACTCCACCAACTGTCACATACACAAACCCTTCCCATGCAGTACACAAATGTGGGAAAGCTCCTGAAATTTCAAGGCAAAATGTTTTATGTCCCTGTGCAAGTTCTTCCAACGTTTTCTAATTGATTTCTTGCTCTTTAGTCAATAAAAACCAGCAGATGTCATAGCAACTGACACAAGTACATTCCTGAAGAGTCATTTACCTCCTTTATTGTGGTTTGTTCTTCTCATGACTACACATACTTCCACAAATGATCATGAGAGACAGTCAAAAATGAAAAGGCATAACCTGACAATCTAAATCTAAAGGTTTTAAAAGTCTTTGTTCTTCTTTTTTTTAATTATAGTAAAACCTCTTTGTTCAGAATACTCTTACACGCAAAAGTTAGGCATTTTTTTTTTTTTTAAATGGTATTACCAAATCCTGGCAGATGGCTCATCAATCAGATTACAATTATATCCTGACAGATGGCTCATCAACCAGATTACAATAAATTCTCTGTAGTGAATGGTTATATCCATATAATATTTGCTCACTCTAATGGCGCTTAATAGAACTCAGTTGTAGTTGAGCTCTTTAAAATTCTTTTATGGCAACTGCCTTTGCCAATCCAATCCATGCATTTTTTTACATTTACTGTTTTTTTTTTTTTTTGTATGTACATGGATCCCTGGTGCCACAGCGGTTAAGCATTTCGTTGCTAACCAAAAGGTCGGCAGTTCGAATCCACCAGTTCTGCACCTTGGAAACCCAAGGGGGCAGTTCTAGTTTGTCCTATAGGGTCGCTATGAGTTGGAATTGACTCGGCAGCAAGGGTTTTTTGTTCTTGTTATATGTATAAAACAAAAAAAATACCAAACCCACTGCCATCGAGTCGATTCCGACTCATAGCCACCCTACAGGACAGAGTAGAACTGCCCCATAGAGTTTCCAAGGAGCACCTTGCAGATTCGAACTGCTGACCTCTTGGGTAGTAGCCGTAGCACTTAACCACTACACCACCAGAGTTTCCGTTACACGTATATACCCCCTAATAATTATGTTTTGTGGTTTTATTTTATATAAAATTTGTAATATGGCAATAGGCTATATATGTCAATCTCATAAATTCATATAATGTAGGACTATTAAGCATTAAATGAGAAAAAAATCTGAAGTTATGATAAAAGTTTTTTTTTTTTTTTTTTTTGCAAAAATAGAGTTTAACTGGGAATAAGAACAAAGAAAGGAATATATGGAGGACAAGATTTAGATTGCCTTGCAATTGTAGTTAAAAGAATACTTGGACCATTTTTACAAGCTCTAGAAGGGAACAAAACAGCAGAAACTCTGGGGTTTCCCAAAAAACATACTCAGAGAAACAGACTGCTAAAATTGCTTCTTCAGAGAAGTGATTATGTTTTATTAATAAATTCATAAGGAGCCAGTTTTCAAGTGCTTTTAATTTCCATTAATGTTTCTTCTTAAAGAATATCAGATACATATTCCCTATTATTCTGCATTCAAATAATTCTTATGATATCATGTGTATGTCTTACTAAATTCCAGACCTATTATCTGCATCCCTCCCCCTTGTTTCACAGAGACCTACTTCATTGTGATTTCTGACAACACAAACTATTCTTACCCTTTACCGTCTTCACCAGCTGTACAAACTCTCTCTTTTCCCATTTAGTGACTTTTTTTATTATTCATATAACAAATACTTATTACACACCTATAATAATATCAGAGGCATAAAACATATATCTTCCCTCTTCTGAGCTAGTAGTATGTTCTGTATATTAGAAAAACATTCATATGTCATGAATATATAAATATGACAGGTCTGAAAAACATCAAAACAAGTATAACGTGAATGTTCAAGGGGTAGTCATGAAGTTCTATGAGTGGACAGTTGTTTCTGTTTTAAGAATATGTTCCTTTTGTGAGTTGCCATCAAGTCGGCTCTAACTCATGGCAACCTTATGTATAACAGAACGAAATGTTGTCCCGTCTTGTGCCATTTTCATGATCATTGGTATGTTAGATTGTCAAAAAGACATATTTTGTGTCTATAAACTCTGAAAAGTGTTGATATGGTAAATACTGGATAATTCAACAATTCCGTTAAGGAGATAACCTCTTGAAATAGAAAGAGGTACATTTAGGACAAATGAAAAAAAGATACTCTTTTGCATAACAACACGTACACCAGTGTAACTGATTGTCTTTGAGTTGGGAGATAGTACAGGCAAGAAAGGTAATTACTTCCCAAAGATCTAGATAAGTCAAAGGGTACAGATCTACCATGGCTAATAGAGGGAGTTTAGATGCTCACTGGGATATTTGAGTCCTATCAAGGATAAGAGTTTAGGAAGATTGACAATGCTGCCTCACTTCCTTTGCCTTGGCACTATTATTAGAGATAAGGTGGCTGGGTGATTGGAACATCATTATAATTCAGCAAGGAAAGTCCACTTCCCTAGATTCTAGTAACCATGCTTCTGATTCCTGCTGAGTCTAAGTGACCTGGATCAAAGTTACCTGATTTGGGAAATCCAATTTTGATGTTCTATAATCTGCTTAGTGTAGACCACCCCTGGCCCATTGACAGCCCAGGTAAGAGAGATGGAGGCAGTAGCTGCTACATGAAATCAAGTTCTCCTGAGAACCTTGAACTTATGGATACATGTGTTCTGACCCTAAGCAATCAGAACTTTTCAATACATTTTCTATCAAAGAGAATTATAATAACAGTATCACGCCTTCCCTGACCACTAAACTAATACTCCAGTCATCATACCCTTGACACAGTCTTGAGTTAGGTGATAGGTCTTCTGTGAATTCACTTTTCTATCCTACAATCCAGCCAGAAATCAGGGCCTATGTAGCTGGTAAACCTATTTAAACTCTATTCTTGGGCCCATAATATTCCTGATCTAGCAGAATGACCAGAAAATGACCAGACCATTATTAAGGATAAGTCCTCAAAAATGTAATTTTATTCAAATACATAATTTCTCTTTTTAAAAAGTGCTCAGCATTCTATGTTCTCTCCAGCTAATCAACCGGAAAACTGGCCATCGCAGCTACGTCTGCATTGTTAACTTTCTCTTTAGTAAAAGGCTATGGCTGATTTAATGGTTTGTGGTGCTCACAGTTTTATAGCTAATCTCATTTCATTTAGCTTCCAAGGGCCATTTGCTTAGCTCAGGTGTCAAAGCCAGAGTAGCCTGGGTGGTGGACTTGCTCCTACCTTGGCCATTTTAAACCTTTTCTCTTAAGCGCAGTCCCACAATGCTTTCTCCAACCATCTGACTTTAGTGAAGGATGATTTTTTTTCTTCCAAATTTTTAATCTTTTCCCGCTTGTCCCTGCAAAAACAATTCAGTAATAAAGCCAGGTTGAGGAGCCAGAAACTCTAATATGGATAGCATTGCTCTGAAACCTATTTTTAAAACTCAAACCACCTGCTCCAAATGTGCATTGATTCTGTTCTTCAGCAGCATTTAAAGTTTTATTTAAATCTTAATTGTAGTGTTTATGAAAGAATGGGGATTGCCAATTTCTGGATTCAGCAGGGAGCCCCAACAATGCTATTCAAATGCTCTAAGTACCTGTCTGCACAAAGCTTTCTGTGGAGAATCATTGCCAACCTACCATTATTTCCACTGGCTCATGTTCTTCTTGACTAAGTATTCCCAGGAGTTGTAAAATAAACCAATAGGCTACATTTTAATGTGTCTTGGTTGGTTTAGGTGTAGTCATACTCATGGGTAGGGGTAAGAGACTCGTACTTCCTCCTAGTCCTCATCTCCTTTGAGCTCCCCAATTCCTTTTAATGATTGATCTCTCAATTATTCCATGTTGTTGTTAGTCAGCTCCAACTCATGACAACTCCACATACGACAGAACAAAATGTTGTCTGGTCCTGCACCATCTTCATGATCATCGGAATACTTGGGTCCGTTGTTGTAGCCACTGTATATTTTGAGTGCCTTCCAACTAAGGAGGCTTATCTTCCAGAACTCTATCAGATAATATTCTGTTGTGATCCATAAAGTTTCCACAGGCTAATTCATTAGATTGCCATGCCTTTCTTCCCAATCTGTCCTAATCTGAAAGCTCTGTTAAAACCTATCCACCATGGATGACTCTATTGATATTTGAAATACCAGTGACATAGCTTCCGGCAACATCACAGCAACACAAACCACCACAGTATGATAAACTGGCAGAGGAATAGTGGCCATTATTCCATAACCCTCAATTATTCTATAACTCTAGGAATCTCCACTCTCGTGACTGGCAGCTGAAATTCACTCTCCAGTATATGTCTGTTCCTTGTGGATAAAATGACAATACATCTCAGTTTTCCCAGGACAGTACCAGTTTATGCTTGTTTCTCAATGTAGGGTCGCTATGAGTTGGAATTGACTCGACGGCACTGGGCACTGGCTTCTCAGTGTAAGTAGTAATAGCACCTCATTTCAATCTCAAAAGTGACTCCCCTTGAATGATAAATTTTATGGTCATCCTACTCATGAAACCCCACCCAGGCAGCACCTTTGGGAGGCAGATTTAACTTCCTCACTAGCCTCAGAGTTCCACACGCTTCCTGCCTTTTCAGCCTCCACTCTACTTACATCCTTATATTCCCCAATGAACGAATTTTCCAAAAACTGAAAACCAAGCCCATTGCCATCGAGTTGATTCTGACTCATAGCCACCCTATTGAACTGTCCCATAGGGTTTTCAAGGAGCGGCTGGTAGATTCAAACTGCCTACCTTTTAGTTAGCAACCAAACTCTTAACCAATATGCCACTAGGAATCCCCAAAACCTTGGAAAACCTGTCTTTTACTCATTGCTTTCTTCAGCCTGTTCATTAGCTTTATACATTTGCCAATGTCATTTCCTTTCTCTCATGGTAAATATGTCAGAGCTGGGAACACTTGGGGAACAGATCATACTAACCAAACTCATAGGAGACTGATTGCTAAATAAAAATGCCTCTTATTATTTGTGCTGAGAAATGTAAATGCTACGTAGATCATAATATTCCTGCCAGATAATGAGTACATCTTTTTATCGATAGAAAGAATACCTTCAGGAAAGGCAATCAGTTTTGTAAGGTTGCTCAGTAACTCTAGATCAAAGAAAAGGAAGTCCAATTATGTTCATGCATTTGTTCCTTATTCTGTTGAGTGCTTACTATGTGCCAAGCTTGTGACATTAAGTAAATACCATTGAGCAAATAGAATGATCTCTTCTTCCTGAGAAGCAGGCAAACCCAAATACACTGCTTAGTACAAGCATCTTCTCCCCTGGACAAAACACTTTCATCTCTTTACTTTTCTATTTTCTTGACACTATCCAGACCAAGTCAGTTTCCTTTTGATGATCTCATCTTGACAGTTTTACAATTCATTAGACTGTAGGTAAGAGAGAGATCTTGTTCTCCCAGAAAGAAATCTATAAGACACCCTAGTGCCTTGATGGATTTTGGGGAGTGTTGTGGATTGAATTTGTCCCCCAAAATATCTGTCAACTTGGCTAGGTCATGATTCCCAGTATGAATGATTATCTACCATTTTGTCATCTGATGTGATTTCCCCGTATGTTGTAAGTCCTATTACTATGATGTAATGAGGTAGATTAGTGGCAGTTATATTGATAAGATCTACAAGTTTAGTGTCTTAAGCCAATCTCTTTTGAGATATAAAAGAGAGAAGCAAGCAGAGAGAAATGGGTACTTCATACCACCAAGAAAGCAGAGCCAGAAGCAGAGCGTGTACCGTGGACCTGAGGTTCCTTCACTGAGAAGCTCCTCAACCAAGGGAAGACTGATGACAAGGACCTTCCTTCAAAGCCGACAGAGAGAGAAAGCCTTCCACTGGAGCCTGCCCCCTGAATTCGGACTTCTAGCCTACTGAACTGCGAGAGAATAAACTTCTCTTTCTTAAAGCCTTCCACCTGTGGTATTTCTGTTATAGCAATACTAGATGACCAAGACAGGAAGTGTCTTGGTCTCACCAGAAAGTCATTTGCTAACCCTATCTTCAATTGAGTTACTCATACAGATGACTAATCTTATTCACTTTGTATCACTTAGTTACTTTATCATCATTGGGTGACTTTTTTTATCTCATTGCCAAATTCAAAGGATACACTCTATTTGGTGCCTGAAGGCACCCCTTCCTCACTCCATGTACCAACTCGTTGTTGTTGTTATTGTTGTTAATTGCCGTCAAGTTGATTCCAAATCATGTTGACCCCATGTGTGCAGAGTAGAACTGCTTCATGGGTTTTCAAGGCTGTGAATTTCCAAAGCAGATCACTAGAGGTGCCAGAGTATCCAGGGTACCTCTGGGTGAGTTCAAACCTCCAACCTTCTGGCTAGTAGTTGAGTGCAAAACCGTTTGTGCCACCCAGGGACTCATATGTACCGACTTGTTATTACATAGTTAAGTGCTGTCAAGTCGATTCTAACTCACAGTGACTCCATGTATAGCATAACGAAACGCTGCCCAGTCCTATCCCATCCTCACAATCATTACTGTATTTGAGTTTGTTGTTGCAGCCACTGTGTCTACCCATCTCATTGAGGGTCTTCCTCTTTTTTGCTGACCCTCTGCTTGACCAAGCATGATTTCCTTCTCTAGGGACTGGTCCCTCCTGATAACATGTTCAAAGCACGTGAGACAAAGCCTTCCCATCTTTGCTCCTAAGGAGCATTCTGGCTATACTTCTTCCAAGACAGATTTATTTGTTCTTCTGGCAGTCCATGGTATATGTGAATACCATAATCCAAATGCATCAATTCTTCTTCAGTCACCCTTATTCATTGTCCAATTTTCACATGCATATGAGGTGATTGAAAATACCATGGCTTGGGTCAGTCACACTTTAGTCCTCAGAGTGACATCTTTGCTTTGCTTTTTAACACTTTAAAGAGGTCTGCTTCCATGAGCATCGACTGTGGATCCAAGTAAAATGAAACTCTTGACAACTTCAATCTTTTCTCCGTTTATCACGATGTTGCTTATTGGTCCAGTTATGAGGATTTTTGTTTTCTTTAGATTGAGGTGTAATCCATACCAAAGACTGTAGTCTTTGATCTTTATCAATTAGCACTTGAAGACCTCTTGGCTTCAGCAAGCAAGGTTGTATCATCTGCATATTACAGGTTGTTAATGAATCTTCCTCCAATTCTGGTGCCACATTATGCTTCATATAGTTCAGTTTCTCTGATTATTTGTTTAGCATACAGATTGAATAAGTATGATGAAAGGATACAACCCTGACACACACCCTTCCTGATTTTAAGCCATGCAGTATCCTCTTGTTCTGTTCAAAGGACTTCCTCTTGGTCTATGTACAGCTTCTGCATGAGCACAATTAAATGGTCTGGACTTCCCATTCTTCTCAATGTTATCCATAATTTCTTGTGATCCACACAGTGGAATGCCTTTGCATAGTCATTAAAACACAGGTAAACATCTTTCTGGTATTCTCTGCTTTCAGCCAGGATCCATCTGATATCAGCAATGATATCCTCTTCATTCCCTATTCTCTTCTGAATCTGACTTGAATTTCTGTACTGACTAAACCATGATATTTCATCCATGGAAGCCATAAGAATAGAAGTTTTCCCTACTAAGTCTAGATATTGTTGTTAGTTGCCATCAAGTCGATTCCACTACTGGCAACCTTATGCAACAGAATAAAATGTTGTCTTGTCCTGCCTGATCCTCGCAACTGCTACCATATTGAAGTCCATCATTGTGGCTATTGTGTCAATTGAACTCACCAAGTGTCTCCTACACTGTCCTTGGCCCTCTACTTCACCAAACATGATGTCTTCCTCTAGCTATTGATCCCCCTTGATAATGAATCCAAAGGAAGCAAGGCAAAAAATGTTCTGTCATGATCCATGGGGTTTTCATTGGTTAATTTTTAAAAGAAGATCACTAGACCTTTTTCCTAGTCCATCTTAGTCTAGATTTTACACCTTTTTTCTGTTTCTCTCTTTTGCCTTTAATTTAAATTAACCAACATCACCTGGTTTGGTTTTAGTTGATGAAACCAAGAAACAGGTTTAAAAACTTTAGGATTCCTCTTTAATCTCATATTCTGCCTTCAGGGTTCAACGGATGAACCATCTGCCACTGGAGAGATAGTTGCTTTTTCAGATACAAGATTCATTAAGAGAATGAATAACTTAACCACAGCTTTAAGAACCTATCACTCTAGGAAGAAGAACCATTTTTGTAAGCATCACATAGTTTTCCATGTCTGCTCTGGACAAGTGGACTAGGCTAAGCTACTGTAGAAAAAAGAAGAATTTCTGATATTAAGAATTGTTAAACATTGAAAAATATTACTTAGGGTAGATAAGAATCCCTGGAAATATTTTTATGAAGCCAGCAGCTATCATTCTGTGATGTACGTGTGTGGCACTGCCAGAACATAAGAAGACAGATGTTAGAAATATGCAGGCTTTAGAGTCAAACATTAGTTCTTATCCTGGTGTACTAAAAGTGTGACTCTACACCGTATCTCAACTGTGAAATGGGCATTGTAAAGGTACCAACTTCCTTAGGGCTGGTTCCAGGATGAGAGAATGAATTCAAAATGTCTAGCACAGTACCTGCACATAGTATGTGCTCAATAACTGTTAGTTCTTTGTATATCTCTGGGTATCACAATGAAATCTCATTAGTTTGGGCTCAGCTAAATGAAAATTTATTATGCTGTTGGATGTATTTAATATTCATCCTTCACAGCAAAAATAACCTGCTAACTGATAATACATATAAATACTATTGTAAACTGAAAATCCTCTACAAATAAAAGTTGTTGATGTTTTTGTTAGCAATTCATACAGAGGCCTGGCTGGAAGTTGTTTCCTTTATCTTTGATAGCCAATAAAAATGTTAAGAGAGTACAAAGGGAATATTTAACAGGTTTAAGAGAATAAACTTTGGTTTTAAAATTTATTTTTTTGTTGTTGAAAATATACATGGCAGAACAAACACCAACTCAACAATTTCTACATGTATAATTCAGTGACTTTGATTATATTCTTCAAGTTATGCAAACATTGTCACCCTCATTTTCTAAGTTGTTCCTCCCCATTAACATAAACTCACTGCCCTCTAAGTTTCCTATCTAATCTTTCAAGTTGCTGTCATCAATTTGACTCCATATAGATAGTTCTTCAAAGAGCATGATATGCAAGGCAGACATTCTTTACTAGTTAAGCTGAACTATTATCTGGTTTAAAGAAAACGTCAGGTAATATTTTTGGTTTAAGGTTTAAGGATTATCTCAGGGCAATAGTTTTGAGCATTCGTACAGCCTCGATGGCTCCACAAAGTCTAGATTTCATGAGACCTTGAAAGGCTGTTCTGCCTTTCCCACCTTTTGATCAGGATTTTTCTATAGAATCTTTGATCAAAACAAGACCAAACTCCTTGTAAACACTTAGTACCTATTTGCACACAAATAATTACTCAACCAATCATAAATGATCCTTATTTCTTTAGAACAAGTCTCACAAAACCTCAGCTTCTTAAAACTTCAACAGCTGTTAGTTCGGATGTTGATATGAATCAACCCTGCATTTCTTCAAATTTTTCAGTAATGTCTCTTTCTTCACAGTGGAATAGAGCAGGTTTAATTTGTTTTATATCATGGATTTCCCACAGGGAAAAAACAAAATGATATTAATGTGTGTGCTAGCCTTGGTTTTACCCCACCCAGAAATAACTTAGCTGACAAAATAGCTGACAGGTTTAGTCACTTGATAACTATGAACAAAGGAAAAACGGATCCTCCTTCTTTCCATTTCTCCATCCTCATCCCCTCTGCTTCCTCCAGCCAGTTAACTGCAATCAGTCCTTTAATTAGCAAACAACTGCTCATGCAGGGCACTGTGTTAAATATTTGGAGGAATGCAAAGAGACCTTATGGGATGTACAGTCTAATTGGGGAAGCAAAATATGCCCAGAATGCGGGAAGAAGGGAATCGAGAGTGGCCGCCTAATAGGTACAGGTTTTTTTTTTTTTTTTAACTGTGCTTTAGATGGAAGTTTACAGCACAAGTTAATTTCTCATGCACAATTTATATGCATAATTTTATGTGACCCTAGCTGCAATCCCTATAACATGACTGCACACACCGCTTTTCCACCCTGGGTTTCCCGTGTGCATTCAACAAGCTCCTGTCCCTTTCTGCCTTCTCATTCTGCCTCCAGACAGGAGCTGCCCATAGAAGCATACTCTTCACGAGTATTATTTTGTGTTTTATAATCCAGTCTAATCTTTGTCTGAACAGTTGTCTTTGGGAATGGTTTTAGTTCTGGGTTAACAGAGAGTCCAGGGGCCATGTCTTCTGGGATTCCTCTAGTCTCAGTCAGACCATTAAGTCTGGTCTTTTTACATGAATTTGAGTACTGCAACCCACTTTTTTTCTGCTCCATCGGGGACTGTCTGTTGTTTCCCCTGTCACAGCAGTCATTGGTGGTAGCTGGGCACCATTTAGTTCTTCTGGTCTCAGGCTAATGGAGTCTCTGGTTTATGTGGCCCTTTTGTCTCTTT
This sequence comes from Loxodonta africana, assembly GCF_030014295.1. NCBI lineage: Eukaryota > Metazoa > Chordata > Mammalia > Proboscidea > Elephantidae > Loxodonta > Loxodonta africana. The sequence goes on from NC_087343.1 coordinate 62,858,068, forward strand.
GGCTAATATTTTCCTTGTATCTTTGGTGTTCTTCATTCTCCTTTGCTCCAGGTGGGTTGGGACCAATTAACGCATCTTAAGGCCACTCATTAGCCTTTAAGACCCCAAACGCCACTCAACAAAGTGGGATGCATGTCATTTTCTTAATAAACTTTGTTATGCCAGTTGATCTAGATGTCACACAAAACCATGGTCCCCAGACCCCTACCCCTGCTACTCTGTCCCTCCAAGTGTTTGGTTGTGTTCAGGAAATTTCTTAGCTTTTGGTTTAGTCCAGTTGTGCTCTCTTCCCCTGTATTGTATGTTGTTCTTCCCTTCACCTAAGGTAATTCTTGTCTATATTTAGTTAATGAATTCCCCTCTGCCTCCCTCCGCACCCTCATAACCATCAAAGAATATTTTCTTCTGTGTTTGAATCTTTTCTTGAGTTCTAATAATAGCAGTCTCATACAATATTTGTCCTTTTTTAACTGACTAATTTCACTCAGCATAATGCCTTCCAGATTCATCCATGTTGTGAGATATTTTGAGGATTCATCATTGTTCTTTATTGTTGTATAGTATTCCATAGTGCGAATATACCATAATTTGTTTATCCATTTGTCTGTTGATAGGCACCTAGGTTGTTTCCATCTTTTTGCTATTGTGAACAGTGCTGCAATTAACATCGGTGTGCATGTATCTATTTGTGTGAGGGCTCTTATTTCTGTAGGATATATTCCAAGGAGTGGAATTGCTGGATCTTATGGTAGTTCTATTTCTAGGTTTTTAAAGAAGTGCCAAATTGATTTCCAAAGTGGTTGTACCATTTTACATTCCCACCAGCAGTGTATAAGTGTTCCAGCCTCTCCACAACCTCCCTAACATTTTTTTTGTGTGTTTTTTGGATTAATGCTAGCCTTGTTGGGGTGAGATGGTATCTCGTTGTAGTTTTGATTTGCATTTCTCTAACAGCTAATGATAGTGAGCATTTCCTCATGTATCTGGTAGCCACCTGGATGTCTTCTTTGGTAAAGTGTCTGTTCATATCCTTTGCCCATTTTTTAATTGGTTTATTTGTCTTTTTGTTGTTGAGGTTTTGTAGTATCTTGTAGATTTTAGAGATTAGACCCTGACTGGACATGTCATAGACAAAATTTTTTTCCCAGTCTGTAGGTTGTCTTTTTACTCATTTGATGAAGTCTTTTGATGAGCATAACTGTTTGATTTATTTTAAGAGCTTCCAGTTATCTAGTTTCTTCTCTGGTGTTTGTGCATTGTTAGTTATGTTTTCTATTCTGTTTATGCCATGTATTAGGGTTTCTAACATCGTCCCTATTTTCCTTCCATTATCTTTATTTTAGATTTTATATTTAGGTCTTTTATCCATTTTGAGTTAGTTTTTGTACATGGTGTGAGGTATGGGTATTGTTTCATTTCTTTTTGTAGATGCATGCCCAGTTATGCCAGCACTATTTGTTAGACTGTCTTTCCCCCATTTAAGGGACTTTGGGCCTTTGTCAAATATCAGCTGCTTATATGTGAATGAATTTACATCTAGATTCTCAATTCTGTTCTATTGGTTTATGTATCTGTTGTTGTACCAGTACCAGGCTGTTGATGACTACCATGGCGGTATAATAGATTCTAAAATCAGGTAGTGTGAAGCCTCCCCCTTTGTTCTTCTTCAGTAATATTTTACTTATCTGAGGCCTCTTCCCTTTCCATATGATGTTGGTGATTTGTTTCTCTATCTCATTAAAAAATGTCATTGAAATTTGGATTTGGATTGCATTGTGTCTGTAGATCGCTTTGGGTAGAATTGACATTTTCACAATTTTGAGTCTTCCTATCCATTAGCAAGGCATCTTTTTCCACTTATGTAGGTCTCTTTTGGTTTCTTATAGTAGTGTCTTGTAGTTTTCTTTGAATACATCTTTTACGTCTCTAGTTAGATTTATTCCTAAGTATTTTATCGTCTTGGAGGCTATTGTATTGATTTGGTGATTTCGTTTTCAATGTTCTCTTGTTGGTGTAGATGAATCCAACTATTTATGTATGTTTATCTTGTATCCTGATACTTGCTGAAATCTTCTATTAGTTCCAGTAGTTTTCTTGAGGATTCTTTAGGGTTTTCTGGGTATAAGATTATATCATCTGCAAATAAGGATGCTTTTACTTCTTCCTTACCAATTTGGATGTGCTTTATTTCTTTTTCTTGCTTTATTGCTCTGGCTAGGACCTCCAGCACAATGTTGAATAAGAGTGGTGATAAAGGGCATCTTAGTCTGGTTCCCATTCTTAAGGGAAATGCTTTCATGCTCTCTCCATTTAGGATGATGTTGGCTGTTGGCTTTGTATAAATGCCCTTTATTATACTGAGGAATTTCCCTTCTATTCCTATTTTGCTGAGGGTTTTTTATCATGAATGGGTGTTGGACTTTTTCAAATGCCTTTTCTGCATCAGTTGATAAAATCATGTGGTTCTTTATCTTTTGTTTTATTTATGTGATGGATTACATTGATTGTTTTTCTAATGTCAAACCATGCCTACATAAGTGGTATGCATCACACTTGGTCATGGTGAATTATTTTTCTGATATGTTGTTGAATTTTATTGGCTGGAATTTTGTCGAGGATTTTTGTGTCTGTGTTCATGAGGGATATTGATTTGTCTGTAATTTTTTTTTTTTTTTTTTTTTTTTTTGTGGTGTCTTTACCTGGCTTTGGTATCAGAGTTATGCTGGCTTCATGGAATGAGTTTGGAAGTATTTCTTCCTCTTCTATGCTCTGAAATACCTTTAGTAGCAGTGGTGTTAACTCTTCCCTGAAAGTTTGGTAGAATTCTACAGTGAGGCTGTCAGGTCCAGGGCTTTTGTTGTTTTTGTTGGGAGTTTAATTACCTCTTCAATCTCTTCTTTTCTTATAGATTTATTTAGTTGTTCCACCTCTGTGTTAGTTTAGGTAAGTAGTGTGTTCTAGAAATTTGTCCATTTCCTCTAGGTTTTCAAATTTGTTGGAGTACTATTTTTCATAGTATTCCGTTATGATTCTTTTAATTTCATTTGGATCTGTTGTGATATTGCCCATCTCATTTCTTATTCAGGTTATTTGCTTCCTCTTCTGCTTTTCTTTTGTCCATTTGGCCAATGATTTATCGACTTTGTTGATTTTTTCAGTGAACCAACTTTTGGTCTTATTAACTCTTTCAGTTGTTTTTCTAGTCTGTATTTCATTTAATTCTGCTCTAGTTTTTATTATTTCCTTTCTTCTAGTGCCCGTGGGTTTCTTTTGCTACTGTCCTTCTATTTATTCAAGTTGTCGGGTTAATGTGTTGATTTTGGTCCTTTCTTTTTGTATATGTGCATTTATTACTATAAATTGACCTCTGAGCACTGCTTTTGCTGTGTCCCAAAGGTTCTGGTAGGATGTGTTTTCATTCTCATTTGGTTCTGTGAATTTCTTTGTTCCATTCTTGATTTCTTAAATAACTCAGTAGTTTTTGAGCAAGATGTTCAGTTTCCATATATTTGATTTTTTTTTTTTCCTTGCTTTTTCTGTTATCGATTTCTACTTTTATGGTTTTAGGGTCAGAAAAGATGCTTTATAATATTTCTATGTTTTGAATTCTGTTAAGGCTTGCTTTGTGGCCTAATATGTAGTCTGTTCTGGAGAATGTTCCATGTGTGTTGGAAAAGAAAGTATACATGGCTGCTGTTGGGTGGAGTGTTCTGTATATGTCTGTGAGATCAAGTTGGTTGATTGTGGCATTTAGATCTTCCGTGTCTTTACTGAGCTTCTTTCTGGATGGTCCGTCCACCAAAAGTGGTGTGTTAAAGTCTCCTAGTATTATTGTGGAGATGTCTATCTCTCTTTTCAATGCTGTAAGAGTTTGTTCTATATATTTTGGAGCCCTGTCGTTGGGTTCATACATATTTATTATGGTTATATCCTCCGTGTATATTGACCCTTTAGTCTTTATATAGTGTTCTTCCTTATCTTTTGTGATGGATTTTGCTTTAAAGTCTATTTTGTCAAAGATTAGTATTGCCACTCCTGCTCTTTTTTGATTGCTGTTTGCTTGATATGTTTTTGTTTTTTTTTCCCATCCTTTGAGTTTTAGTTTGTGTCTTTGAGTCTAAGATGTGTCTCTTGTAGGCAGTATATAGATGGATCATGCTTTTTTAATCCATTCTGCCAGTCTCTGTCTCTTTATTGGTGCATTTAGTCCATTTACATTCAGAGTAATTATTGATAGGTATGAGTTTAGTGTTGTTATTTTGAAGTATTTTTGTGTGTGTGTTGTTGACAGTTTCTTTGTTCCACTTGATTTTCTGTGCTGAGTTGTTTTTCTTTATATATTTTATTTTCATCTTTTTTATTATTGTTGATTTTGTATTTGCTTAGTCTTTATGGTTTTCTTCTTTTCTTATTTTGATGTGTAGGATTGTTAGTTTCCTTAGTGGTTACCCTTAATATTTACCTCTATTTTTTTAGGTTTAAACCAGTCTTTTATTTCTTGATATTGCCTTGACTTCCTTTTCATATGAAAGTTCTGTGACTGCATTATTTAGTCCCTCTTTTTTGCTTTAATGTTGTCATCTTTTACATATTGACATCTCTGTTTCCCTATTTTCAGTGTTTCAGCTTTGATTTTTGTGTGTGTGCGTGTGCGTGTGTGTGTGTCTTCCCTCTGTGGGTTGATATTTTGTTGTTCTGGCCTGTGTTCTAGTCTGATGCTACTAATTTTCTGACTGGAGGATTCCATTTAGTATTTCTTGTCATTCTGGTCTGGTTTTTACAAATTCCCTTGACTTCTTTGTATCTGGAAATGCCCTAATTTGCCATCATATTTGAGAGACAGTTTTGCTGGATATATAATTCTTGGCTGGCAATTTTTTCCTTCAAGGGTTTTTATATATCATTCCATTACCTTCTTGCCATCATGGTTTCTGCTGAGTAGTCAGAGCTTAGTCTTATTGACTCTCCTTTATAGATGACTTTTGTTAATCCCTAGACACTCTTAAAATTCTCTCTTTATCTTTGATTTGGCAAGTTTGGTTATAATATGTCTTGATGACTTTCTTTTGGGACCTACCCTGTATGGGATTTGATGACCTTCTTGGATTGGTATCTTCTTGTCTTTCACGATACAAGGGAAGTTTTCTGCCAAAAATTTTTCAACAATTCTCTCTATATTTTCTGTTATCACCCCCCCCCCCCCGCCCCACACCCTGTTCTGGAACTCCAAGCACTCATAGGTTATTCCTGTTGATAGAGTTCCACATAATTCTTAGGGTTTCTTCACTTTTTTTTTTTTTTAATTCTTTTATCTGGTTTTTCCTCAAATAAGTTGGTGTCAAGTGCTTTATCTTCGATCTCACTAACTCTGACTTCCATTGCCTCAGTTCTGCTGCTATGACTTTCTATTGAGTTGTCTAATTGTGAAATTTAATTGTTAATCTTTTGAATTTCTGTTTGCTATCTCTCTATGGATTCTTGCAGCCTGTTAAAATTTTCATTATGCTTTTGTATAACCTTCTTAATTTTTCTTTGTCTGTGTGTTCCTTGTCTTGTTCTGCATTTTGTCTGATCTCCTTCCTGATCTCTTAAATATCTTGGTATATTAATCTTTTGAATTCTACCTCAAGTAACTCCAAGACTTTATCTTCCTTCAGGAGGTTTGTTGGTTCTTTGTTTTGGTCACTTCCTAAAGCCACTATGGTCTGCCTTTTTATGTGATTTGATATTGACTATTATCTCTGACCCATCAATAAGTTATTATATTTATTTATTTTATGTTTGCTTACTGTATCCTAGCCTCTTGTTTTGTTTTTGTATGCTCAAATAGGCTGGTAGTGTGAGCTACTTTGATTATTGTCATCTTTGAAGCTCTGACGTCCTGTCTCCCTGTGGTTAGAGCTGTTACTAGGTATGTGAGCCCAGGAACCCGTTCACTTTACTTGTGTAGATTCAGCTCAGGTGTCCAGATAATCGGTCACTAAGTGTGTGGTGCAGGCTCTCACCTACAGTCCTAGATAGGCAGGACTATGCAGGTGTGATTGGATTAGCACAGGTATTTAGCTGCAGCAGGGAGTTATGTGCTGAGCAAGGTAGGGGGCTGTTGGCTGCCCCTGATTGCCTGGGTAAAGGTGTGTCCCTGTCCTCTACAGCACATACTAGGCTAGGTGGAGTGGGTGGTGCCACCAGTCCTCACACCCCTGATCTGGGTAGGTGAAGACCCTGCTTAATGGGCAGGGTGGTATCAAATGTCTCAAATCTACTACTCCCCTTGAGCTGTTGCAGTTGAAAATAGGCTTCGGGTATATACCCTGTTGTACTGTGCTAATGAGGGTCTGTGCTGTTGGAATAAGCCCACACGGGTCTGGGCTAGGGTGAAAGGCATTCAAAGTCCACGGACCCCTTGTGCCTGTGCCTAGGCAAAGAGGCTATGCCTGCCCTGAGTTCCCAGCTTAGGGGAACTGGCAGATTATTTTTTTCCTGTTTGTTAATTTATTCCCTCTCCATAGCAAGGAGAATGGCTTAGGGCATGCAACAGGTCCCACTTCCAGCCTAGGAGGTGTGGCAATCACTGAAGACTGACAAGGACCAAAGCAGAGCTGGGAGGGGGTGGGTAAATGGGAGAGGTACTTCCCAGAGGAGGGAAGAGTTTTTTGATCCCAGGCAGTAGGTTAGACACTTGCACTTAACTTTCGCAGATTCAGCACCACTTCTCCCTGGTTCTGGAGGCTTGAGCAGACTTTCTGCCACTCAGTTTCTCCCGATGTGGAAAACATGTCCCTAGTGTTACTGCTTGCCTCAGTCCATATGAACCAGCCCATCCAGGCTACAGTGTGCCAGCCAGGTCAGGTCTGGCAAATCCTCCCTGCTTCTGAACTGTCTCTTCCTCCCCCTGCTGCTCACTTAGACTCCTCAACTTTGTCTTTGATATTCAGGGCTTCTAGATTGTCATATATAATTGATTCACTTGTTTTTTGGGGTCTTTGTTGTAAGAGGGACCATAGGAAGCATCTGACTACTCTGCCATCTTGGCCCCACCTATGGGGTTTCTTTTGGAGTGATAAAAATGATCTGGAGTTAGTGGTGATGGTTGTACACCATTAGGAATGTACGAGACGCCACTGAATTGTACACTATAAAGTGGTTAAAATGGTGACTTTTATGTTATCTGAATTTTGCACCTAATACAAAATTGCAACTAATAAATTCCAAATATATGGTAGAGAAAAAAATGGTAGGGAGCAGGTAATACTCAATAAGCTACAGTCATCAGGTAAGACCTTATAAACTAGTTGCCTTCTAGTTGGTTCCAATTCATGGCGACCTCATGTGTGTTAGAGTAGAATAGTGCTCCATAATGTTTTTAGTGGCTGATTTTTCAGAAGGAGATCACCAAGCCTTTCCTCCAAAGTGCCTCTGGGTGGACTCAAACACCCAACCTTTGAAACACATTAACTCTTTGCACCTCATGACCTTATAGCTGAGTGGGAATTCACCTAGGCCTTGAAGGCTTTAAACATAAATGCCTACAGGGTATGTGAGGTGATGTAAATAAGTAAATTAGTAACTCTGCCAGGTGTAAAATCCAAACACAATTTGTTTGCAGACATAGACAAATGTTTCACAAAAGTAATGTACTCTCTCATTTCACCTGAAATAAGAAGTCCTGTCTGTGTAGCATCCATTTTCTGTTAATAAAGATGAGTGCAAATGCAAAGAGAACTGACAATTGAAACATGGATTTAATGCCAAGGAGACAGAGAGATAATGGTAAACTAGAGAGAGAACACCCTTCTAAAGTGGACCAGCCACAGACATCTGGATGGGCTATTATGGACTCACTGAGTATCCCAGTTTTTAAAAATAAGCCCCAAATCTGAATTTTTATGTGAAAATCTCTCTAAAGTTTGGTTTAACATAAAATTTGTAATAGTTAGCAACCTCTGTTTTGAAGATTAAGTTGGCCTGGGGAGGGGGAAAGGATGAAGGAGTTCTTCAAGAAGAATCACAGAAGGGCAATGCTGTAAAGGGACTGTGTGAAGCCTATTCACCAGACAGGGAGTGTACAGGCTAGGCTGAAGTAGAGGGTTTGAGATGTGAGTGCAGGTGTTGGGATGAGATTGGGTCATCTTCGTAGTTAGCTGCAGTCAAATCAGCCCACAATTCATGGGGACCCCATGCACAATGGGATGAAATGCTGCCCAGTCCTCCTCCATCCCCATGTTCATTTGTGGACTAGACCTTTGCAATCCATAGAATTTTCATTGGCTGATTTCCAGGCCTTTTGTCTTAGTCTTAGTCTGGAAGCTCAGCTGAAACCTGTTCAGCATCATAGCAACCCACAAGCCCCCAGTGACAGGCAGCGCATGAGCAGGAGCAGATTAACTGGTAAGCAAGGTACGCACGGGCTTAATGTGTATACTTACTAATCTGTAGTACACAATTTCACATGGGTTTAACAACATCGAAGATGTGGTGAAAAATATCTTTTCTCTACATCGACCAGAATTTGTGAAGGTCAGAATGACTCTTGCACATTGACAGAAGCAGGAGAAAGCTACCATCCAGTCAGGCCTATCTAAGGACAAAGACTCAGAGGCTAAAATACTTGAACAATTTTTAGCAACACTCGTCTCTGGCCCATCTTCTGCTCTTGCTGCTTTCCAGCCCTGGTCTGCTTCCTTTGGTCCTTCTTCAGAAAAGTAGGTCAGATCCTTACCCGTAAAGTCTGTCTGAAGGCTGTGACCCAGCGTGGATAAGCTTACACAACAGCTCGTCCCACTGCTCAGCAATGCCTAGTTCTGGTCCAAGTGTCACCCAGCCGAAGAGAGACCTTTTCTTACAGCTCTGGCTTAACAAATTCCACAGGAAAGGGAAGACAATCATTGGACCTGCCGATTGAATCTGGAAATATAAGGTCTTCTCATTTGGGAGTTTAGGAATTTAAGACCATATCATGGATTTTTAAAAATTAGAGATGAAAATGACTTACTGCAGTACGAGTTTAGCAGTTACTTTCCCTCTACAAAAAGAAATAACAGTTGGAATTTTTCTTTAAAGTAAAGTTAAAAAGACCAGTCAGAGTGTCCCAAATGCTGTTTAGGATTTTTCTGGGGTGGAAAAAAAAAAGCAATTCTCAAACCAGCTTATGAAAACAAAAGGCTTTTCACAATATGGGATTCACAATTGATATATGGGAATGAATGAAATGCTGCCTGTAAAACTATTTTAAATGCACTGGAGAAAGGGGCTGGGAAAGCGGTTGCTGAATGCTCAGTATTGCAGTTGTGATTATGACCGGTAATACAGTGCAGTTTCAAGTTGAATGGAGTCTCTCGTGGGGTACTGTGACATTTCAGTACTCTTCAAGTGCCAGAGTGACAGCCTGCAGCCTGCCACCTCAGTGAGCAGCATGCTTTCGGCATAAAGGCCCTGCTTGCTGCCCTGTGGGTGTTGGTCTGAAAAGGTGCCAGACTTCTCTGAGGCCCCAGGCCTCCCAGGGTCTTCAGGGAGCAAATGGAGAAAGCAGTGCCAGCAAGCCAGGCCCATGCCTGCAAGCCAAGCTGTATGGGGTTCATGTTCTTCAAGTTCACCGGAATGTATTAAAACCTACTCCCCAGGGGCAGATTATCCAACACGCAAGTAAGCACGGAGCTTATCTTGCTTACCAGATCATCTGTAGTGAACAATTTTACTTTCTTTTTTTTTTTTTTTTTACCACATCGAAGATTCTGCTTCTAGGTATGGCTGCCACTGTCTCTCTCTCAACCCCACAGACCTTCCTACAAAATGAAAGCATTTTTTAAATTTACAATTCCTGACAGGGGTGGATGACTCAGTAAGCAAGGTAAACACAGGCTTATTTGTGCTTACTTAGTAGTTTCACCTCATCCTGTGTGAAATTGTTCATTACAGATGACCTGGTAAACAAGGTAAACACTATGCTTACTTTGCTTATTGGATAATCTGCTCCTGCTACTCCCCAATAAGCAGGTGCTCTCTCTTCTTCACTGAGACCACAGCAAAAAGGAATTGAATTTAACATTTGTATGAAGGGTTCATGCTGGGCATTTGGGAGACATGTTCTGTTAGAGGAATCTGTCAGCCATTGGAATGGTTTCACCGTTAAAGCATAAGATTCCTTCTGGAGAGATCTCTGACAGGCAATATGCATTCTCATTCATTTAGGACAGTGGTTCTTTTATTTTTTTCTTAGTTGTAACAGCTTTGTTAAGACATAAAAGGAGACTTGGTGGCATAACGCTCAAGCACTTGGCTGCTAACCAAAAAAGCTGGCAGTTTGAAGCTACCCAGCAGTTCCATGGGAGAAAGACCTGGCAATCTGCTTCCATAAAGATTATAGCCTAGGAAACCCTATGGGGCAATTCTGCTCTGTCACATGGGGCCGCTATGAGTTGAAAGTCAACTCAATAGCACCTAACGACATTGAGATATAACTCACATACCATACAATTCACCCATTAAAAGTTTATATATCAATGTTTTTTTAGTACATTCATAGTTTTGCAATCATCACCACGATCAATTTCAGAACAAGCAATTTTCATTGTCTCAAAAAAAAAAAAAAAACCTTACCAATAAGCAGCCCCTCCCATTTCCCCTCATTCTCCCCCAAACCTAGGCAACCACTAATCTACTTTTGTCTCTATGGATCTGCCCATTCTAGATATTTCATATAAATGGAATCATACAAAATGTGGTCTTTTGTGACTGGCTTATTTTATTGAGCATAATGTCTTCAAGGTTCATGTATGTTGTAGCATGTATCAGTACTTCATTTCTGGCTATTGTTGAATAACATTCCATTGTGTGAATACACCATATTATGTTTATCCATTCCTCAGTTGATGGACATTTGGGCTGTTTCTTTTTACCTTTTATCTATTGTGAATAATGCTGTTATAATCATTCATGTACAAGTTTTTGTGTGGACATATGTTTTCATTTCTCTTGGGTCTGTACCTAGGAGTGAAATTGCTGGGTCATATGGTAACTGTATGATTCTCCATTTGAGGAACTGCCGGACTGTTTTCCAAAGAGGCTTCACCATTTTATATTTTCTCCAGCAAAGTGAGAGGACAATAATTCTCAACCTTTTACATGTATAAGAAACCTCTTCAGAAGCTTGTTGAAAATTTATATTCCAAGGCCCAATCCACTCCTTGTAATGTCAGTTCAGTAAGTCTAGGGTAGGAGTCCCTGGAGCATTTGGCTGCTGACTGAAAGTGCGGAGGTTCCAGTCCACCCAAAGAAACCTCAGAAGAAAGGCCTGGCAATCTACTTCTAAAAAATCAGCCATTGAAAACCCTATAGAGCACACTTCTACCCTAACACACATGGGATCGCTGTGAGTCAGAATCAGCTTAAGGGCAACTGGTTTTATGTCTGGGGTGGAGTTTAGAAGTTTCATGCACTTCAGGTGATTTTAAGCTGGTGGGCCTCCATCGTATGAAGTCGGGATGTAAGATCACAACCACTGGGCACCACAGTGTGTTCTGATTTGCAGGGCCTCTCTCTGCCACCCACTCAGTCATATACACAGTATGAAGAGGACAGAGTGTTGTCGTCGTGCTTTTTCCCCTCTTTCTTCAATGTAACTAACACATTTTTCCTTAAGAAATCTTTCCCAAGCATCTATGTTGGTCCCTGGCATGGAATGAAGCTGAAGCAAGGGTTAAATGTAGATTAGTGCCCAGCAGTGCCTGTAATGGCTTCTGGAAAGGGCAGGAGTGATCCTTCCAGAATCAGACATAAAAAGGCCTAAAACAGAGAAGTGCTGAGTGGCAGCTCAAGGCTTATCCAACTCAGGAACAGTGCTATCTCTGCCAGAGAGAAATTAGAAAGGTTCTAATGAGAGAAGAATGAGACAGAATAATTGGAGTTTCTCTGGTTAATTCAAGGTGCCCACTGATTCGATGAGGAAGTCATATGAGTACACTGAAGTTATTAGTATCAGATGATGTAGTCTGAGGGACCGGTGTCTGAGGCTGGAAGCTGAATCAGTAACCTATTTATCAGGAGGTCTTGGTCAGATTTCGCAGTTGGCTTGCTGTGTGACCTTGGGCTACTTACTTGATCTTGCTTAACCACACTCTCCTCCCAAGCAAATTGGAGGTGATCTTCAGAGTCTTGTAAGAAAGACTGGCTCTATAGCTGTCATTGACTGACTGCTGGCTCCCACTGATGTTTGTATGTATAGTGGAAGGTTACAGATTTCTGAGAACAAGTTGTTGTTGCTATAAAAAAACAAAAAACAAAAAAAAATCACTGTCAAGTCGATTCTGACTTATCTCGATCCTACAGATGAGGTTAAGATACTGAGATACTGGGAGGTAAAAAAAAAAAAAAAAGCTGTAAAATCCAACAAAGAGTTAGTGAAGGAAAAATGCTATAGTGCTCGGGTTTCTGTTCTGATTTAGGCCATGAGCTTTAAACACCTGGTGGTGCAACAGTTAAGTGCTCGGCTGCTACTGAAAGGCTGGCAGTGTGAACTCACCCAGCAGCTTTGTAGGATAAAGACCTGGCGATCTGCTTCTATAAAGTTTACAACCAAGAAAACCCTATGGGGCAGTTCTACTCTGTCACATAGGGTTGTTATGAGTAGGAAATCAACTTGACAGCACTTAACAACAACAACAGACACATAAAGGTGTGGGACTTATGTGGCCTCACAAACGGTTGATGGAATAAAGATGCTCATTGACCTCAATGGAGGATCATTTATTGCACAGTAAACTTTCTTTTGCCCTGAACCAAAACCATTAAATGCTAAAATAATACTGGCCTTTATTTTGATCCTGAATATCTCATTTTGTGACAAACTTGTGACAAGTGGGACCAGCATATATGATCAATGAGAGGCAGTCTAATTTCCAGAACCAACTCTAGAATTCTATATAGAGATACACCTGCCATGATGGTCGTCATGGTGAATCTTAAGCATTATAAGATGCCAGAGTACCTTTGGAATCATTAAGGAAAGATTGAGTTTCATTTGGTGTACTGACAGTGTTAAATCTAGTTAACTGCATTTTTATTATTTAAACTGATGATTGTTTATGGTATATAAACAATTTGTTGTGTTGTTTATGGAGCACCTGGCGGATTTGAACTGCCAACCTCTTGGTTAACAGCCGTGGCACTTAACCACTATGCCACCAGGGTCTCCGTGTTTTAAATAGTACCTGCTATATTGGGATCACTCAATATATGTTGGTTTATTGTTGTCGTCGTCATAACATTTTCCAGTTTGCCTGGCACTGTTACATATGTTTATATATATATTTGAGCCTCATAATAAATACCCCGGAAGGTAAGTAAGACAAATTTCATAAATAAGAAAAGTGAGGATAAAAGAAAGTGAATTGCCCATAGTTCGAAGCTGGTAAGTGTTGATATTGGGGCTAAATCACCCATCTCTTGACTGGTGGTCCATCCCTCCCCCCATATCACAGCATCTCCTTCTCCAGTCACTCTGGATAGATGGAGTGCTCTTATAATATGGTTGTCTGTTCCTCAGACACTTAGTGGCTGTGCCTTCCTGGGGTGCCAGGTTAATGTTGAGGAGCTTGGAGCTTGATAGCTCTCAGGATCAAGGATTTGAGTTGTTCACTAACATCACAGGGTGTCTGGAAGCCCAGATAGGAGTCCCATTTGACAGCAGATTATATGGATTACCACCTTTACACAATGGCTAAATCTTTTTTGATCTCCTTCAAGTTCAATGGCTTCCCAAATCACACTAATAAGTAAAAGAAGTGTTAGCTGAAGAAATGTGAAAATCGAACCTGTAAGTGAAATCTTTGTGCCAAATTCTGAGTTTTTTTTTTTTTTTTTTTTTTTCTGAAAGTCTCATCCAGGAACCTTCTTCAGTGGGTTTTTGGTATCTTGTGACATAAAGCACTCTCCTGTTAGCACTGAGATATTCCCCACAAGGATGCAAACAGTTCTGACATCTTAGCATCAAAGATGCTGCTTAGATCCATACTTGCCCTCCTTAAAATAAAATCTGGAAACCAAATGGGTGGAAACTGAATGATCTAGCCCTACAGACTGTGCAAATGTTAGAAAAGAGAGTTTTATGTGGCAGTTCTACTCTGACTCATAGGGGCTCTGTGAATTAGAATTGACTTGACAGCAATGGGTTTTTTGGTCTTGGTTAACACCAAATGGTGTTATCTGTAGAAAGAAATGCATAGTGTAAGACAGCCATAAAAGGACTATTCAAGGAGACAAATGAAAGAGAAATACATATCGAAGCTAGTTTGAAACATCCACCAGTATTTTATAGAACCTGGCTCTCCTGATGCTTCTTCAACCCAAATCCTGCAATTATTCACTTGATTTTAACAACAGAATACACAGTAGTTGGTAAAATTCAAGCTCAGATGCAGTTCGTCCCACCAGATAGTGTCATAACTAAATTAGCAATTTTGACACACAAGAATTGCTTTTTGTAGTCTAACCTTCAACACTATTTAAGAAAATAAGTATCTCTGGGTTATCATAGGGGTTTTGACATGGATTCTTTCTCCTTTGGCCTCATAAGCTAGGATGAAATCACATGATTTAATTGCTCTGAATCCATGTGGCTCCACTGAGATAGGGCCAGATGCAACCAGAAGGATTTATAGGCTGGAAAATTTGGAATGGATTAGAAAAGCATTTCTGTGTTCTGCCCAATGCATCCTAAATCAACGGCCCCAGAATGGCCCAGAGTGATCTCTGGCTTGTCTAGTGGGAACGTTGTCATGGCAACTGACTGGCAAGCTCAGCCAGTGGAATGTGAATACAAACAATAGAGTGATAAGATTGTGTACAGAGCAGCATACAGAGAGAGCTGCTTCTACCCAGTCAGTGATGCATCAGTGGAAGTGTAAAACTGTCGCTGCATTTTGTACCTTTTTGCAATTCTGGCAGCTCATTTGAAATTTATCAAGTGTCTCCTCCCAAGTGTCTGTAAAGCATTGCTGCTGATAGATAATGGAAGCTGTGGAAAAAAATTGCACCAGTAGATAGGTGCAGTGGTATACAAAGCCCCAGAAGGCTGTTAGGCTAACACTTCAAAATATCCTAATAGAGGAAGAAGCACACCTAAGGGAAATCCTATGACTCTTTAGTGCCACCTTGTGTCTTGTTAAAAACCAGTTGCCACCGAATTGATTCCAATTCAGGGCAACCTTGTGTGTGCTGAAGAGCACTGCTCGCTAGGGTTTTCAAGGCTGTGACCTTTCATAAGCAGATTGCCAGGCCTGTCTTCTGAGGCACTTCTAGGTAGGTTCGAACCACCTACCGTTTGGTTACTAACCAAGCACTTAACCATTTGTGCCACCCAGGGCCACCCTATCTTGTTACTCAAAACCAAACCCTTTGCTGTCGAGTTGATTCCAACTCACGGTGACCCTATAGGACAGGGTAGAACTGCCCCATAGGATTTTCAAGGATGAGAACTTTAAGGAAGCAGACTGCCATATCTTTCTGCTGAGGAGTGGCTGGTGGGTTCAAACCGCCTACTTTCAGTTAGCAGCCGAGCGCTTAACCACTGCATCACCAGGGCTCCGTGTCACTGGAAATTCACCAAAAGCTCACCTTCAAACCCTTCACTGGGCAGCAGCAAGCATACATTGAAAAAGTTGGAGGTGGATCCTGTTGGAGTTTGTTAATTCCTTTTGTAGAAAAATACACATATGAAGTCTTCTAGGCCTCGAATTGATCATAAAAATGAAAATTAATAATTTTGGTAAAACCTGGGAATGGGAAAAGAAGAAAGTGCCAGGTAACACCAGTCCCAGAAAAGATTGCAAGCGGCTACTTAGTGGACTGGGGATCGGGGCCAGAGATGGTAAAGACAAGCCAGTATTGAGGTGTCTTGATGTTGCCGTCACTAGTAAATACTTGCAAAGGAATTTCTAACCTATTCAGACATGCTGATGGCATAAATGAATCAGTGGAGAAAAATAAAATTCGGACATCACCAATTCTACTTTATAACCCCATTGTTCACAGTTAATGGGGAGCAAGATGGTAAGTGGAACCTCATGCTCACCTCTCATTTCTTACCCAAACCAAACCCACCACCCTCTGCTGCCCCACCATCAACCATTACCATCAAAAACCATAAAGTCCCACTTAATTTCAGCAGAAGCATGTAATGACCAAGCTGTGCTTCTGTGTGTTTCTTCCAGGGTTTGAGTTCTTTGAAACAAGTGCCAAGGATAACATTAACGTCAAGCAAACATTTGAGCGCCTTGTGGATATCATCTGTGACAAGATGTCAGAGAGCTTGGAGACCGACCCGACCATCACTGCCGCAAAGCAGAACACAAGACTGAAGGAAACCCCTCCCCCACCACAGCCCAATTGTGGCTGTTAATGTCCCCATACGCACAGGCAGCTCCAGTGGGTTCATCTGCCAACAAACAGCATTGATAAATGGTCGATTAGCCTTCATTTATACTGCCTAATAGTTATTTGAGGGAAGTTTTTGATGTTGATGGCTCATACATGCATTCAATACTTAGGAGATATGCTGTGTTCATATGTGGCAAATGTGTGATCTTAAATTTGTAAGGACTAGCCATCTATAAACATCTGATATTTGCATGTGACTAGGTATTTGTCTTCTAGGCTTTTTTTTTTTTTCTTCAAATTTCTTCTCAGCTAAGCTACTGTTGTGACCTCAGACAATAATATCACCACAACTGACTTTTGTGCCACAGATTCAAACTATGCTCTTCACTTATAGAGATGATAACTGAGGGACTGTGTGTGTGTGTGTGCGTGCACGGGCACACTTGCACCCATGTGTGTGTATGCATGCGTGCACATACATACACATAAGCAGAGAAGATTTCAGGAGACCTCATGTCTTCATTTGCTTTACTCTTAACTAAAATTAAGTGGAAATATTACTCACAATCAGGGAGACTGTCATGGGGCTGGTTAGTTTACTGCTCAGGAAATGTGTCTATTTTTCTCTGTTAATATCTGAGGAGACCACTGACTATAAGGAAATTGAAAAATTGTTTTTATGGTCCTTGAAAATTTCCTAAGGCATTAACATGACTGGAACTAGAATGAAACAAATTTTAGTTTACATGTTTAAATAAGCAATTGCTCTAACCCAGGATTACTATTTCCATGGGCTCTACCCAATGTTCTGAATATTTGGGGGGCATTAAACAGACTGAGGAGTCTCTGGGGGATGCAAACGATTAATATGCTCGGCCGCAAACCTAAAGGTTGGCAGTTCCAGTCACTCAGAGGTGCCTGGGCAGAAAGGCCTAGCGATCTACTTCTGGAAAATCAGCCATTCCAAACCCTGTGGAGCAGTTCTACCCGTACACACATGGGGCTGCCGTGAGTCCGAGGTGACTCTATGGCGGTTGGTTGGTTGGTTGGTTGGAGCAGACTGAGACTTATCTGCTAAATGCCAATTATGCAACAAGCTTTTTTTTTTTTTTTCTTTTTAGCTAAAGAGGGTATGAGTATCTGTAGAATTCCAAGGTCTGGTCTCCCCCCGTTTTCTTAATGTCTTGCCCCTTATCACATACACACCACCACCACCACCACCACCATGGTCACTTTCTTGGAACCATCACCAGCTCTTGAAACGGAGGATTCGTTGAAGCTTTCTTACACTCCTCGTCCCATAGGGTGTAGGCTTACTTCCTCAGCCATTGCCTTCCACTCAAAACACAGCTAAATTCTAGTACCTAATTAGATGTTATTTAAACACTGTCTCAGTGGGTCCCAGGTTGAAGAAAAGACAATTTTCATCTCTTTTTCAATGAAGCTGTTCATAACTCTAAAGAGTATCCCCATTGTGTAAGCTCTAATCATGCTTTAGTTACTCTGAGAATCCTCTTTGGAACAGAGGATTACAGAAACACTCAGAGTGCCATAAGCAATTTGAACATGGGAGGAAAACCATTCAAAAACCCAGATATTTTATTCTAGATTTCCCGAAGACCATTATGAAGAACAAGCAAACAACAAATCCCACCAACTGGGCTGAGCCCTGAAGGGAAAGCCGGCTTCTGTATCCTTGTCCGGCATTAATTGCAGCCGGGATCATAAAAAGGCCGCAGATACTGTTTGGTGGATTTGGAAGGACAGGTCCATCAGGTCGACTTTCCTTTTTTTTTTTTTTTGGTGGTCATGTTAAAGGTTTTTCTCTCTCTCTCCGAAAATAGAGAAGTTTCCCATGAAAATATTGGGTGGAATTTATTGGGCAAAGGTACTGATCAGGAAACATGCATGTCTAAAGATGTCTCTGTAAGATAAATGCCTCATCAGGAAACTAGGCCACGTACATTTAGTAAATTGTTTTTAGCTGCCTTTGGGTCAGCACCCAGCTTATGAAAGCCCTGGGTACAACTGAAGGCAACACTGCCCAGTGCTGCACCATCCCATGCTCAGTTGCCAATCGAACCGTTGTGATCCATAGGGTTTTCATTGCTGATTTTCAGAAGTAAATCCCCAGGTCTTTCTTCCAAGTCACCTCTGAGTGGACTCGAACCTCTGACCTTTCGGTTAACAGCTGAGTGCATTGACCATTACACCATCCAGGGACTCCTATTAGTAAGTCAGAAGATGAAAATTATAGAAGAGAGCATTAGCGATGTTTTAACCATGTCTATGTTATTTCTCACCTTTTTAGCTTAAAATTCCACTAGTTGGTAATAAATTTCCACTTTGGCACCCTGCAAGGCAAGCCTTACCTCAATGAAGATAGAACAACATTCATGTTTTATTAGGTTTTTAAGAACAATCAGCTTCAAAGTCACAGAAATTAATGTGAGAGTAGAGGGAAAGAGGGGGGCATAAAAGCAGATTTGTTTGCAACAGTAGCCCCAGTGTCAAACATGCCAAAGTTTAACTATTTTATGCCAGTCTGGGGAACATGATGCAGCAACAGCAAGTGAGTCAATTGCCAAGAAATATTTAATACTTTCTATTGCCCAGCCCCCTTTGGAAGTGAAGCCTTCCGGGTTGATTCTCTGTCCTGGAGCATGCACCGTTTTGTAAACTCCATTTGGAGTAATCGAATGAGAAATTTCCAGAGAGGATTGTCACAGGACTCTGTGGAGGAATGCCTGTGTTCCTTCTATAAAGCAGTGGGAAGAAAGGATTGTCTCTCCCTTGATCTCATCAAAAGATCCTGAAATTAAAATCAAATTTGGCAATTGAGGGACAAGCCCAGGGTTAATTAAGTGAGCTTCTATTGGCATCAACATATATCACTTACAAATCACAGTGCGCGTGCGCGCACACACACGTGCGCGGTACACCTACATCAGCTCCATCTGCCCCAGCAACCAAATTACCACAGGCCATTTTTACCAAAGACCCATAAACCTATCTGAATTTACATTTAAAAGAGCAAGACACCTTGAAAGGTACATGCTTATGTTAGTTCCTAAATCCTAGCTATCCACCCCTTGTTGTCCTTGATGCAATTAAATTAGTGTTTGAGGTATGAATTTCTTTTGCTCTGCTGCTCATCTCACCACCACCACCACCCTCCAATTGTTTGTCAGAAACAAACCTTGAGTTGTTTTGAGCAGGTGCTTCCAAGAGCTCAGGAGTTGGAACATTCCTTTCCTTTCCTAATTCAACTGAAACACTGGATTGGAAATCATCTCCTGTAAATAGCCATCCTCAGAGTAGACCAGCGTTTTAGCTTTTGGAGATGAGAATAGATGTAAAAGGTGCATGAAATATCTTAAGATGGCAGTTTAAAAAATTAACATCACATCTATGGGCTCAAAAAAAACCCAAACCAAACTCAGTGCCGTCAAGTTGATTCCGACTCACAGCGACCCTATAGGACAGAGTAGAACTGCCCCATAGTGCTTCCAAGGAGCACCTGGCGGATTTGAACTGCTGACCCTTTGGTTAACAGCTGTGGCGCTTAACAACTCTGCCACCAGGGTTTCCTCTATGGGCCCCTGAGAGGAATTACTTCAGGACAATAAATCAGTTCCTTGTGGCTGCCCCCACTGCACAGCTTGTACTGCCTTGATAAACTTCTAAGGACTGAGAGAACCAGAAGGTTCTTTGGCTCACTTGATGTCAGTAGCCTGGTAAATCAGTGCTAAGATTTTAATTTGGAAAGGAAACTCTTGAGTATGCCTTCAGTTGTAGCAGACAGCTACAGCATGGTCATGATAAAAGTGAAATCTAATTTCTACAATGTTACAGCTCAAATTATACAAGGCACTCAATAATGAAATACATATTTCACCAATTTAACTCTTAACCCAGATTAACTGTAGTCTTTGTGTTTAGCTTATATTTTTTAGGAGTCAATTTAAACTTCCAATTTTAACCACATCTATGCTGACAATAAATTTTCAGGTATACAATGTTCTTTTTTAAAGGTAGAAATCACCCACTATTAACTGAACTTCTATAAAGCAACATTAATGTTGGAGTGTGATCTTTCATAATCAGTGGTTCATTGTGATGTGCTTTACCCAACACACATCTTAGTACATGGCGAGGATGTACTATGCCATCCTTTAGTCAGCCATGTGGCATTTGTGGGACTATATTAAAAATGTATCCGAACTCTACTAAGCTATACTAAGCTGAGAAAGCAGCTGCATGTGAAAAACTGTGATAGAAATTTTATTTTAAAGTCATGACTAAAATCCTTCTGGACCAAAAAGTTACTCTATGTTTCTTAATAATTTTCTTAGATTTTTGGAATGCTCTACTGGGTATTCTTGGTATTGCATTCTTGGGAACTGACCTGTCCTTCTCTCTGAAGAGTCTGTCCTTTTTCCCTAAATTATAGTTTTCATGACCGGTGACTTGAACTCTCAGTTCCTTGGCTGTAGACTCAGTGTGCCAAGTCAGGGTGCATGTGAGCGACTAGGTCCATGTGGCCTTTCTAATCAGCCTGAGAGGTGCAATTTCTACAACTTTGCTTAGCTCTGCCTATCTGTACATAATACCCATGCTTTAGTTTGCCAGTACAATGGTGAAGTCTTTCTGACGTGCTCAACCATTTTATTATTAAGGTCAGCTTTTTAGAGTTCTTCATATTTTAGGTGAATTTTTTACCAATGTTAGTTAAGGGCATAGACCTGTTTTATATCCTGAAATGAATTGGGACAAATTAGGTAAAAGATGAAGTTTATGGCCAGAAAAAAAGGGCCTTTTTCCTTACATTGCACCTGAAGGGCTCTAGATTCTAGAAATACAGTATCCCCTACGGGGTCAAAAACAGGACTGGGGAGTTTATCTAAAATATATCTACCTATTGTTATTGGTATTTCTAAATAAATGTAGTTATTTTTTTTCTTAAAAGAACCTTTACAGAGATGCTTGACACTCCAGTCAAATAATATTTCCCTATATAGTAATAATATTATAAATAATATTAAGATTAAAATATTTACCCTTGGACCACACACATAGTGCTGCCCTCCCAACACACACACTCACACACAGAGATAACCTTTTTTAATTAAGGCAAAATTCCACATATGGTGCTTTCTCAGGGCTGGGGAAAAGGGAGCCTTTGTTATGTTCCAACTCTAACACATGTTGCTTAAAAGGGTCCATGAAATAGCTCCTTGACACTGATTTGATTCGATTAGTCTGTGTGCCTGTGAACATAATTAATTCCTGTTGAACAGAGAGGGTAGAGAGACAGCATTATTTTGCAAATATTCTAAACAACAGAAATGAATTTAACTTCAGCCAGGGCTAAAGTATTGTGATCAATACCATCTAGTTAGTGGACAAATCAAATATTCTATTTGCGATTCTCTTTTCCGTTTCCTGATTTTGGGTTATCATATTAATTTTTTAAAGTACCATCTTCATAGAATGACAGGACCAAGAATAGAAAAGTGACTCAAGTTTCGCCATTTACCTCCTATCAGCAACCATTATTAGTGGAATCTCAGCTAGTCATTACTCGCTCAGTTGAGGTTTGGGGATTTTACCTGCACATTTCATTCCCCTGTGCTCATCTTTCCTTCATCATGGACAACTGAGAGTTGGCTATGGCTTTATCTCTTCATGGAACTATTTTCTGTATTCATGTTGTTTCAGGCTAGGGATTGCTTAGGTTCATGAATACTGTTCTTAAAAGACACAGACGTACATGAGCCACAGAGACACCTGGCCTTTCAGGGATGTGAGCGTGACCTACATCTGTCTGAGAGTTTCATACTTCCTCTTGTAAAAATGAAGTCTGGGGATTGTTTGCTGTACCCATGTGATAGCTTGCCATGCATTGTCTCCTCAACCCTAAGATGTGTGCTGAATGAAAACTGTCCTGTAATTCATGTTAATATATTGTTAATGTCAGACGTGATGTGATACCTTTGGACTGTCCAAATGTACAGCTATTTAATAGTGTTTGTGGAACTGAAATGTCTTAAATGTTGCATGAAATATGTTATAAAAATAGATTTGTTTTCTATTTTTCAACACCTCATAATTGAGGGTTCATGGGCCAATAAGTGCAATATTTAATGACTTATCAGTGTATATAAACTAGTGTGAAAGAGTGAGTGGTAACGAATGTGTGAGGCGCTTTGATTGCTGTGTAACTTATTCAAATGATTTCTAGTAGCTGTATTTGTCTAGTGGTGCAATTTATACAGTAAATACCTTATTGGTGTCATGTGAAACTCCTCTGTGCCTATTTCAAAGTACTTTTTTTTTTTTCTATAAGACCAAGCACTTAGTATCTGTGAATACATGTCAATCTTATAGAATTGTGGAGTTTATTTTCAAGACAGAATGGCTGTTAATTTAATTTTATAAAGGCATTTCCTTCTTTATTTCAGAATTCTCCCAAAGTCTCTTATAAGATTGTACATTTTATTTAATTTAGGAACCTAAGAAAAAATATGCATGTAAGGAAAAGTCACTTTTTTTCTTCTCGGAAAGGCTGAATTCATGTTCTATCTACTAAGAATTTTTGCTCTTGTATTTGTGTGTGTATTTTATTGGTACTCAACCTTGTATTTTGTTTGCAAATTTAACACTATCAACCCTGGGAATCCTAAAATATCAATGTCTTTTTAGGTTGTAGCTAATGTTACATTCACTCTCTATTCTCGATTGTCCACACTGGTGATACAGGAGAAACAAATATCAGAATCCTTAAATCACTTCGGAATGTCATAAACTCATGTATTCATCCTCACATCCTCTTGGTTAATCCCAGAATTGGTGGCCTGGAATGTCACTGAGCAGGAAAAACAAGAAATTTTAGCCCTGGTTGCTGGATTACCAAAAGCTGTTAACGTTTATGTGTGTGATGTTTAAAGTAAGTCAAGCACCTTAAGCTCTGTTTCACCATTTCAATTTGTAAAGCAAAGCAATCATTTTAATACTGTGCTTTGCCTTTTCATTTAGTTAGCAGAGTAAGCCATGATACCCTTAGAAAAAAAACAAGTTATGAGTTGTCCACTAACAGTGGTGGAGGGCAGCTGGCTCTACAAGGCCATGGCCATCTGTATGTCATAAAAAGCCTTCAGTTTTCTCTGTGGCACTTGGCCTGAAATTGATACATGAGGATGTGCCAATCACACTAACTGGCTTTGGGCTACCAAGAGTGACATCTGGCCCTATATTAAATATGATAGCCTGAAATTTGTACTCAGCTCTCAAAATCCACTGAAGAAATCAAGTGAAGATAGGTGAAACAAGGAGATTAGTGAGGACTTCGTGCCAAATTTAAGAAAGAAAAATGGAAGACGGTAGTCGACATTAGAATGATAATTTAAGAGTGTAGTTAAACGTTTAGGTAGTCAACACAGTTATTGAACACCTACCACGTGCTCAGTGCTGTGGAATCAAACATGGAAGAGTTACGGCTCCTGCCCCTGATAAGCTTACTGACTGAATGAGGAACAAGACAAAATACTAGGACATAATCTAGGTGCTAAATTATGTCAGGGTATAGAGCACAGAGAAAGGGGGACTTATGAGGTCTGGAAGAGCCAAGGATTGCTCCATTGAAAAGGTTAGGCAGGATCCTAGGAAGAATTAGGTAGCGAGGAGATTGTTCCAGACACATAAGCGGGAAAGGTCTCAGTGTGCTCCCTGAAAAGGGAAGGGTGAAAGACCTGACAGCTATGGGTCATTGTTTTTCTCAAGAGCACCAAACGGGCCTTTGAAAACCCCAAACTAACCTAGTTTGGCTCCCTGTGCTTTAGTCCCCGTGAGGAACACAAGATGTCACATTGTCATATCCCTCTGTGCTGGTAGCCCAGAAGAGGCCACAAAACGCAAATTGCTTTAAAGCCACCTTAGAGCAGTTGATTTAGACATTTTACCAATGTACCAAACCATGAGACATTGTCTAACATAGTGTCACCTAAATAGATGTGTACCCAGAGGCTTTTCTCTATGCTGTCCACAAAAGGCACTAAGAAGTAAACAGATGAAGACTTCCTTTTGTAACCGGGCACTTTGGACACCTTCTCAGTGAATGTACTGTGGAACTAACTCTTCTTGAGAAAAAAAAAAAAAATTGAGTAAGAGCTTAATGCTTTCATATAGTGATTGTGATGTTTAGCTAAAAACTACTGCTGCGCGGCAAATATCGTGACTCTTCATGTCTCCACAAGAGCTCTTGTCTGGGTTTAAAGCTATGAAACTTATTCACATTGTGAAGTTTTAATTCTCCTTATTGAAATTAATTGTGTAAAGACTGTGTGCTCTATTAGGTATTCAGTTTGTATGTGAATTCTGTATGGAAAGTGGTTTTTGTTCTTTGGATTTGTCTTGTTTTATTTTTTGGAGAATACAATAAATATCTAAGAGACTATATTCCTGAATTCCTCGGCCTTAGTCTGATGAATTTTTTCATCTTCCTTCAATTTTCCTTACTTTTGGTCCTAGGATATCTATTGCCATTGCCTGTTACTTCCTTCTTCTACAACCCTGGGTAGAACACTGAAGCTTGAATTAGAGACACAAAATGAATAAATTTTAATTTAGGGCTATGAGTATCCAGCAGGGGAATTTGGACTTTTTTTTTTTTTTTTTTAAGGTATAGGAGTTAATTCCAAAACTTAAAACCTTTTAAGGTAAGTTACTTTTTCTGCCTGATTAACTCTGCATTCCTGAGTTGCAAAGCCCTTGACTCTAGAATCAAGGATGACACAAAGGTCATGTGTACACGGTCTAGGCCTTGGTGATCATTTTGGAGTGCTATTGGCTCAGGGTGAGAAAGGAGGAGTCAGCAGGAACAATGTGTGGATGTGTGAGTGGCTTGGACTTCTTTTAATGTCACAGTGCTTGATGAAATGATGTCAATTGTTGTTCAGGCTCTGATTGGTGTTAGACCTCAGGACATGGCGAAGCAACTAGCTACTGCAGCATTCATATCACAGCCAACTTATTACCAGTTTTGAGATCCCTGAGGGTTCTTATTGTGCCATTAATGCTAATTTTACTTACGTTCTTACAAATATGTCTCTCATGGCCATTCCCAGGACTCTGCTGAAAATAAACCAAGTGAGAAGAGCCACACAAGTTGAATTATCTTCTTGAACTGAACTCAGTGACAGGAGGGCCACTGACTGGGGTAGACAAAGCAAGTAACATGCAAGGAATTAAAAATATGGGAAAAAAATACAAAGTTAAGGGCCATTCCAGTAATATTGTCAACAAACATTTACAGAATGCCTTCTATATGCTAGTTTCTTTGTTACATAAAAATAAATAGGGTCCTAGCCCTCAAATAACTCATGCAACTGTGATGGAGGTAAGCAAATAAATTAATATTAATGAATTATGAATTATCAGTTTATAAATTTAATATTCCCTAATACTTCTATCTAATGAATAATTGAAATGTACATTAGAAACTTGTTTAATATCAAAAGAGCATACAAAAGTATCTTCTTTGAAATGTTATAGAATGTATTTGTTAAACAGTTACACAGTAGCAATAGGGCAAAAGCACTACATATGTTTCCTAGCTATCCTGAGGTTTTTGTGGCTTAATCAAATCCAACTTGCTTTATCCACAGTGCCCTCTACCTTCACTCCTCAGTAATAACACTCTTGCTTTGGATTTTTTTTTTTTTTTTTTTAATTGTGCTTTAGGTGAAGGTTTACAGAGCAAATTACTTTCTCATTAAACAATTAATACACATATGGTTTTGTTACATTGGTTGCCAACCCCACAACATGTCAATACTCTCTCCTTCTCAACCTTGGGTTCCTCATTTCCAGTTGTTCGGCTTTCCTGTCCCCTCGTTCTTCTCATTCTTGCCCCTGGGCTGGTGTGCCTATTTAGCCTCATATACATGGCTGAGCTATGTATATTATTGTTTGTTTTATAGGCCTGTCCAATGTTTGGCTAAAGAGTGAACCTCAGTAGTGACTTCAGTATTGAGTTAAAAGGGCGCCTGGGGGCCATACCCTTAGGGTTTCTCCAGTCTCTGTCAGACCAGTAAGTCTGGACTTCTTCTGTAAGTTTGAGTTTTATTTTACATTTTTCTTCAGCTCTGTCCAGGACCTTCTGTTGTGATCCCCATCAGAGCAGTCAATGGTGGTAGCTGGGCACCATCTAGTTGTACTGCATTCAGTCTGGTAGAGGCTGTGGTAGTTATGGTACACTAGTCCTTTGGACTAATCTTTCCCTTGTGTCTTTGGTTTTCTTCATTTCCCCCTTGCTCCAGACAGGGTGGAACCAGTAGACATATCTTACGTGGCTACTCACAGGCTTTTAAGACCCCAGACACTACTCATCAAAGTAAGATGTAGAACATTTTCCTTATAAACCATGTTATGCTGATTAAGCTAGATGTCCCCTGAGACCATGGTCCTCAGCCCTCAGCCCAGTATTTCTCTCCTTCAGGGAGTTTGGATGTGTCTATAAAGCTTCTATGACTTTACGTTGGCCAAGTTGTGCTGATTTGTCCTATATTGTGCACTGTCTTTCCCTTCAGCAAAGTTGACACATCTACTACCTAATTAATGATTTCCCCTCCCTTGTAGCCACCAAAGATTGTTTCTTTCTGTGTGTAAACCTTTTCATGAATCTTTATAATAGTGTCTCATATAGTACTTGTCCTTTTGTGATGAACTTATTTCACTCAGCGTAATGCCCTCCAGATTCATTCATGTTATGAGATGTTTCGCAGACTCATCATTGTTCTTTATCATTGTGTAGTATTCCATTGTGTGTATGTAGCATAGTTTGTTTATCCATTTATCTGTTGATGGACACTTAGGTTTTGGATAAATTTTTAAAAGGAAGTTATTATGTGGCTCTTTCTCAACAGCTTTTGGACTGTTACCTGAAAAAGAACAAACCTGTCACCCTCAGAAGATGCTAGCTCATTTGCAGCCTCCTGTTGCGTTTGAAAAAAGATCTTCTAAATATAAGGCCACAAGGCAGGTACTAGTCTTTGAAAACTTCTCAGGGACCCTCCAGCTCTTAGTTCTCTTATTCTCCTCTAACTTTCTTCTCATCCCCACTCTCTAGTGTCAGTTCAAAGAATCTTTAGTCTGGTGGAGATGTAGTCAGGCTGCTCAACTTTTCTTAACTATTTTTATGCATAAATATTAAACTCAGGGTCCTTTCAGGATAGGCTTTCTTGTTGCTGTGTATTAATTCTAAATCACAGGTAATTTTGACTCAAAACTATGTTCTCTATTTTTGTTTAATAAATTATCTCCCCCCTAAAGCAATTCTGCTGGCTGATTTGAAGAAAGGTAAAGGGTATGGAAAATGTAAGGAAGGTGGTGATGGGGCGTGGGGGAAGAATCTGAATTAATATTTCAGAATAACATCCTACTAAGCAGACAATGATAATGTAATTTGACAACATAATATAAACCAATATAGAGGTTAAACACCAGCTATTATGAAAGCACAGAATAGGAGCAATTAACCCAGACTGAAGGCGAGGGTTGGGATGTTCCAAGAAGGCCTACTAGAGGAAATGATTCCTGGGCTAAAACTTATAGGAGGTGTAGTAGTTGTGCAGGGACAGAAGAGAAAGATGGTTCCAAGCTGAAAGAACATCAAGTACAAACAACGGAGCTGTAGCAGAGCATGATATATTTAGAGAACTCTAAACCTGTTTATATAGAGTGACCAAAGGGTGGGAGAAAAGGAGGAGTCCAGGAATGAGATCATGTAACTTGTCTGAAATGCTTTGAAAATCTGGATTTCATCCTCTAGCTCTAGAGAACTCTTGAAGGAATTTAAGCAAGGAAATTATTTGATTAGATTTAAATTTTGAAAGACCTCTCAAAAATGAAAAGTAGACTAATAGGGAGGCAATAGTATAAATAGGAAGACCATTAGAAGCTGTTATAGTAATTTAGTAATGATATGCTTGAATTAAAGTTGGGACAATACTGTCACAATAGGAGTAGAGAGTAGGGGGTTCGTGAAATTCAATTTAGAAAGTAGGAAATGATGACCAATAGGATTAAGGAAGAGTGAGAGTTAAAAATCAAGGGTGACTCTCAGGCTTCTGGCTCTGTTGATTAGGTGGATGTTAGTGTCATTAGCTAAGAGAAAAAGTAGAGCAGGAGCAGCATACGAAAGGGGGAAGATGAGTTCCATATCAGAAGGTTGTGTTTGATGTTTCTGTGAACATGCAAATGTTGAACTTCAGTAAGCATTTGGGTGTATAGTTCTCGATCTCAGAATAGAGATATGGACAAAAGACACTTCTGGGAAGCAGAAGTGATAACCATAGGTGATGATATACAGATGATAGTTGAACTCTGGGAGTAAAGAAAATGAAATGCGGGAGAATGTTTTGAATGAGAAAAGAGGGGACTGGGGGCTAGGGTATACTACATTTATAGATAGCTGAGAAAGGGAAGCTCAAAAAGGAGACTTGAAAAAGAAGTAGCCAAGGATATGGAAGGAGAATCAAATGAGAGCAGAATATGACAAGCCAAGAGAGGAGAGAGTTTGGAGAAAGAAGAAGTGATCCACATTTTCATATTAAAATATTATGTGGAGTAAAATTAAGATTGTCAGTAACCTGGGCAGAAGCCATTTTAGGACAGACACGGGGGAGAACAACAGATTGGATTGAGATGAGATGTAAAGAGTGATGATAAAGACTGTATACTATTCTTTCAAGTATTTTGAAAGGAGGGGTCTGTGGAATGAGGAGAGGCTAAGGAGAGTTTTATTTCCAAAATGAGAGGCTTATACATAGTTATAGGTTGATGAGAAAGCCAGTAAAGGTAGGATTTGAAAATACAAGCTAAAATTTATACTCTCCTACCCAAGTCTTATTCTCCCATTTCTACTCCTGTTCCTATCTCCTCTACTCCCTCCCGATGTATCTTACCAAGGTTTATCTGCAATCATCTGAGCTGACTGTATATTCTCCAAATTGCTGCTAATTCTGTAGGGTACAGAACTTTCCACAACTGTTAATGGTGAAACAAGAACAACCATTTTTGAGGTTTATTCTTTAACAGAAGCTAAAATTGTTTATTGATTTTTTTTTCTTATAATTTGCAAACCAAGAAAGTTTACAAATTATAAGAACTAAGGAAAGATCCCCCCACATGTCTGTCAGTTTGTTGTACTGTGGGGGCTTGCATGTTGCTGTGATGCTGGAAGCTATGTGAAGAGGACTTGAAACACTTACTAATGAAGATCAAAGACCACAGCCTTCAGTATGGATTATGCCTCAACATAAAGAAAACAAAAATCCTCACAACTGGACCAATAAGCAACATCATGATAAATGGAGAAAAGACTGAAGTTGTCAAGGATTTGCTTTTACTTGGATCCACAGTCAACACCCACGGAAGCAGCAGTCAAGAAATCGAAAGACACTTTGCATTGGGCAAACCTGCTGCAAAGGACCTCTTTAAAGTGTTGAAAAGCAAAGATATCACCTTGAAGACTAAGGTGCATCTTACCCAAGCCATGGTATTTTCAATTGCATCACATGCATGCAAAAGCTGGACAATGAATAAGGAAGACCGAAGAAGAATTCATGCCTTGAATTGTGATGTTGGCAAAGAATATTGAATGTGCCATGGACTGCAAAAAGAACGAACAAATCTGTCTTGGAAGAATAACCAGAATGATCCTTAGAAGCAAGGATGGCGAGACTGCATCTTACATACTTCGAACATGTTGTCAGGAGGGATCAGTCCCTGGAGAAGCACATCATGCTTGGTAAAGTACAGTGTCAGCGAAAAAGAGGAAGACCCTCAAGGAGATGGATTGGCACGGTGGCTGCAACAATGGGCTAAAGCATAACAACAACTGTGAGCATGGTGCAGGATCGGGCAGTATTTCGTTCTGTGGTACCTGGGGTTGCTATGAGTCGGAACTGACTGGACGGCACCTAACAACAACAACAACAAGGAAAGCTCTACCCCTGCTCAACAGTGCTGAATACATAGTTCAATGTAATAGAAGCCAGAAACTAGTCAATCAGTTAAGTGTGTGACAAGCCCAACTGAGCTGAGGTTTTAAATTGTTCTGTTTCCACCAAATCATAAGCATTTGCAAATCATTTGCGGTAATAATGAAGGTGATCATGTTTCTGAAAAGCTGGAGCTGCTCCTTTATAATTTTCCTCTTATTGGGCTGCACCAGGTGTGATGCATTCCTTGTAGTCAAAATCACTTCAGAGCCAGTATAAATTAGCATATCCCTCAGCATCTTTTTGCCCTCACCTCTATTCACGGAGCAGAAAAATCAAAAAAGAGGGGTCACTCAATGAAGAGCAAGCCAAAATTAAAAGGGTATTTAAAAATAGAACTCTGGAGAGACGACTGGTGTTGGTAATGGAAATTCTGGAAACTGACACATAACCATAGGCTTAGCAAGGAAAAGGAAGGCATTCGGAAAAGAACATCTGTTGACACTTGAGCTGAAGGGGAAGTCAAGTTTGTAATGGGAGGAGGAGGGAGACATTTCTTACTAATAGAGTTTTGAGAGTTTGAACAAGAAGTCAAAGGTTGGTTTTAAAAATACAAGTGTCTTGGAAAACCAATTACATCCTCTGGTGTCATAAATTCCAATACTAGTACTGCAAATAAAGTCTTGACAAAAATATTCTTCAAGGATTTTATGTATTATCAAACATAAAATGCAATTACTCTTAAGATACACTTACATATGTGGGTGTTTTCCTTAACAGCCTCTAGAATTTACAAAAAAAAAAAAACTCTTTCTAATGGACATTTCAATGTTTCTCTCGTATACCTGTCTGTCTGTAAATGGATAAATGTCTAGAAGGATTTTGCTGTACTGTCAGTAGAAAAGACAAAAAAAAAAAAAAAAACTTCAAATGACAGTGTGACATAGAAAAGTGCAATTACAGCTTTTTGGAATATTTTCAAATTAACTTAATTTCCATTTTATCTCCAGGCCAGCGCCATGAATACAGTGATCTGAGTTTGAAAGAATCTACTTTTGAGTTTAAAGTGTAAATCGTTCATTATTATAGCCACCAGAGTTACTCCATGATCTAATAATTAAAATTAAGTACAGTTTTACGGTATCTTCGAGTTTTCTTTCAGGGGCACCAAAGTGTATTATTTGATTCATCTCTTCACTCAATATTTAAGAGCCTTTTTTTTTTTTATGCATCAGGAACATACATATAGTTCTTCATAACCCTCTGAAATTCTTTCCCATATGAACAGCAAGTTGGCCAGTAGTTAGCTTTAGCCTTGTAGGGGAAAGCATCAACCAACCTAAGTCAGCTCTGTGGGTAAGATCCCTGTCTCTGCCTTGCCAATCAAACCAGAACCTCCGGGGATAGGGTCCAGGAGCAAGCATTTTAGCTTCTCAGGTCTTCTTCCTGTGGTCCAATGTTATGAAGCACTAAGAAAAATCAACAGGAAATAACACAATTCTGTACAGCTTTCCCAAATATGGAGCAAATAACTGCTTTCTTCACCCTCAAGAGTTATCCAGTTCTTTAGGGATAATTACACTTTCCCTTCCACCGGGTCCCTATCCTCGTTCAA
Organism: Loxodonta africana; assembly: GCF_030014295.1. Classification (NCBI taxonomy): domain Eukaryota; kingdom Metazoa; phylum Chordata; class Mammalia; order Proboscidea; family Elephantidae; genus Loxodonta; species Loxodonta africana. Next base: position 62,890,057 of record NC_087343.1, read on the forward strand.
CCAGGAGTTATTAAGTCTAAAAGTAGCAGTTGTGTTATTTGCATTAAGCTCAACAACTGAGAGTACAAATTTAGCGCTGGAAGAGCTAGTTAAGCCTCGGCAACATTTTGAGAAACGATCCACCAAACCAGCCCACCAAACACACTATGAATGGAGAATTAACCATCAAAGTGGTTTTACTGGTCTTTAGGAATCATCTCCCTTTTTCTTTTCAGGCCATTTCTAATTTCTAATGGTGCCCCATAAGGTGTCCATTCCTCTTGTCGTAACAGTGCAGGAGCATTGCATTAATTTTACTTCTGGTAGAATTGGCAGAGGGACCCTAAAGAACGTGCTTTCCTTGTGGCTATGAGTAAGTCATTTATTCTCTGCACAGGCCAATGTGAGAGGCGGCCTCTAAGATGACCTGCAATTATCCCACCTCTGGTAGCCATGCCTGTATAGTTTTCTACTGCTGCCGTAACAAATTACAACAAACTTAGCAGCTTAGAATAATACCACTTATCATCTGACAGTTCTGTAGGATAGAAGTCCTATACAGATCTCACCAGACTAAAATCAACCTTTGGGGGCTGCAGTCCTTGCTAGAGGCTTTGGCGATAAATCCACCTCCAAGCTCATTCAGATTGTTGGCCCAGTTCTGTACGTTATGGTTATAGCACCGAGTTCCCTGTCAGCCAGGAACAGTCATTATTCCCAGAGGCAAAGGCAGAATCCAGATAAGAGAAACCAACATTACCATAAACTTGGGACTGGCTTATATAAATTGCAGGAGGAAAATCTAAGGTGGCAGTATGTTTGCGCACACTGAGAAGAAAGACATTGCCTTTCCCTTTGGTAGTTGTAGCACTTACTCAGGGAAATGTTTCTCAAAGTGTGATCCATAGAGCCATTCAGGATGGTTGAGCTTCCAAAACTATTGCCCAGAGATAATCTTTAAAACTTAAACCAAAAATATCCCCTGAGTCTTCTTGGAACCAAACAGCAGTTTAGCTTAACTAGTATAGGCTTGCCCTGAGTCCGAATTGACTTGACGGCAGTGGGTTTAGTAAAGCATGCCTGCCTTGAACATTGTGCTCTTTTAAGAACTATCTATATAGGATCAAACTGAGAACAGCAACTCGAAAGGTTAGATAGGAACCTTATTGGGCAGTGAGTTTCTGTTAATGGTGTAGGAACAATTCAGAAAAGGAGAGTAAGAATGGTCGCACAACATGAAGAATATAATGAATCTCACTGAATTGTACAAGTAGAAATTGTTGAACTGGTGTATGTTCTGTTGTATATATTCTCAAAAACAACAACAAAATATGTATATTTTTTTAAAGTGAAGCCCATGGGCCACTTAAATTAGAATCACCTACAATGGTTGTTTAAAGTGCAGGCTCCTAGGCCTTTTTGATTAGAATCATCAGGGAGGAAATATGCCTTACTAATAAGCTTCTCAGATAATATTTATTCCCATAGAAGTTCGACACTGATTGACATGGCGGTTAGGGATGCAGGCTTTGAACAATCTACATTCAAATCTCACCTCTTCCATGTAACTCTGAGGGCATAGAATTTTAGCTGTTTAGTTCATGCAGAATCCCCAGCATTTAGGACAGTGCCTAGCACATACGTGATACTCGAAAAATATTTAATGAATGAATGACCAAGGGGGCAATTGTCTTAAATTCACCAATTTTCTTAGAATAAAAGATTAAAGATGAAAATAGTAACCCTATCTTATAAAATTCTTGTAAGAATTAAATGAGCTAATGTATATACAACAGATACCACTGTGCCTGATAGTTATACAAAATGCACAACATATGTTGGGTGGCTTTGGCACTGGTGTTAATATGGCCACCACATAGATGCTCTGACAGCAGCAATTAGAGGGAACTATTTGCTCTCAGAGAAACCCGGGAGCTAGATAATGTGCTCTATATACGCTTGTTGTTGAAGAGATGCCAGGAGTGAGGACACATTCCACTATTTCAGAAGAAAGTTTTCTTCAGAAGGCCCAAATAATCTTCTTTTCAAGTGAGGATATGACATAGGAAAATATAACTTATGTTCTTATTTATCCTCTGCTGCCTCCTTTTCCCTTTCCTTATTCCTAAAATAAGGAATTTTGATATTTCTGGCCAGAAATTGCTGGATGTTTTATGGCTTCTGACATCAAAGATGTGTCAACTTCACTAAGAACAATTTTGAAAACTTTAAAAATAATTCAGACTTCGCCCCATCAGGAGAAGGGGAGAATGAAGAGAACCAACGATACAATGAAAAGATTAGTCTAAGGACTAATGGACAACAACTACCACAGCCTCCACCAGACTGAATCCAGCACAACTAGATGGTGCCTGGCTACCACCACCAACCGCTCTGACAGGGATCACAATAGAGGGTCCCAGACATAGCTAGAGAAAAATGTAGAACAAAATTCTAACCCACAAAAAAAAGACCAGACACTGGCCTGACAGAGATTGGAGAAACCCTAAGAGTATGGCCCCCAGAAACCCTTTTAGCTCTGTAAGGAAGTTACTCCTGAGGTTCACCCTTCAGCCAAAGATTAGACAGGCCCATAAAACAAAAGGAGATTAAATGGGCACACCAGCCCGGGGGCAGGAATGAGAAGGTAGGAGAGGACAGCAAAGCTGGTAATAGGAAACCCAAGGTTGAGAAGAGAGAGTGTTGACATGTCATGGGGTTGGTAACCAATGTCACAAAACAATACGTGTACTAATTGTTTGATGAAAAGCTAGTTTGTTCTGTAAACCTTGATCTAAACACAATAATAACAACAAAAAAAAGAAAACGTGAGAGGATTCTTACCTATTAAAATAAATAATTCGGGCTGAAAGGTACCCTGTGAATACAAGGAAACAGTGATATTTGGGGAAAAAAAAATAACTTGTGTAATTTAATAACTTCTCTAGAATTAATATATTAGGGACAATGGCATTTAATTTGGTTTACCAAAAACCCCATTGCCATCAAGTCGATTCTGACTCATAGTCACCCTGTAGGACAAAGTAGAACTACTCCATATGGTTTCCAAGGACCACCTGGTGGATTTAAACTGTTGAACTTTTGGTTAGCAGCCATAGCTCTTAACCACTACTCCACCAGGGTTTCCTAATTTGGTTTAGAACTTGATTAATATAGGATATATTCATTATCTCAATTGTGTTACTGGTTTCATGGGTGTGATGATTTTAAGATATATTCGCAATGTTTTTTATACTCCTCCCTTCAAGATGTAGAAGTTAATCCTCTCCCCTTGAGTGCAGGCTGAACTTGGTGACTTGCTTCTGATGAGTTGAATAGAGTGGAAGTGACGATAGCCTTCAGAGGCTAGGTCACAGGAGGCACAGCAGTTTCCTCTTGCTTGCTCTCTCTTGGGTCCCTCATCCTGGAGTAAGTTAGCTCCCATGCCTTAAGGATGCTAAAGTAACCTAAAGCCTACTGTGAACAGCAAGCAAGAAACTGAGGCCTCTTGCCAACAGCCATTAGAGTGTACCATCTTGGAAGCAGACCCTTCAGCCCCAGGCAAGCCTTCAAATGCCTGCATCCCCTGCTGACATCTAACTGGAGCCTCATGAGATAGCCTGAGCCTGAGATACCCAGCTAAACCAGTCCCAAACTCCCAAAGCCGCCAAGTTCAGCCTGTACTTACGGGAAGAGGAATTAAATTCTACATTTTGAAGGGAGAAGTATAAAAGTAATTGTGAACATATTTTAAAATCACCACACCCATGAAACAAGTAACAGAATCTGTGACCTAACAAATGTTTATTGTAAGCCACTGACTTGGGGGATAATTCATTATACAGGAATAAATAATACTACAAAAACCAAACCAAACCCATTGCTGTTGAGTTGATTCTGACTCAAAACATGTGTATATGTATATATTAAAATGTGTCCAGATATACACTTTAAACATGTACAGTTTATTATTTGTCAGTTATAACTCAATAAGGCTAAAAAATATTTTAAAAAACATAATATAAGGTAAAACTAAAATCCTATCACTTATTATTGAAAGGGTATTTGACTCTTTTTACAATTACCAATCTGCAAATTAAAGCTAGCTGTAGAACCGGCTTTTTGAAAAACCAGACCAAATAAAGAAAAAGAATTCCAGGAAAGAGAAATAGGAAAAGAGTGGAATGTTTAATGTTACTGTATCACCTATGCACTAGAACTAAGCATTCAGTCAGAATTGCTGGATTCATACTCCTGTTGGCCTTCAAGGTCTTTTCCTTATTCAGCTCAACAATCCATGATAGGCTAAAACAAAAATGTGAACACTTGACAATTTCTTTCTGACAGTAGTGGAGATGGTTTAAATAAGAACAATAAGTTCCTGATTATGTGAACTAATGGAGGAAAAAAATAGCTCTGAAGTGACTTAGAAAATTCTGTGTGATTTTGAAGGAGAGTAGCAATCAGGAGTCAAGGAGAAATTGCTCCATGGGACAGGACATGTGTCTACCACTTTTATTCCATTTTCCTGGCACCTAACATATATATATATATTTTTACACTCACTTTCCCCCTCTAAGAATTGGCACAATCAGAATCAAGGCAAACCAAGGAGCTTTGGTACAATGCAATTCTAGATAGAAAGAGACTCCACATACCAACCCAGGAGCTATGCTGAAAGCTGATTAATCTTTGCAAAATGAAAGTGATGGCTATCTTGTAGAGAAGACACTTAGGTGCTGAACCATAGTGAGAGCTTCCTTCCACCCTTACCTCATCCACCTTCAATATCTGAATTTTCTTGATCTTCCTTTACCTACACACACATACGTACACACACACGTGCACATCCACACACATCCAGTATTGAAATTGCGTGGACCTGAAAATCTGACAACCCGTGCCAGATTGAGTAAATAGAGTGGTGGCTAGAAAAGGGATAGAACAAAGGTTAAAGGTGAACAAAGGAGCCACAGAGCAAAGGGGAAAGAGAGAAAAGGTCCAAAGGAAAAAGATCCCAAACAGAAAAGTGAAGGCCATGTTGTAGTGCAAGTCTGGATGGAGGAACTAGAGTGAAGGCCTCTATGACCAGTCAGAAGTTTAGAGATCAACTGTACAAAGCAGAGAAACTAAGCCCAAATCTCTACTTCCTGAAGGCCCTGTAATGAGTTGGGATATATGACTCAAGGATGAATTTAAAGAACTTCTTTACACATTTTTCTGAACTCGAAATACATGCTTGACTACTTAACCTGTAACCTCCTGCCATTGAGTCAGATCAGACTCATAGGGAGGACAGAGTAGAACTACCCTATAGGATTTTCAAGGAGCAACTGGTGGATTCAAACTGTCAATATTTTGATTAGCAGCTGTAGCTGTTAACCACTGCACCTCCAGGGCTCCTCTTGATTACCTAATAGCAAATTTTTTTTTAAATAAATTCAATCATACCTCCCTTGAAGATCATAACATAGAGCTTGCGTTTACACTATCAATAGTGCCTGGGAAACAATGTCAGGTATCAGGGAGTTTACAAATCTCTGTGGATAAGTAACTCACAGTGCAACTAATTCACCTGCGATTAAATAGAAGTTGACAATATGGCCACTGACTCTTACTTCTCTGAGAATCTGACAATGGTTGTGAAAAGATCTAAGTTCTTGTTACGTATCAGTCTGAACTACACGTAGCTGTCTTCAATCTGTAAATCCATAGAACATCAATGCTGAAAGGGGCCTTCAGTCCAGCTATCCACCCACCTGTCTAATACACAAGTACCTTTCATGACAATCCCACCAAACGGCCATGTGGGGATACTTCTAGGGTCAAAAAACACATAGTTGCTCAAGGCTGCCCCATGTACTTGAACACCTCTGGTTATCTTGGGAAACGCTGGTGGCGTAGCAGTTAAGTGCTATGGCTGCCAACCAAAAGGTTGGCAGTTGGAATCCACCAGGCGCTCCTTGGAAACTTTATGGGGCAGTTCTACTTTCTTTTAGGGTTGCTATGAGTTTTTTTTTTTTTTATGAGTAGGAATCGACTCAACGGCAACAGGTTTGGTTTTTTGGTTTTGGGTTATCTTAAGCCATTTTGTTCCCAGTTTATCCCCAGACATTTACAACTCATTAACTAAAACAGAAAAAAGCAAAAACTAAATAAATAAAAAAAAACTGTCTAAACATTTTAAATGACTTCTTTCCACTCATCTGTGTACCTTTTCCGTTAATATCTATCAAAAGCAGACTTGGGAAAAATATAAAAATTGTATTTTTTTCCTGTTTCTTACATTGATACACATAATTTTTTTCTCAGTATCCTTGAGTTTTATTATTTTTATGTTGTAATTTGATATACACAAACATGCTTCATTTGATATCATTTGTTTCTGTTTATAAAAGTGACAATATATGCTCATTATTTTAAAATATAGAAAATAACAAAGAAAAATTATTCATACCAGCACCACCTAGAATGCCATCATTACCTCAGATATTTCCCTCATGATTTTTGCTGTATTTATGCCACAATGTATGTGTATAACTTGAATATATAATAAACACATACATATTTTTAAAAATGTATATATATATACATATATACACATCTTTTTAACAGTAATTTTGTATTCTGGTTGTCTTTTTCCACGTATCATCACTATGTTGTGAGCAGTTTCCCAAGTCATCTCCTACCTCATATAGTATAAATACTATAATGTATATGAACAATCCGCTATTATTCATACTTTGATTATTCCTACCTTTCCGGTAGTTAATAATGTTTTGACAAATGTTTCAGCTACAGCTTTGTTCTCTTCTGTCTTCAAGACACATGTGAAAGTAAGAGTTCAACTTCTATGAACATTCCTTTTTTTTTCCTTGAGGGTGATGGACATATTCTATATTTTGTTTAAAATAATTTTTATTGTGCTTTAAGTGAAAGTTTACAAATCAAGTCCGTCTCTCACATATAAACTTATATATACCTTACTGCATACTCCCACTTACTCTCCCCCTAATGAGTCAGCCTGCTCCCTCTTTCCAGTCTCTCCTTTTGTGACCATTTTGCCAGTTTCTAACCCCCTCTACCCTCTCATCTCACCTCCAGACAGGAGATGCCAACATAGTCTCAAGTGTCCACCTAATACAAGTAGCTCACTCCTCATCAGCATCTTTCTCCAACCCATTGTCCAGTCCAATCCATGTCTGATGAGTTGGCTTCGGGAATGGTTCCTGTCCTGGGCCAATAGAAGGCTTGGGAACCATGACCACTGGGATTCTTCTAGTCTCAGCCAGTCCATTAAGTCTGGTCTTTTTATGAGAATTTGGGGTCTGCATCCCACTGTTCTCCTGCTCCCTCAGGGTTTCTCTGTTGTACTCCCTGTCAGGGCAGTCGTCGGTTCTGGCCGGGCACCATCTATTTCCTCTGGTCTCAAGATGATGTAGTCTCTAGTTCTCTATGAACATTCTTGAAGCACTTATTACAAATTACCAAATTGCTTTCCAAAAACACCATGCCAATTTATACCTCATTGATGTGATATAAAAATCCCTGTCTCAACACATTCTTGCCAGGGTTATGAAAGTATTTTAATTGTGCCATTTATTTTTCATGGGTTTCCAAGGCATTTAAAAAAAATTTTTTACCATTCCCACAACAGATTGAAAGCAATTCCTTAAATATAACATTATTATCAAAGATTGCCTGGGGAAAATAGTTGCCAAAGAAAATAAGCAGATCAATCATTTCTTAATCTTGTCAGTGTCTCACTCCCGGCAAACACATTGACTTGAATATATATATTTCTTCCAGAAAAGCAGTGTACAGTGGATCAGATATATCACCCGCCAGTGTAGTACTACAGATCGCTTTCAGAAATACCAAATTCCATCATCGTTTGAAAGGAATGAGTAGCCAAATGATGCTTGACATTTAAACTGGCCCTCTGGAATGAAGTATTTTTCTCCTTAATTACTAGATCTTTCAAACAAAAATTAAGTCTTGGGTAATTTTCCTACCTTATTAGCTTAGAACAACTCTCCTAGTTGATAAGATAGACAAACCCTCACACCCACTATCAAACTATCAAACATGCTATCAGGGCCACAATCTACCTCAATCTATTAGCTCATCAGGCTAATAGGTTGCTGGGAAAGCTGCCATGGAAACAGAGCTTCCATTAGCTGGTCTGCCCTCTCTCCTCCCAGAACCCCTCCCAGGTGTGCAGATGTAGAACCTGCCAATGATTGTAGGCTTTCCTGTCTGTTACTAATGTGGAACTCTACTTCCTAGACCTTACTTTCTGTCTTAGTCATCTAGTGCTGCTATAACAGAAATACCACAAGTGAATGGCTTTAACAAAGAGAAATTTATTCTCTCACAGTCTAGGAGGCCTGAAGTTTGAAGTCAGCTTCCAGCTCCAGGGGAAGGCTTTCTCTGTTGGCTTTGGGGGAAGGTCCTTGTCATCAATCTTCCCTGGTCGAGTAGCTTCTCAGCTCAGCAACCCCAGGTCCAAATGATATACTGTACTGCTGGCTTTTGTTTCTTGATGGTATGTGATCCCCCTGTCTCTCAGCTGGCTTTTGTCTTTTATATCTCAAAAGAGATTGGCTTAAAATACAACCTAATCTTGTAGATTGAGTCCTACCTCATTAATATAAATACTGCTAATCCCACCTCATTAACATCATGGAGATAGGATTTACAACACATAGGAAAATCACATCAGATGACAAAATGGTGGGCAATCACACAATACTGAGAATCGTGGAGCAGCCAAGTTGACACATATTTTGGGGGGACACAATTCAATCCATAACACTGCCTCAGGTCTCCTGTCCCCTAGGACTCTTCTCAATAAGTACGAAATGCCCATCTCTGAATCTCATGCATCAGAATCACCTGTGTGTGTACTGGGGGGTGGGGGTATAAGAGTGGGTGGAGGGCTATTAAAATTACACATTCCCAGGTACAGCCTCAGACCCACTAAGTAGACTCTCCCAACCTGGATGTCAAGAATCCATAATTTTAACAATTTTATTAGGTGAATCTCATAAACAGCAGATTTCAGAACTGCTGAGCTAGATGAGAGCTAGCAAATTGTGCATCATAACAATAATACTAAATTTTCCACAGCATTTACAGTGTGCAAAGTGACTTATCCTGAATTTTCTCGCTGACCCATCGCAGCCAGACTTATGGGATAACTATAGCCTCAAGAGGCTACTAGCATTGCTTGTTTTACATGCATTGCCTTGTATTCTCCGTGAAGTAGGTTCTGATTAGGATTATTTTTCTAGATGGATAACTAAGGCTTAAAAAAAAAAAAAAGACATGATTGTCTAGGATCAGATTCTAGAAGTGAGTTAAAGTTTGAATCCAGACCCTTTAACTCATTCCATGACACAACACAGTCTTGCTAACTTCTGAAATGGACAGAGGCAGGTCTCACCTTTCAGAGTAAGGAAACTTAGCTCTAGAAGGTCCAAGACAAAACCAAGACCCAGCTCCTTTCTGAGTACCTAATGCTTAATTACCTTGACAAAAACATTCTTTAGAGGTAGGTTAAATGTTCTTTTTATTATTTGTAAGGGTGTTCCTGAGGTGCTTGCATTTGGAATTACTTTTCAAACAGCAGAAATAGGTTTGGAATCACTCAGCCATATTCTTCCTAGGTTTTCTTAAAAATAACCTTTCAGTTGAATGAGATATAGACAGAGATTGAGGAATCTATAGCCATAGAAGACTCAAAAGATGATAGAATTCCAACTTTACCCTTATAAACTAACTGTAGCAGAATGTATTTTCCAGAAACAGCCACGGCAATATTTCCAGTCCCACTTACATTTCTAGAACTTTACCATTCACCCATCAAGAGGTAGGGTCTGTGCCCCCTGCCCTGATCCTGGGAAGAATGGTGACTGCTTCAGTCAATAGACTGTGGCAGAAGCTATATGACTTCCAAGCTGGGTCATAAAAAAGGGAGTCAGGTTCTGCCTAGCTCTCTCTTCTTGCGACACTTGCTGTGCACAGTGTGAGGAAGCCCAAGTTAGCCCATGTGTAGATGGGCTGGAACTCCCAGCTGACAGCCAGCACTAACCCCCAGGCATGAAAATGAGCAGGGCTTCAGCTGATTCCAGTCTTGCATCTTTCCAGCTGACACCCTGGACATCTTAGAGCAGAGACATGCCAGTCCAACTCTATCTAGTCTGAATTCCTAACCCACAGAATCTGTGAAGATAAGTACTTTTCACTCCACTAAATGCTGATGTAATTTGTTACATAGCCATAGAAACTGGAATTTTGGCCATAGTCAGCTCCATATTTAGACTCAACTAACATTCAGTATTTTTGAAAAAAAAAAAAAAATCATCTAAACTGAAGTGAAGCGACTTATCAGTGCCTTTCAGACTTTTTCACTCAAAGTATCCCTAGGCAGAGTTGAGAGAACAGGCCCCCCTGTGAATATGGGGATGTAGCCACTACCAACTGCTCTGACTAGGATCACAACTGAGTCCTGGACAGAGTGTGAGAAAATTATAGAACAAAAAACCAAATTCACAAAAAAAGACCAGACTTACTGGTCTGACAGAGTCTGGAGGAACCCGTGAAACTATGGCCCTAAGACACGCTTCTGACCTAGAACTGAAGCCATTCCCAGAGACCACCTCCCAGGCAAGTAATAGACAAGCACATAAGATAAACAATAACACCCGAGAGGAACGTACTTCTTAGAACAATCAATTGTATACGATCGAAAGGGTATTATGTGCCCAATAGCAAAGACGAAAAGACAAGAAGGGATAGAAAATCAGCATGAAAGAAAATGGGGAACCCAGGGCAGAAATGCGGAGAGTGCTGACACATTGTGGGAAATGAAACCAAGGTTACGAAACACTTGATGTACAAACTATTGAATGGGAAACTCATTTGTTCTGTGAACTTTCATCTAATGCACAATAAAAGATAAAATAAAATAATGCTATGTATTCCTTATCAACTTCCCTTTGGTAAGGTTCTAACCACCAACATTTTGGTTAGTAGTTGAGCACTCAACCATCTGTGGCACCCAGGGGCTCCAATATCAGTGGTGGGAAGGCATTCTGAAGGGCAGGTGAATTATTTACATTTCTATCCAATCATGTGAAGGAAGCTGACACTTTGCACAAGGGTAAAGCACAAGTTCGACTGCACCCCAGTAGCTTCTAATATGGAGCAAAAGGAATTTGGGCAATTAGCTAATTTCTCTTCGTTGGCCACCTGGATTGTTCAGAAGGAAACCGTTTTAATTAGCAAAACTCAATCATGTAACTTTTTTTTTTAGTAACCCAGCATGACAGAGAACTACCCCAAAGGGTTTTCTAGGTTGTGATATATATACATATATTTTTAATAATATTTTATTGTCTTTAAAGTGAAAGATTGCACAGCAAATTAGGTTCCCATTTAATAACTTATACATAAATCATTCAGTGATATTGTTTACATTTTTCACAATGTGTCATCATTCTTATTTATTACATTCTGGTTGTACTAGTTCCAATCCTCTAGTTTTCCTTTCCCCTTACCTTCTCATCTCTTCTTTAGAGTAATTTTTGACCATTTGGTCTCCTATACATGATTTTTTAAAGGAGCTCATTACTCAGAGGTGATATTCTTTATTTTATGAGCCAATCTGTTATTTAGCTAAAAAGTGACCTAAAGCGTAATTTCAATTTAAGGTTTAAAGACTATCTCAGGCGAATTATATAACTTTTAAAAATATTTTTCATGCTTTCTAAATTTAATGAGAAACATTCTTGGTGTCAATGTGTATATGAAGGATATAAACAAAACAGCTATATATTAACAAGATGGTGTGATGTGGTATTTATAATTAGTTTTTACTATCCAATCACAGCATGTTTCTTTGATACTGGAAGCTTTGCCACCAGTATTTCAATACTAGCAGGGTCACCTTTGGTGGACAGGCTTCAATGGAGCTTCCAAGTTAGGACAGACTAGGAATAAGGACCTGGTAGTCTACTTCTGAAAAAACTGACCAGTGAAAATCTTATGAATAGCAGCAGAACACTGTCTGGTATAGTGCCAGAAGATGAACTCCTCAGTTCGGAAGACATTCAAAATACAGATAGAGAACAGCAGCCTCCTCAAAGTAGAGTCAATCTCAATGACATGGATGGAGTCAAGCTATCAGAACCTTCATCTGCTGATGTGGCACAACTCAAAATGACAAGAAAGAGCTGTAAACATCCATTAATAATCGGAATATGAAATGTATGAAGTATGAATCTAGGAAAATTGAAAATTGTCAAAAATAAAGTGGAATGCATAAACATTGATATCCTAGGCATTACTGAGCTGCAATAGACTGGTACTGGCCATTTTGAATCAGAAAATCATATGGTCTACTACATCAGGAATGACAAACTGAAGAGGAATGACATCGCATTCATCATCAAAAAGAACATTTCTAGAACTATCTTAAAGTACAACACTGTCAGTGATAGGATAATATCCATACACTTGCAAGGAAGACCAGTTAATACAACTATAATTCAAATTTACACACCAACCATTAAGGCCAAAGACAAAGAAACTGAAAATTTTAATGAACTTCTGCAGTCTGAAATTGACGAAATGTGCAATTGGGATGCATTGATAAGTACTGGCAACTGGAATGCAAAAGTTAGTAATTAAGAAGAAGGATTGGTAATTGCAAAATATAGCCTTGGTGATAGAAATGATGCCAGGGATTGCATGATAGAATTTTGCAAGACCAACGACTTTTTCATTGCAAATACTTTTTTTTTTCACCAACATAAATAGCAACTATACATGTGTACCTCACCAAATGGGATACACAAGAATCAAATCAATTACATCTTTGGAAAAAGAAAATGGAAAAGCTCAATATCATCAGTCAGAACAAGGCCAGGGGCCAACTGTGTAACAAACCATCAACATGTGCAAGTTGAAGTTGATGAAAATTAGAACAAGTCCATGACAGCCAAAATACGACCTTGAGTATATTCCACCTGAATTTAGAAACCACGTCAAGAATAGATTTGATGCATTGAACACAAATGACCAAAGACCAGACTAGTTGTGGAATGACATCAAGAATATCATATGCAAAGAAAGCAAGAGGTCATTAAAAAGACAGGAATGAAAAGACCAAAATGGATGTCAGAAGAGGCTCTGTAACTTGCTCTTGAACGTCTAGTAGCTAAAGCAAAAGCAAGAAACGATGAAGTAAAAGAGCTAGACAGAAGATTTCAAAGGGCAGCTTAAGAAGACAAAATAAAGTATTACGATGACATGTGCAAAGACCTGGAGTTAGAAAACCAAAAGGGAAGAACACGCTCAGCATTTCTCAAGCTGAAAGAACTGAAGAAAAAATGCAAGCATCAAGTTGCAATATTGAAGGATTGCACAGAGGCGCTGTGCCAAAAAGAATTGGTTGACATTCAGGCATTTCAGAAGGTAGAACCGGTGGTGCTGAAGGAAGAGGTCCCAGCTGCACTGAAGTCATTGGCAGTAAATAAGGCTCCAGGAATTGACACAATTCCAGTTGAGATGTTTCAAGAAACTGATACAGTGCTGGAAGTCCTCACTCTTCTATATCAAGAAATTTGGAAGACAGCTACCTAGCCAACTGACGGGAAGAGATCCGTATTTGTACTCATTCCAAAAAAAGTTGATCCAACAGAATGCAGAAATTATTGAACAGTATCATTAATATCACACACAAGTAAAAGTTTGCTGCAGATCATTCAAAAGCGGTTGCAGCGGTACTTCAACAGGGAAGTGCCAGAAATTCAAGCTGGGTTCAGAAGAGGATGTGAAACTAGGGGTATCATTGTTGATGTCAGATGGATCCTGGCTGAAAGCAGAGAATAACAGAAAGATGTTTCCCTGTGTTTTAATAACTATGCAAAGGCATTCGACTCTGTGGATCATAACAGATTATTAATAACATTTCAAAGAATAGGAATTCCAAAATGCTTAATTGTGCTCATGGGGAACCTGAACTTAGACCAAGAAGAAGTCATTTGAATAGAACAAGGGGATACTGCGTGGTTTAAAGTTAAGAAAGGTAAGTGTCGGGGTTGTATGCTTTCACCATACTTATTCAGTCTATATGCTGAACAAATAACCCAAGAATCTGAACTATATGAACAGCAGGGCGTCAGGATTGGAGGAAGACTCATTAACAGCCTGCATTATGCAGAAGACACAACCTTGCTTACTGAAAGTGAAGAGGATTTGAAGCACTTATTGAGGAAGATCAAAGACCACAGCCTTCGGTATGGACTACACCTTTCAACATAAAGAAAACAAAAATCCTAACAACTGGACCAATAAGCAACATCATGATAAATGGAGAAAATATTGAAGTAGTAAAGAGTTTTATTTTACTTGGATCCACGTCAACGCCCAAGAAATCAAAAGACACATTGCATTGAGCAAATCTGATGCACAAGGCCTCTTTAAAGTGTTAAAAAGCAAACATGTTACTTCAAGGACTAAGGTGAGCCTGACCCAAGCCATGATGTTTTCAACCACCTCATAAGCATGTGAAAGCTGGACAATGATTAAGGAAGACAGAAAAAATTGATGCCTTTGAATTATGTTGTTGGCACAGAATATTGACTATACCATGGAATGCCAAAACAAACAAATCCGTCTTGGAAGAAGTACAGCCAGAATGCTCATTAGAAGCAAAGATGGTGAGACTGCACCTCATATACTTTGGACATGTTATCAGGAGGGATCAGTTGCCAGAGAAGGACATCATGCTTGGTATAGTAGAGGATTAGCAAAAAAGAGAAAGGCCCTCAACAAGATGGATTGACACAGTGGCAGCAACGATGGGCTCAAGCATAACAACGATTGTGAGGATGGTGCAGGACCGGCAGTGTTTCCTTCTGTTGTGCATAGGGTCGCTACTTGTGAGTTTTGTAGACATAACCATAGCCTCAACTTGCTGTATAACTTTAGGAAAGTCATATCACCTCTCTGGTTCTTAACTATATTATCAAAAGTGAAGAATCTAAATTATTTAAGTCTTAGTTTCTAAGTCTAACATTCTGTAATTTCAGGGCCCAGACTTTGCCTTCACCAGAGCCATAAGAAGACTAGTTCCCAGCGAGGACTGAACTAGAAAACTCACCTTCGACTTTATGCCAGGAATCAACTCTTTTCACTGTATCATTTAGGATGCATTTTGCTACAAATAGCAAAATCTAACTCAAAGTGACTTTAAATATAGATTTTTTGAAAATCCAATATAACAAAAATTCCAGAAGTAGGATGGGTTTTAGGACTGGTTGATAGAGTTGCTTAATGATACCAAGACTCAGGATCTTGTAGCCTTGATGTTGACTCCACCCATAGGCAGGTGACCAAACGGCTTCAACAAAATGAAGCATCACTTCCAGACAAAATATCCTAAGGAAGAAAAGAGAATATCACCTTCTGAAACTTCCTCTCACATGCAAGAAATTTTCCCAGAATATCACCATTTCACCCATTCCCAATCAGCAACAGTAGACTTGTCCTTTTGTTTCATTGACCAGAGTTGAGTCATTTCCTATCCCCTGAATCCTCTGCCCAGAGGAATGAGGGTCCCTGGTTGGCATAGACTAAGCTTGTTTGGTGCTGTTGAGTCAGTTCTGACTCATAGCCACCCTATACACAGAACGAAACACTGCCTGGTCCTGCACCATCCTCACAATCATTGTTATGCTTGAGCCCATTGTTGCAGCCACTGTGTCGATTCATCTCCTTGAGGGTCTTCCTCTTTTTGAATGACCCTCTACTTTACCAAGCATGATGTCCTTCTCCAAGGACTGATCCCTCCTGATAGCATGTCCAAAGAATGTGAGATGTAGTTTCGCCACCCTTCCTTCTAAGGAGCATTCTGGTTGTACTTCTTCCAAGACAGATCTGTTCGTTCTTTTGTCATTTCATGGTATATTCTATATTCTTTGCCAACATCATAATTTAAAGGTGTCAATTATTCTTCAGTCTTCCTTATTCGTTGTCCAACTTTCACATGCATATGAGGCGACTGAAAACAGCATGGCTTGGGTCAGGCACACTTTAGTCTTCAAGGTGACATCTTTGCTTTACAACACTTCAGAAAGGTCTTTTGCAGCAGATTTGCCCAGTGTAATGCTTTTTGTGGTTTCTTGACTGCTGCTTCCATGGGTGTTAATTGTGGATTCAAGTAATACAAAATTCTTGACCACTTCAATCTTTTCTCCTTTTATCATGATGTTGCTTATTGGTCCAGTTGTGAAAATTTTTGTTTTCTTTATGTTAAGGTGTAATCCATACTGGAGGCTATAGTCTTTGATCTTCATTAGTAAGTGCTTCAAGTCCTCTTCACTTTCAGCAAGCAAGGTTGTGTCATCTGCATAACTCAGGTTGCTAATGAGTCTTCCTCCAATCCTGATGCCCTGTTCTTCTTCATATAGTCCAGCTTCTCAGATCATACGCTCAGCACACAGATTGAATAGGTATGGTGAAAAGATACAACACTGATGCACACCTTTCCTGACTTTAAACCACTCAGTATGCCCTTGTTCTGCCCAAACAACTGCCTCTTGATCTATGTGAAGGTTCCTCATGAGCACAATTAAGTATTCTTAGCAATGTAGCCTATAATTTGTTATGATCCACACAGTCAAATGTCTTTGCATAGTGAATAAAACGCAGGTAAACATCTCTCTGTTACTGTCTGTTTTCAGCCAGGATCCATCTGACATCAGCAATTATATCCCTGGTTCTATGTCCTCTTCTGAATCCGATCCGAATTTCTGGCAGTTCCCTGTTGACATACTGCTGCAGCAGCTTTCGAATGATTTTCAGCAAAATTTTGCTTGCATGTGATATTAATGATACTGTTTGATAATTTCTGCATTCAGGTGGATCACCTTTCTTGGGAATAAGCATAAATATGGACCTCTTCCAGTCAATTGGCCAGGTAGCCGTCTTCCAAATCTCTTGGCATAGAGAAGTGAGCACTTCCAGCACTTCATCCATTTGTTAAAATATCTCAATTGATATTTGGTCAGTTCCTGGAGCCTTGTTTTTCACCAATGCCTTCAGAGCAGCTTGTACTTCTTCCTTCAGTACCATCCGTTCCTGATCATATGCTACCTCTTGAAATGGTTGACTGTTGGCTAATTTTTTTGGTATAATAACTCTGTATATTCCTTCCATCTCCTTTTGATGCTTCCTGCATCGTTTAATAGTTTCCGCCATAGAATCCTTCACTATTGCAACTTGAGGTTTGAATTTTTTCTTCAGTTCTTTCAGCTTGAGAAATGCCGAGCATGTTCTTCCTTTTTGGTTTTCTATCTCCAGCTCTTTGCTCACATCATTATAATACTTTATCTTCTCAAGCTGCCTTTTGAAATCTTCTGCTCAGTTCTTTTACTTCATCATTTCGACATTCGAGGGCAAGTTTCAGAGTCTCCTCTGACATCCATCTTGGCCTTTTCTTTCTTTCCTGTCTTCAATGACCTCTTGCTTTCTTCATGTATGATGCCCTTAATGTCATTCCACAACTCATCTGGTCTGCAGTCATTAGTATTCAACGTGACAAATCTATTCTTGAGATGGTCTCTAAATTCAGGTGGGATATATTCAAGGTTGTACATTTGCTGTCATGGACTTGCTCTGATTTTCTTCAGTTTCAACTTGAACTTGCATATGAGCAATTGATGGTCTGTTCCGCGGTTAGCCCCTGGCCTAGTTCTGACTGATGATATTGAGCTTTTCCATCATCTCTTTCCACAGATGTAGCCAGTATGATTCCTGTGTGTTCCATCTGGTGAGATCCATGTGTGTAGTCCCCGTTTATGTTGGTGAAAAAAGGCATTTGCAATGAAGAAGTTGATGATTTTTCAAAACTCTATCATTCGATCTCTGGCAGTGTTTCTACCACTAAGGCCGTGTTTTCCAACTACTAATCCTTCTTTGTTTCCAACTTTTGCATTCCAACCACCAGTAATTATCAGTGCATCCTGATTACATGTTTGATCAATTTCAGACTGCAGAAGCTGATGAAAGTCTTCAATTTCTTCATCTTTGGCCTTAGTGGTTGGTGCATAAATTTGAATAATAGTCATATTAACTGGTCTTCCTTGTAGGCATACGGATATTATCCTATCACTGACAGTGCTGTACTTCAGAATAGATCTTGAAATGCTCTTTTTTGACAATGAATGCAATAGCATTCCTCTTGAAGTTGTCATTCCCAGCATAGTAGACTACATGATTGTGTGATTCAAAATGGCCAGTACCAGTCCATTTCAGCTTACTAATGCCTAGGATATTGATTTGTATGCATTCTATTTTGTTTTTTATGATTTCCAATTTTCTGAGATTCATACTTTGTACATTTCATGTTCCACTTATTGATGGGTGTTTGCAGCTGTGTCTTCTCATTTTGAGTTGTGCACATCAGCAAATGAAGGTCCTGAAAGCTTTACTCCATCCACATCATTATAGTTGACTCTACTTTGAGGAGGCAGCGCTTCCTCAGTCATCCTTTGAATGTCTTCCAACAGGAGGGCTCAACTTCCGGCAGTACATCAGCCAATGTTCTGCTGCTATTCTTAAGGTTTTCATTGGCTAATTCTTTTCAGAAATAGACTGCTGGGTCCTTCTTCCTTTCTATGAGATCAACAAAAACAATAAAAAATAACAACCTATAAATAAATGCCATCTGTCCTGACTTATACTCTTTTCAGACTTCATCAGGAATAACTGAAGAAAAATAATCCTATATGGTGCTGACCTGCATTTGCTGACCCCCAATGCAGTTTTGAAGCCATCCTGGTAGTGCAATGGTTAAGCACTTGGCTATTAACCAAAAGGTCTTCGTTTCGAACTCGCCAATCACTCTACAGTAGAAAAGACCTGGCAATCTGCTCCCATAAAGGTTACAGCCTAGGAAACCCTATGGGGCAGCTCTTCTCTGTCCTATAGGGTCACTATGAGTTGGAATCCACTCGACAGCATGCAACAACAATGTAGTTCTACAGTAAATGCATCTTCCCCAACATACTTTAGCAGAAAGTTCATGTTTTACAAAAATTAGATGTATTCTGACATGCATGGATTCACTGCTTTGCAATCAAACATTACCAAGATTTAAAATGATTTTCATTCTTTAGTTTGTTTTAAAACGGATCTTGGCAGCACTCAAACTCACACTCTTGTAGGACAAAGAAAGAAGCCACCAAATCTGCCTCTTCCCTACCCCAACTATATCCTAGGAATAAAAGAAAGGATTTTAAAACTTTAGTTCACTCTAATGTCAAAGATAGATTAAAAAATAAAAAAATCAACAATATTCTGCCCATAACATACTAAATTTTCAAGTTGTTTCTTTCAACTCCTGTTGGTTATCTCACCTCAAAATAGATAGCTTGGGTAAAGTAAAGTTTGAAAAGAAAGAGAATATTATTCTCTTAAAATGGAAGTGAAAAGTTCTGGGTCAATTTAGAAAGAATGATATAAATAATATGAAAATAAACTGGGGCAAGGGAAGTGCAATTTCATCCATCTAAAACCACACCAAGCCAAGGGGGGAACTCTTCTGTGAGCCAATGGATTGTAAAAGGAGAGGGCAAACCACCTCACTCAGGTCCTTCCAAACTGAGATGGGAGGAAATAGAACACTTAGGTAAAAAGCCTACTAAATATTTAATAAACCAAGTTCATAAAACTGTTTCTATCTTTATAGTTTTGATTGCTCCTACTTTTATCTTTTCTTTCTTCCTGTCCTCTGTGAAGAAAACAATCTCACCCACTCACACAGCTTTAACCCAGCACTCTCAAGCCCTTTAACTCTCACACCCCAGGGCACTCGATGCCCATAGCTTTATATTTTAGTTTCTGTTTTACAACTGTCTTCTGGACCTTTCCTCAGCTCCTCAAATGGAACATTTCCTATGATCCAACTATTCCATCCAGCTCTTTCTTCTGATTATTAAATTTCTCTTTGTGGCAACAATATCCCCTCGTCATTCAAGCTTGAAGGCATTCATTTCACTCAGAGCTTCCAACCTGTTTCGTTCTGGCGAGAACTCCTGCTGAAAATTTGCATTTTCCACCCCAGAATAGAAACAGAGTCTAACGAGATCCCCAGGTGATTCTTATGTATAATAAATTTTGAGAACCACTGCTCTATTCTACCTGTCTTGGAAGAAGTACAGCCAGAATGCTCCTTAGAAGCAAGTATAGTAAGACTACGTCTCACATACTTTGGACATGTTATCAGGAGGGATCAGTCCTGGAGAAGGACATCATGCTTGGTAAAGTAGGGGGTCAGTGAAAAAGAGGAAAACCCTTGATAAGTTGGACTCACACAGTGGCTGCAACAATGGGCTCAAGCATGACAATAATTGTGAGGATGGTGCAGGACCAGGCAGTGTTTCCTTCTGTTGTACATAGGGTCACTGAGTCGGAACCAACTTGATGGCACCTAGCAACAACTTCTACAAATTGTTAATTTTACTTAAAAATATTTCAAACAAATAGAAAATCACAGTGAATAATCTAACAAACTTTTGTTCCACCCAATGTTATCAATTCTAAAGATTTTGCCACACCTACATTAAAAACCCAAAAAAGTAAAGCATTACAGATGTATCCAGGGCTGGATTATCCAATAGGCTTACCTTGCTTACCAGGTTATCAAAGATACGGTGAAATCCATGTGAAGCTGTTCAGTAGATTAGTAAGTAAGCACAAGTAAGCCCACGCTTACCTGGCTTACTGTGTCATCCAAACCTGTCAGGGATTGTAAATTTGAAAAGAGGCTTTGATTCTATAGAAAGGTGAGAGAGATAAATGTTCACCATACATAGAAGCAGAATCTTTTCTGATGTGGTAAAATAACTTGAAATTGTTCACTACAGATGATCTGGTAAGCAAGGTAAGCGCTGTGCTTACTTTGCCTATTGGATAATCTCCCCCGGATGTATCTGAAGCACCTGTGGACCGCTCCTCAGAACTCCCCAGAGTTAACCACTGTCCTGAAAGTGGTGTGTATGATACTCTTGTGTTTTTAAAAGGATAGTATCCAAGAAAAACAAGGAAAGTCTAGAAACTGTCATAGTCAAGAGGAACCCAAGAGACAGGACAACTAAATGCAGTGTTTTACCTAGATGGGTCCTGGAACAGAAGAGGACATTGGGTAAATGTCAGGAAATCTTAATAAAGGGTGGACTTTAGTTAGTAATAATGTGCCGATATTCATTAATTGTACAAATGTAGCACACTAATGTAAGATGTTAATAATAGGAAACACTGAGTGTGGGGTATATGGAAACTATCTGTACTATCTCCGCAATTTTTCTGTAAATCTAAAACTATTCTAAAATAAAAGCCTTATTAAAAAAATATTATCAGCTGTGTCTGTATGTTTTCAAATTTATGTAAATGCTGTCATATTACACATTTAATTATAGAACTTGCTTTTTTTCATTGGTTTGTCTCCAGTGCTTCCCCACTTTCACTCTCTGTTCTTCTCCAGGATGCTCTGTGCCCAAAAAGACTGACTTCCATGGCCAGCATCCTCAGGCTTCCTTCCTTCTTCTTCTGGTTGGATTCGCCCATTGAGAAGCAACAACAGAAGACTGGAGAGTGGCAAAAGAGAAGCATGGTGTGGCAGGCAGAATAATGGCCCCCAAAAATGTTCATTCTAATCCTCAGAACCTGTGAATATGTTACCTTATAAGGCAAAAGGGGCTTTGCACATGCGAATGTTTAAGGATCTTGAGATGGGGAGATTATCCTAGGGGAGATTATCCTTTGTGATTATATTGGGTGGCCCCAATGTAATCACAAAGGTCCTCATAAGACGGTCAGACTTACGGAGATAAAGATTGGAAGACGATACGCTGGTAGCTTTAAAGGTGGAGGAGCACCCATGAGCCAAGAAATGCAGGCAGCTTCTAGAACCTGGAAAAGGCAAAGGAACAGAGTCTCCCCTAGAGCTTCCAGAAGGAGCACAGCCCTGCCAATGCCTCTACTGTCACCCAGTGTAACCCATTTCGGACTTCTGACCTCCAAAATTTTAAGATAATAAATTGTGTTGTTTTAAGCCACTAAGTTTGTGGTGATTTCTCACAAGAGCAATTGGAAGCTAATACATGTGGGGTATGTATTTCTCCTGCTACCTCCCTGTCTGGTTGCAGTTCTGGCAATGGCTTCTGGCAATAGCTTCATTTCTGGTGATAGATCCCTTCTAGCAAGCTCTCTTCTATGGCGTCAGCTCTCACTAGCTCCATTAACGACTATCCCTCCCTTTATAAACTCAGACTTAAAGGTTTGAGACCCACCTGTCTGTTTGTTGTACTGTGGTGGCTTGTGTGTTGCTATGATGCTGGAAGCTATGCCACCAAAATTTCAAATACCAGCAGGGTCACCCAGGGTGGACAGGCTTCAACAGAGCTTACAGATTAAGACAGACTAGGAGCAAAGGCCTGGAAATCTAGTTCCAAAAATTAGCCAATGAACACTCTATAGGTCACAACAGAATAGTGTTTGATATACTGCTGGAAGATGAATCCCCTAGGTTGGAAGTCACTGGAAATACGCAGTGGCCACAATGGACTCAAACATACCAACAAGATGGTGAAAGACCAGGAAACTTTCCATTGTGTTGTATATGGGATCACCATGAGTCAAAATCGACTTAATAGCACTAACAACGGAGGTGGTAAAGGTTTCCCATTGTTGCTAGTTTCTGAGTGCTTTCTCAACCCTTCTGGTTCTATTTGCCCATTCACACATCTAAATATAGTCTTTTCATTATATTATCTTCAGTGAAACCCTGCAAGTGAGCTGTTTTCTGATGGGACCCTGAAAATGTACTTTTTTTCTCTTAACATTGTTTTTATTATAGATCCATGCTAACACATGTAGCTTTAACTCATTTAATCTAATAGGTATATCACATTCTATCATATGAACTCTACTGTATGAAAATGCCACCTTTTATCCATTCTCCTGTAGATGGACATTTAGATAGATTTCATTTTTACCCATTAAACATTCTTGTATATGTTTCCTTAAGTACAAGAGTCAGGTTTTCTTTAAAGTATAAAATTACTGGTGGAATTGCTAGGTCATTGACTATACATAATTTGCAATTTTACTAGATATGACTGATTGGCTGTCCTATATCCTCTCCCAAATATGTATCCATTAAAATCCTGCCCATTCTTCAAGGCCCAGCTTCATCCCACCCCCTCCTCCATGCAGCCTTCCTTGACTCTCCCAGCTTTAACTCATTTCATCTTCTCTGGATTCTCATAGCACTATTTTAGTAACACTCACACGTCATGCACCCTCATCTCCTTCCCCTTTTTGCTTCATTATTATTATGTGTATGTTTCATCTGTCCTAAAAGCAAGAACAACGTCTTTCTGCATCTTTGGGCAGCAAATTACATTTGTAACCCAAACAATATCTATCAGCACATCTTTTTCCCAAACCAATTTCTTTTCTTGATTTCCATCTTTCTATTAGTAATATCAAAGTCCTCCTAGGCCTCAGACATCTTAAATTATTTTTGCTCCATCTCCTGCTGAATTGTCATTCACTCAGGACTGTGGCAACTATGGCCACCATAGCTCTTGAGCCCAATCCTTCATTCCATTCCCATTGCTGCTCCCTTGGACCAGACCCTCTACTTCTCTTTGGACTTCTGGAATGACTCTCGACTGGTCCCCCACCTTTACCCAAGATGCTATCACCCTGTGATAGCATTCCTTTCCTGCTCACACACCTTCAGAGCTCAGCACTGACAACAGAACCCTCCAGCGGGCGTTTAAGGCCAGGTTGAGCCTAAACCCGCTTATATTTCTTTCTCTTCCCCTGACCCATTACAACTGGGCCCTTCATCTTTTTCAAAATATGTCTCTTCTTTCCCCTGCATCTGTGCCTTTATTCATTCTCTACCTTTTATCTGGAAGACCCTCCCTTTTACCTGTTAATTTTTTTTTTCTCTCTCTAAGACCTTTTCTAACGTCACCTACTTCACGAAGAAGGACCTGCTTCTCGCTCCGTTCCTACTTCCACCTCCTGCCCTCATACCACCACCGCCAGATCTGGATATCTTCTCACCTTCCTTAGGAACCGACCATATTTTGTAACTTGTGATTCCTTTCATGGCATTTAGTTTATCATCCCCAGCATTATGGTCATGTGTAGATTTCCATAAATTCTTATTAGGGGAAATAGTCTGCTTCAATATTCTGTAATTCTCCAATGACACTTACCATTGTGCTTTGCATATAGTAGATGCTTAATTCATACAAAGGTATGAAGGAGAGAAAAATGAAGAAGAAGAATCTGTAGATTTGGGAGAAATCGTGGAAATGGAAGAAACTTTAGAGACGATACAAACCAACTCAAGCTGTGTTCTGATTCTCCCTTCCTTAAATGCAAATGCTCCAATGACTACTGAAGTCAAAATTCTCAATGTGGCTTAAAAATTCCACATGGTCAGGTCCCTGCTCCTCCCTGGCCTCATCCTGGGCCCACTCGCCCACACTATTCCACTCAGCCTTCCCCCTTCTTGCCTCAGACCCTCACTGTGCTTCTTGCTCATTCTCTACTGCTCTTCTCCTGGCTTCACTAAAGTAGCTCACATTCATCCCTCAGATCTCAGCCTAAACTTCATTCACTCCACAGTATTGGTTAGGTGTCTACTGTGTACCAGGTACTTTTCTAGTCCCTGGGAAAAGAGAAATGAGCACTACACACCAACATCGCTACCCGCGTGGGGTTCATATGCCTCCTCCAGGAAGTCTTACTTGCCTCCTCCCCAACACACACACACACACACACACGTGGTCTGTTTCCCCCTATTATATGCAGTCAGTGCACTCTGGGTTTCTCTTTTATAAAACATGTGCCATTATAAGTACTTACCGATTTCAATATTTCATTAACATCTATCTTCCTTTTTTTTTTTTTTTTTTTCCTGTAGGATCACTATGAGTCGGAATCGACTTGTCGGCAATGGATTTATCTTCCTTGGTAAGCTGAAAGATTCTCAAGAGTTGGATTACGGTCTCCGTTCTTTACTCTTGTATCCCCGGCACCAAGCACAGTTCTTGTAGGTCCTCAGGAAATTTCTTGAATAAATGAATGAAGTAACAAAATTTAACCCTCACTGTACAGACAAGTGGTACAGGGTTGGAGGGTCACCAGCGCCTCCACATAACATAATGAGGTAACACGATGAGGGAGGGACTGGACTCAAACCTGAGCCACCTGACTCCCATGACAGTGCTTTTTTTTTCACTTTAATAACGTTGATATGGAGAAGGTGATGTAAATGAATTGGGGAAGAGGAGAGGGGGAAATGTGAAAGATGAAAGTATGCTAAAAGAAGAAAAGGAGAAATAATTAAAATGTATTATTTTGTAAACAAAATATAAAAAGAACAGAAAAAGGGAAGACATGTGTCTTAGTTATCTGGTGCTACCGTAACAGAATTACCACAAGTGGATGGCTTTAACAAAAAGAAATTTATCCTCTCACAGTCTAGGAGGCTAGAAGTCCAAGTTCAGGGCACCAGCTCCAGGGGAGGCTTTCACTCTCTGCCAGCTCTGGAGGAAGGTCTTTGTCATCAATCTTCCCCTGGTCTAGGAACTTCTCAGCACAGAAACCCTGGGTCCAAAAAATGTACCCCCCTACTGGCTCTTCATTCTTGGTTGTGTGAGGTCCCTGTATCTCTCTGCTCGCTTCTCTCTTTTATATCTCAAAAGATATTGACTCAAGATACAACCTAATCTTGTAGATTGAGTTTTGACTCATTAACATAACTGCCTCTAATCCTGCCTGATTAACATCATAAAACCCACTGCCATCGATAGGGGTAGGATTTACAACACATGGGAAAATCACATCAGGTGACAAAATGGTGGACAATCACACAATACTAAGAATCATGGCCTAACCAAGTTGACACATTTTTTGGGGACACAATTCAATCCATGACAACATGTTAACAGATGAAGAGACAACTTGTGTGGGAACCCCCAAGAGACGATGCTGGGCAGCAGCACTATATGTATTTCTATTTGGACCCTTTGCCTAGAATTTTGTAGTGAATATTTATCTTTTGGGGAGAGGCGAGGGGACGGGGCATCTAACACCTTAGGTGGGAATGTTGGATAGTCTTCATTTGCCCCTGCAGATTGACTCTGTGGTTGAAAGGCTGACCTCCAATGACTGTGTCATGTGCTCCCTGGCCTTCTAACCTCTGACTGGGTTCAGCCAATGAGAGGCACCAGCAGGAGACAAGCCACAAATTGGCAGTATCTGCCTTCCTCTCTGTGAGGCCACAGGTCCTACAGCAACAAGTCTAATATTTCACTAATAACTCCTTATCCTTCAGGGTCTGCGGGTGGTAGTGTCTTCCCACTGTTGCTGGCCCTGGGAGGTTTCACTATCATTTGTTGGTTTTCCCTATTGCCATTCACATCTTCGTAAGTACAGTAGTTCTTTATTAAACTTCATTAAACTCTTTGAATCATCTACTTCCTGCGAAGAATCTGATGAAGAAATGAGGTTTGGAGAATTTCACCATCTTAGGAGGCAGAGACAACCTTGTTTAGAGATGCCTGATGCTCACTCTCCCAGTCTTCCTTGCAGCGAGGGTAGAGCATGTGACCTGGGCCCCACCACTTGGGAGCACCAATTGAGATTTTGAATCTGAAACTGGAAAAGCAAAAGGATGAGTTGTATGGCTTCCATTCTGGGGAGGAGAACTGCAGAGCTGACAGTTCCTGGCTATTTAGGCTCAAAGCCTGATTTTTCAATCCTCGCAAAGATTCTGGAAACCCTATTGGCCTAGTGGTTAAGAGTTCAGCTGCTAACCAAACGGTGGGCAGTTTGAATCCACCAGGTGCTGTTTGGAGACCCTATAGGGCATTTCTAGTCTGTCCTATAGAGTGACCGTGAGTTGGAATCAGCTCGATGGCAATGGGTTTGGTTTTTTGGCTTTGCAAAGATTCTAAGAATAAATGTCTTCTGCTTCAACAAGCCAGAGTTAGATTCTCCTATTGGCCACTAGAACTATGACTGATACTGCCGTCTCCTATGTCCCTTAACTCTGATACCTGGCTGATTCTCCTGACTTATTTTCTCATCTTCCAACTAGAAGTTAGGTTTGACTTCAAAATGTCCTCTTCCTGCACTGGAAAAAAAAAAAAAAAATGTTTTCTTTGCTTCCAATTATGGAGATTGGTCTTATAAAACTTGACTTAAAAAAAAAAATTATTGTAAAAACTGATCATTCGGAAACCAGGAAAATAGAGTTGCTCCCTACATGGTCTGCAGGCTTTCTCTGCAGGAGGCTCTGAGTCCAAGCACCCTCCTTTTCTTCCTGCCAACTCTAACCCTGTTCATTTTTGGTTTCCATAGAAACTGTACCTCTGGCTTCTTGTCCTCACATTCTACAAAGGCTGACCATGAGCAGTGACACAAAAAGGGCTATTTCTGACCCTGGCCTTTGCTGCTTTTCAAAGGAGGCTGACTAGAACTCAAATTTTAAAAAAAGGAGAAAACTCCTTTTAAAATAGAATTTTCACCTATATTATTACTTATACACTGTGGGTTTCCACTATGCACAACTAATGGCAAAGCACATGTGCTCAAGTACACAGTGTTTTAGCCCTAGCGGACTAGAGAACAGATCCCAGGAAGGAACATTCTTTTTCTTCTGATAAGCTGTTCAAAGACTGGACAGGGGAAATTTCATTTGTGCCTCAAGATGCCTTCTTGAGGATCCCAAGTCAGTTAGTCCGTTTCACACAGGGCTAGAGAAAATAAGGAGCTTAACTGATCCATGTCCAGAAGGTAGAGTGCACAGTGCAGAATGGCATGAGTGAACTTACCAACGCCTGCTAATTATTACTGCCATTTTTTTTTAAATATCTTTGCTTTCACAAATCACCAACACCTAATATTCTGAGTAACAGAAGGCTTAAAATTCATGGTTAAATTCCTTCATTTTATAGATAAGGAAACCGGAATCCAGAAATGTTAAGTTCGTGCCCAGTCAGACAGCTGCTAAAAGGCTGAGCTAGACACCAGCCTGATTCTTTTTTGGCTCCTAGACTAGCGTATTTTGAATCTCAGGAATCTACCCCTCCAGATAACAGGGGGGAAAAATTACTTCAAAGATCCATTAAATTTGTCTGCAGAATATATTTTCTGAAAGAAAAAAGTGGGAATAATATGCTATTTACATTTTAGGGTTGAGAAAATTAAAGAGTAGAAAGAAAGTAATTTAGGTTTATGCTTTTTGCTACAGTAGCAAAACTAAGCACAAAATCTGGGGAGCATACCTGGTGAAGTGAACCATCTTTTGATTGTAAATGTGGTTACAGGTTAGTTGAAAATGGTGACTCACAAAGAAATCAAAATGCCAGCTGTGGAACCTGGTGAGTGTCCCCATCCGTGGCTGAGTGATGGGCAGTTCTGTGCTCTACACATCATTTGCTTAAGAAGACAGGATGCGGTGGTGGCTGGGAGCGTGGGCTCTACATTATGACCCTTCAGAGACAGGTCCCACTCCATGGTTATCTGCATTTAATCTTTGCCCATAAGGGATCTTCTCTGTACCTCCATTTCCTCATTTGTAAAATGGGAGACAGTTATGTCTACCTCGTGATTAATATGAGAAATAATACATTTAGGATCTGGCATGCAACAAGTGCTCAGTAAAGCTAGTAATAACCATTCTCAACAAAAGAACCTAAACAGAGATCTAAGGGTTCACACAGGGCTTGTCTTTTTCTAAGTTTGGTGGGCTAGGAATTAAAAGAACATGCCCTGAATAGCCACACGAGGGAGCTCTCTGGTCAGGTTGGAACGGTAGAGGGCTTGCAGCAAGGGCAGCGGTACACTGATGAGTATTCTCCTTCGGTGTCGGCAAGACATCTGATCCTAGAGAGAACCAAAACACCGTGAAGCTGAGACCCACGGGATTTGTAGATCAGATGCTCACTTGGAGCTGAGGCTTCTGAGGAAGATGGTTTGAATTTGTCTCTGAATTGCCCTTCTTTTAAATTCAAGTTGCCTGAGGCTGCAGTTCTTCACAGTAATCAGGGCTCAGTTGTGAAAAGAGTTATTGATGATTTGTAAAAACACTGAGGTACTTTAATATGAAGATCACACACACACACACACACACACACACACACTTCCTATATGCCCTGGGTGATGAAAACAGTTAAGCACTGGACTACTAACCAAAAGGTTGGAGGTTCAAACCCACCCAGAGGCACCTTGGGAGAAAGGCCTGGTGATCTCCTGAAAGGTCACAGCCTAGAAAACTCTGTGGAGCACAGTTCTATCCTGCACACAAGAGGTCGCTGGGAACCAGAATCGACTCAACAGCAACTGGTGTCTTGGGTTTTGTTTTATTATATATATATAAACCAAACCAAACCCATTGCCATAGAGTCAATTCTGACTCATACCAACCCTATAGGACAGAGTAGAACTGCCCCATAGGGTTTCCAAGGAGCAGCTGGTGGATTCCAACTGCCGACCCTTTGGTTAGCAGCTGAATACTTAACCACTGCACCGCCAGGGCTCCTATATATATATTCCTCCATCATATATACGTGTGTGTATATGTGTGTGTGTGTGCATGTGTGTAAATAGATATACACATAGAGAGAGACCAGAGTCACAGTGCTCCATTTATAATGTCACCACACCTCTCGCATTTCTGATTTCTGAGTGTGAAAGAAAGGGAGGGAGTAATTGTGGGAGCACTGGAAACTCATGGGAGTTTGGGAAGATAAATCTTCTAGAAGTTCAGGACCCAGGTCTGGGGCAGGGAGAGCCAAGCTGACTTCTAAATGGCACAGGCACCTGAGAAAGACACAGACTGGTGTATAAACTGCTGCCATTGAATCGATTCTGACTCATAGTGACCCTACAGGACAGAGTAGAACTGCCCCATAGGGTTTCCAAGGAGCACCTGGTAGATTCGAACCGCCAACCTTTTGGTTGGCAGCCATAGCTCTTAACCACTACTCCCCAGGATTTCCATCCGGGACCTATTTAGGTGTAATTTAGACAAAACGTGCACGTTCTCTCAGAGTGGGGACTAGGTGAGGCAAGAGAGACACCTAGGGTGAAGATTAAAGGAGGCAATCCCCCTGCAATCACAGACCCTGACAGAAAAGGAATGTTCCCTTCAGTCCTGTGCTCTGGGCACTTCTCTTGCCTCACCCTAGTCCTGGCCTTGTGTTCTTGTCCCCACTTTGCCACCTCCAAGCCCTTTGCAGGCCCAGCCTTGGGCTTAATATTCACTCTTGCCAAATCCAAAATGTCAAGAGACAACCTGATTTAGTCATTTACCTCTCAGTTTGACTTCGGGACAGCATTCATTCTTTCAGAAGCATTTATATTTTAACACTTAAAAAACCAACAACCTGTTGCCGTAGAGTCGACTCATAGCAACCCCATAGGACAGAGTAGGACTGCCCCACAGGGTTTCCAAGAAGCAGCTGGTGGATTCAAACTGTCGACCTTTTGTTTACCAGCAATAACTCTTAACCTTTAACACTTAGGTGTATTTTTTCTACTTTAAGGCATTCTTTTTCCTGTCTCCCTTCTACCGTCATCTTCCAGCATCTTAAAGTCATTTCAGGGGTCACCTCAAGCTTAGAGCAACCCTCACCAGCCGACTAAAGGTTTTCCCAGTGAGGTGCCTTTACTCGTTGCTTCTGTAGGTTCCCAAAGACAAAAATAGGGACAATTACTTTATTAGAGACTATCCCTCTGGTTTCCTGCTCGCCAGCAAATTCTGTCACTAAACCCCAGGCCCAGCTGATTTAATCATGCTGATAAGTACTTCTGAATTGGGAGTGGGGAAATATGGGTGGAGGCAGAGGGATATCACCAACTTGCTCCAAGTCAGGGCTCAAAGCATTAGGTGGCCTCTCTTGTCATTTCTCTCAGAGAAGGCCAAGGCCTTGCCACCATGGGCGTGAAAGAGTACCCTGACAGTCCTACGGTTTCCACTTCTAATCCAACGGTTGACCTTTGAGCCTCTTGGAGTCTGGAGAAGCTGAACCATTTCTCTGCTGGCCCTGTGTCCAAGCTCTTTGACTTTTAGGTGCAAATGGTGTCTGGACAGCTGCTGGCCTTCTCAACTTAGCAGCTGGTCCTCTGGGCTCTGCCCAAGGGAAGGCTGACTCACGTTGCTCGGGTTTTGTACCCTTCCTGTTTGCTTCCCACCTCCTCTGCCTTGTTCTTCCTCCTGGGCTCGGACACTGGGCTGCCCCTGGCCCCTCTCCTTACACCAAAGATCACTTCAGCCTCTCTTTGTCCCTGAAAACTCAGTTTTTTCAAAAGCCCATTTATATACTCACAAGAATTTTTCCCAAATCACTAGCCCTCCTGATCAGCATCCACCCCAGCCATAGGGTCCGGTCACCACATCCCTCTACAAGGATTTATAATAAAAATCAACATGGGAAAGATTAACTGTCATCTTTCCTTAGATGGCCCTGATAATCTTCCCTTAATATTTTAAAAATATTGGAGCCTACAATTGCTTCTTGAGGAGGGGGTGTTGTTGGCAGTGTGTTTATTTTTCAACTAAAAGCCCCTTTTATCTCCTTTAAAAACCATACCACAAAAATAAGTCAACAAATAAAACTAAAAAGCATTCTATGTAGGCTGCATTGTCTTAGCAATGCCTCCCTGAAATAAAGCCAGCCCAGGTTTTGTTTCATTTGTCTGCAAAACTCTCCCATCTCCCTCCCAAAATTCTGACGTCATTCCTGGGCACTCTGGAATCGAACCTCTAAGACCAGGAGACCGGAAGTGGTGTTGGGGTGGAAAAAACACAGCCTTCTTTTTCAAGTGTGTTTAACTCGCTGCGGAAAAAAGGAAAACACAAACCTAGAGCAAAGTGGGTTTTTATTGCTTTTGCCACTTGCCTCAAGTAATAGTTTGCTGTTGCTGCTTTCAGGGCATCCAGAGTATACAATTTTGTCAGCCCTTTAACCATGGTTTTAGTAAATGGAATAAAATTCAGCAAAAAAAGAAAAAGAAGGTTCTATGACAGATCTCTCTTGTTACCTTTAGCTGCGTTAAGCCGGTGCCCAACTCATAGCGACCCCGTGTACAATGGAAAGACACGCTGCTGGGTCCCATGCCATCCCTGTGATAGGCTGTGGATCAGACCATTGTGATCCATAGCGTTTTCACTGGCTTCAGAAGTAGGTCACCAGGCATTTCTTTCTAGTCCACCTTAGTCTGGAAGCTCCGCTGAAACCTGTTCAGCATCATAGCAACATGCAAGCCTCCACCGACAGGTAGGTGCTGGCTGTGCTTGGGGCCCATTGGCCGGGAATAGAGACAGCCCGAAAATTCCATGTTTCCTTTTTTCCTCTCAGAAAAGCTACAACGGCTTAACTCTGTGCTCAAATACATACCATTTGTGCTTCCATTTCTGGTCTACCCACAGGATGTGGACAACAGCTGAGACTGTGCAATTGTAGAGGGAAATTCTCCACTACCCAACTGTGTGCACAAACAGCCTGGACCTTTATGCCTGGGAGTAAACCTTGTCCTGTTGGTGTCCTCCCTAATACCTAAGACACTGCATGACTGGCTCATTAAACCTTAGGGGCGGCAGGCAGGTAGAGACTATGTGATCAAACACCTCCATTTCCCAGAGGAAAAGACAACCCTGTGATTATCCTGAGGCAGGGTGGAGGGAAGGAAGCATGGCCTCTGGAGCCAGGCTGCCTGGGTTGGAATCCAGCTTCTCAAATTCCTAGCTGTCACTTAATAATTCCTTGGGCATACTACTCAACAATTCTGCGCTCAGTTTCTTTCCTTGTAAAAATGAAAATAATGACGGCCTTTGCCTCGTAGGGTTGTCAAAGTGAGTTAATATATGCACAGGGCCTGGAGCTGGGTGAGCACTTGCTATAGGTCAAACCTGAAGACGTACTTCTGAAAACTCAGCCATTGAAACCCCTGTGGAGCACAGCTCTAGTCTGACGCACACGGGGGCACCGTGAGTTGAAGTCGACCAGATGGCAACTTATAATTCATCTCGCTTACTTTGGTTATGTTTTCAGGAGGGACCAATCCCTGAAGAAGGTCATCATACTTGGTAAAGTAGAGGGTCAATGAAAAAGAGGAAGACTCTCGATGGGATGAATCGACAAAGTGGCTACAACATGGGCTTAAGCATAGCCAAGTATTGTGAGGATGGTGCAGGACCAGGCAGTGTTTCCATCTGTTGTACACGGGGTCACTATGAGTCAGAAGTGACTCAAAGGCACCTAACAATAGCAACGACAGCACCGAGCCAAGGAGCCCTGGCGCCGCAATGGTTAAGCTTTCAGCTGCTATCCAGAAGGTTGGCAGTTATAACCCACCTGACAGCTCCATGAGAGAAAGACCTGGCAATCTGCTACCATAAAGATTACAGCCTAGAAAACCCCTCTGAGGCAGTCCTACTCTATCACGTGGGGTCACTATGAGTCAAAAACTGACTCAATGGCACCTAACAATAGCAGTGAGCCATGTGCTGAGTATTCAGTTGCTTCTCAATAAATACATCATGAATGAATAAATAAATAGGGATTAGGATACCCACTTTACAGATAAAGAAATGAGGCTGGAGAAGTTAGGGAACGGACCCTAGGTTACAAACGTAATGATAGGTGAAGCAGGGCCCCAGACCCAGCTCCTGGCCCCGTTCCCTGACCCCACTCTGTTTCCCTTTGACAGTTACCACGTGCAGCTCAACAACAGCAACCTGTAAGGTCACCTCTTATCCCGCCTGACTCCCACTGACACTCGGCCCAACGCGTGATCCGCCCTCATGTGGCAAACAGAGCTCTGCCTACAAAGTGCCAGCTTTAACCCAGCTCCTCAGGCAATTCCCATAGCGCTATCCACTGAAGAATTATCGCTGTGACATTCCAGGGAGGAAAACCCCAGCATCTGCTGTTACTGGCTCCTTCTTTTTTAGACCAAATTGTCAGGCTGGCTGCCTCTGCCCTCGGCAGCCTCCCACAGCGCTGTCACTGCCACCGAAGCTGAGGATCCCAAAGTCTTTGTTCTCTTTGTTTGGAAGGTGGCTATGTCTGCAGGGCCCTCCTTCCTGCCCTCTCCTCTCAGCCCACTCCTACTTGCTCAGCTCAGGAGACTCTGTCTGGAGAGCAGGGAACCCCCCCGTGTAGTTCTCCTCTTTCCCTTTCTCCTCTCATCTTCCCTCCCTCCCTTTCGCCCTCTCTTAAGTATCCCTACCTTTCTTTCCCATCTGTTTTTCTTTGCCTGTTGCTCTTAGTTTATGCCCTTTCTGCTTTAAAGAGAAAAAAAGAAAAAGACTTCCAGTGATAAGCCATCGGCTCCCGGTTCCCCCTGAGCATCCTAATGAGAACGGGCCAGTCCTTACACTTCATCCTAGAACTATCAAAATGTCCTATTTGCCATTTCGTTGCACAGCGGGGAGATTAAGGGCATCTGTTAGGAAGCATAATTGTCACTGTTCAGTTCCATTATCCCAAGGAGCTGCCTCCTCTGACGTTACAGTGAGTGACCTTGAGCCGCCCGAGAAAAATGCAGTGTCTGTTCTAGCGTTCCCGGCCGCCAGAATTCCCCCAGGAGCAGTTGCGTCAAGGATGAATGAGATCAAGAGCAGCAAAATCGCATCATTCATCTGGTAGAGAGCGAGGTTTCAAGCTTTGCTTTATGTGGTTCAGAAGTGAGTTTTTGTTTTTTAAAGAGAATTTCTTTCTGGGGGAGGTGAAATTTCACCTTGTGGTATCAGTATTCTGTGATGACACCCAGACACCAGGGAGAAAGGAGCACTCAGGCCACCCTCCAGCCTGGCCCTTTGGCATTTCTCAGTGATGAACACGGGCCGGAGATAATCGGAACCCAGGAGACACAATTCTTGTTTGCAACGTGGTTCTGTTTTAGTCACGTCCCTGGATAGTGCAAAATGGTTTGCACTCAACTACTAACCTAAAGGTTGGCGGTTTGAACTTACCCAGTGAAGTTACAGAAAAAAGCCCTGGTCATTTCCTTCTGTAGAGATTACAGCCAAGGAAACCCTATGGAGCAGTTCTATTCTGTAACACAAGGGGTCGCCAGGAGTCAGAATCGACTCAACAACAACAGGGTTTGGTTTTTGTTTTTGCTTTCTGTTTTAGTCACAGTAGGGCCTTTCGGTCCAGATTTTTGTTTAGTCTCTCCCTGTCTCTCTCTGTACCTGCCTGTCTTACCCTTCCCTCAGCGATCCCACTTGTTTCTCTGCTTTCTGCACTCCTTGGTTTTCTATGGGCCATGTGAGTGTCACTCTCTCTTTCAATCATTGCCACAAAATGAGCTTAGGTGACCTCAGCCTGAGAGAGACCTAAGGTGCTGCAGCCTAGTGACGCTAACAGATGAGATGACACGCCCTGGTAACAGTGGGATAAACACTGCAGGTCCAAGTACTTACCACCAGATGGCACACTACTAAATTCTTTGCAGATGGCTTGGCTCTGAGAAATGTTTGTTCAAAAAAAAAAAAAAAAAATCAGTGGAAAGAACGAAAGGCCCCTCAGCCCAGTGGTCTCCAAATATATATATTTTTTATTTCTCACCATATTAATAAATTTTTTTGATCATGCACACATGCATCCATTGATTTGTAAGTATATATGTACTGCTATCCATCTGGAAACCCTGGTGACGTAGTGGTTAAGAGCTTCGGCTGCGAAACAAAAGGTTGCCAGCTGGTATTCACCAGGCGCTCCAGGGAAACTCTGTGGAGCAGTTGTACTCTGTCCTATAGGGTCACTATGAGTCGGAATCGACTCGACTGCAGTGGGTTGGTTTGGGTTTGGTATCAAACTGGAGCCCCGGTAGCACAATGGTTAAGAGCTTGGTTGTTAACCAAAACTTCAGCTGTTCGAATCTACCTGCTGCTCCTTGGAAACTCAATGGGGCAATACTACTCTGTCTTATAGGGTCACTGTGAGTTGGAATCGACTTGATGGCAATGGGTTCAATCTACATTGGTCGCATGTAACAACAACTATCAATCTGTATTAAATCTTGGTAAAGCTTAATAAAAATGTGTTTAGATAAAAAATTGAAATGGCTACGGAGACATTTTAATATTTTATTCGTAGAGTACAATGGACACCTCCCAGGGAGATCATTACTCTACCCCATATTTCCCTTCTCCAAAAGGGCCACATATCAATAAACATGTATATTTTGAGGACCTGTTGTATACTTGGAGCCCTGGTGGTACAGTAGTTAAGCACTTGGCTGCTAACCAAAATGTGGCAGTTCAAATTCAGGGCTCCTTGGGAACCCTGTGAGGCAGCTCTACTCTCATCCTGTAGGGTCGATGGGAGTTGGAATTGACTCAGCGGCAATGAGTTTGGGTTTTTTAATTTGTTTTGTTTTTAATTGTGTACTCAGTGTGTGTGTGCTTTTGTTTTTTTGTTTTGTTTTTTATTGTGTACTCAGTGTTTTGTGCATTGTGCAAAGGAGGAAAAACTATTTTAAAAAAGGACAAAATGTGTTCTCTATCCAAAAGGTTCTTATAGCTGTGGAGGCAGGATAAAGCATTAAACATAGAAGCTTTAAAGACGATATAAAACAGTATGCGTATATTAGCTAAGACTCTTGGTTGCAAAAAAGATAATCTACCCTTGGTAATTTCAGCACGAAAAGGAGATTTATTAGGAATTCATTAGGTAGCTTACAGAATCTCTTGCAGGACCAGAAAACCAAGTTTAGATGCGAAGCAGCAGCCAGGAGACATAATCAACCATCCAAGGGCTGTTCTGATGGAAATCACTGGTACAATTGCCTGTCACTCAGCACCAATGGTGCCAGGAACCAGAGAGTGGAACCTGTACTAGAGGTTCAAAGTGAAAACTAATACACTGACCACCGTATTTGCAAAAAAAAAACTGAGCTCCCTGTAGGCAGCCACTCTTTTGCAAGGGTCACTTCCACATTCCAAGTCATATGTGGCTGAGCCTGGACCTCATCCAGAACCAAGCTTCCAGGGAATCTGTTTAATTCTCCTGCTTCTGCTGTAGGGAAAGGAACAAGAAGCTGCAACAAATGTCCAGTGGGCCAGTACACAGCACTCGCCACATTGCAACAGTGCCAGTTTGAGGAGAAAAGAGAAAGTGTTTTGAGCACTCCGATGTCATCTGAGAGGCTAATTCAGGACCTGTGAGCTGTGACCCCAGGCTCTGTTTGGGTGGGTCTCAGTCTGAGCCAACCAAGGATTCCTGCTACAACAACAACAAAAAAAATACAACAGGGAAGTTGTAAAAGTCTTTGCTACCTGAGGCAACTTCACCTAAAGTACCAGAAGTTCCTTGTATTTATTCTGATACGTCTACTTTTCCTCTCCCAATTGTACATCTGGTTTTCACCCTCTGCTGCATTTTAACCTCCAGATTCTCCTTTGCTCTTCTGTTTTTACTTATTTGCCTGACTTTTAAGCTCAATTTTATATTGACCTCCATTTCTCCCTGTTTCTTGGCTCCTCTGTGCAAACAAATATTTGATTCATTGCTTCGCCCTAAAACTTTGGCTTTTATCTTACCCCTTGTCTTGCTCCAGCATCATCCCCTGCCTCTGCCTGAATCCCACCTTACTCCTCATCTCCTTAATCTATATGGGCTCAGCCTCAGCCTTAGACCTAAAGGAAGTGGTCTCTGAGAAATGGGTTATATGGATAATTTGAGGAAGGGTATTCTTCAAGGGGACAACTGGGGGCAGGGTTACTCTATGGCTGGCCTGGAGGGCAAGGCAGAGAGCTAGTGACAAATAAGAGTATGAAAGGCCTAGATAAGCAGGAAAAAAAATACATATCTTTATAAGAAAGTTGAAATAAATGATATAATTTACCAAAAACTGAGTATTCCTTGATGTCTTAGTTAGATTATGGTGACAAAACACTGAGCACTAAAATAAAAGTGGTTTAAACTGCTCAAAGTTTATTTCCCTGCCATAAAAATCCAAGCAGATACTGTAGCTCTGTTCACAAAAGGTGTCAGGATTCAGCTGCTCGTTAAAGTTGTCCAGGCTTCAAGAAATGGCTTCCAACTCTAGGCTTCCACCATCTTGTCCAACAAGAAGAAGGAAATGGGAAGGGAAACCATGCTCTTCCCTTTAGGAGCACATCCCAGAAATTGCACACATCACTCCCTCATAACTAATTGGCCAGAAAGTAGCCACCTGACCACACGAATGTGCAAGGAAAGCTGGGTAATATGGCTTTCACTGGTCGTGTGCTCAGCTAGAACTTCTATTGCTATCCAAGAAGGAGAAATGAATATTGGAAGATGACTAGAAATCTTTGCCACATTTAGTATTCCTCTTTGTGACTAGGCTTTTGGAGCAGTTCTCAGGGAAAGATCACCACTGTCTCTCAGGATAAGAATTACCAAGGGAGTCTTCCTTTCTCAGAGTTTGAGTCAATGAATAGCCAATGCCTTCTTAGAAGGAGTCCCTGAGTGGCACAAACAGCAAAGTGCTCAGTTACTAGCCAAAAGACTAGCAGTTCAAAGTCACCCAGAGGCATCTCAGAAGACAGGCCTGGCTATCTGTTTCTGAAAGGTCACAGCCTTGAAAGCCCTAGGGACCACAGCTCTACTCTGCACATGTGGGGTTGCCATGAGTCAGAATCGACTCAACAACAACTAACAACAAGACATGTTAGAAAACATCGTAGTTACTGAAGTACATGGTACCCTCATATAGGAATTAATAAAGGCAGAGGAAAGAATGCAAGCTGACCTTGCACTGTCACCCTCCATTGACAACCCTAATCCACAGCCTGGCTGAGAGCCTAGGGGAGCACTTCAGAGCACTGAGTCAGGCCACACAGCTCTAGGTTGAAATCCCAGCTCTCACACCAACTACCTGTATGATCTTGAGCACTTTGCCTTCCCTCTCCGTGCTGCCATTTCCTCATCCATAAAAGGGATAGTAATAGTACTGCCTCATAAAATTGGTCTGAGGGTTAAAGCAGCTAAGGCATACGCATAGGACCGTTGCTATAGTAATAGCTCGATGATTCTTGGCTATTAATATTTTACTGACTGCAAACATAAAAACACCTCCTCTCACCCCCACCTTTTGGTTAGCAGGCAAGCTCTTACCCACTGTGCCACCAGGGTTCCCGTTGCAAGGTAGCAAAAAATAAATTTAGAGAGTTCAATTCAAGCATTCATCAATAAACACTGATAAAATGTGAAACCATCTAACAATGAAACTCTCCAACTGTTTCCAACCCATCTGAGAAAGAAATTCTCAGCACCTCCTATGGCAGTGGGAACACTTGCTACAACGGTCGCAACTAAGCATCATCAGGAGCATAATTAATAAGTCAATGCTTTAACTCCCCAAATGGGTCTCTATTTCCTGGTTTACACTACCGTATCTTGACCCAAACTATCTGG
This sequence comes from Loxodonta africana, assembly GCF_030014295.1. NCBI lineage: Eukaryota > Metazoa > Chordata > Mammalia > Proboscidea > Elephantidae > Loxodonta > Loxodonta africana. Next base: position 62,929,557 of record NC_087343.1, read on the forward strand.
AAAAACCTTGGAAAATTAGAAACTATGTCCATATATACCCTTCCCCCAACTCCCTGCAGCCTACTGCATTTGTTGAGTACAAAGGTGATTCTCGGTGGTATGGAAGGAGAGTAGAGGTCCCTTTAGCAAACTTCTCAGAATCACCTGGGGAACTTTTCAACCTCGAACTACATACATCCTCCCACAGACTGGAATACTCACTCACTCACTAATGATATGCTAGAGCCAGCTTTTACTAGCTCACAAGAACAGATTGTATACGTCTCTTCCAGGTTCAGTGACATCCCGTTAGTAGCTTGAAATCAGATATGTTGAGGGTGTTTACACCATGGACATTGGCAATCATTACAAACCCGTACTTTCCTCCTGTCCCCAGATAGTTTTTTTGTTTAATGTTTACCAGAAGAATTCTGCCACCCACTGTTGAGAATCACTGTAGTAAAACCTGCTGCCATCGAGTTGATTCCGACTCATAGTGACCCTATAGGACAGAGTAGAACTGCTACATAGAGTGTCCAAGGAGCGCCCGGTGGGTTCGAACTGCCAATTTTTTTTTTTTTTTGGTTAGCAGCCATAGCTGTTAATCAATGCTCCACCAGTGTTTCCCACCGTAATAAGGACTCATGTTATCAATGAAAATGTACTATATCAGCCTTTTGGCATGTTGTGGTGGGAAAAAGGTTGAGAATTCAATGCTCGACAATATATGAAGAACTTTTTTTTTATGCTGGGAGCTGCACGGCCTCTGTTCTTCAAAATGGTCAGATGTGTGATGATTATAGGCTTCCATGAAAAAGCACCTTTAGGTGAAGATACCCAGGGAGTATCAGACACAGTCAGTGCCTTGTATGATAGAGAGTACATATACCATAAAACAATGACTGATATGTAATACACGGTAATATATGGAGAGGTACCAAATAACTGGTGTAGATAATTAGTACGCAAAGGAGTTAAAGGAGGGTTGATTGAGTGTCTCTTCTGGGTGCCACGCACAGCGGTAGGTTCTGGGTATTTTACAGAGCAAAACAGACCAGGTCACTTCATTCCCACCTAGTTTCGTGTCTTTCAAGGTGTGGTCTGAACCAGTCATATCAGAACCATCAAGGATAACAATAAAAAAAAAAAAAAATAGCTATCGTGTATTAAGGATGTGCTATGTGCCAGCCACTGAACTAAGTGCTTTACATGCATTATAATTTCATTTACAGACTGTGTTAGTCATCTAGTGCTGCCATAACAGAAATACAAGTAGACGGCTTTAACAAACAGATGTTTATCCTTTCACAGTCCAGTAGGCTAAAGTCCAAAGGCAGGGTGCCAGCTCTGAGGAAAGGCTTTATCTCTCTGTCAACTCTGGAGGAAAGTCCTTGTCATCAATCTTCCCATGTCTAGGAGCTTCTCTGTGCAGGAACCTCATGTTCAAAGGACATGCTCTGCTCCCAGTGCTGCTTTCTTGGTGGCATGAGGTCCCCATGGCTCTCTGCTTGCCTCTCTCTTTTATATCTCAGAAGGGATTGCCTTCAGACACTATCTAATCTTGTAGACCTCATCAATATAATTGCTGGTAATCCATCATATTAACATCATAGCGATAGGATTTACAACACGTAGGAAAATCTCATCAGATGAGAAAATGGTGGGCAATCACACGATACTGGGAATCATGGCCTAATCAAGTTGACACATAGTTTGGGGGGACACAATTCAATCCATGACACAGACCAACCCTATATTTAATCTATTATTGCTATCCCCATTTTACAGAGAAAACTGAGACAAAGAGAAGCCAATTACCTTGCCAAAGGTCACACAATTAAGAAACAGCACAGCCATGACTCATACCTGGAAGTCTGGGTTCAGTGCCTGTGTCCTTAACTACTACATTAAAAAGACAGATCCCTGCTACTAGATCCCAAGAATCTGCATTTTTAACTGGTTCCCTGATTGACTGTGATGCCTACAAATAGTTAGACCAATGGCTTGGTGGTGAAGTCAGCCTTAAAATTAAATAAGCAATCATAGGAAAATAATGCTTGATAGAGGCACGGAAAGGGGAATGTTATGGAATGAATTGTGTACCCAAAAAGTATATATTGAAGTCTTAATCCCTGTACCTATGACTGTGGCCCTGTTTGGAAACTGAAAGTTTCTTTTGTCATGTTAATGAAGTTATACAGGGGAAGGGTGAGACCTAAATCAATTCCCTTCTGAATGGTGTCTTATAAAATGGGAAGAATAGACAGAAAGACATAAATAGGTGAAGACAGACGTCATATGAAGATACATCTACAAAAAGTCAAGTAATGCCAAGAAACTTCAGGGGCTATAGAAGCAGAAAGAAACAAGGATATTCTCCTAAAATCCCCAGAGAGAGAGAGAGCCTAGCCCTGCCAACAATACCCTGAATTTGGACTCGTCACTTCCAAAACTGTGAGACAATAAATTCCTGTTCTTTAAACCCACCCATTTTTGGTACTTTTTGTTACGGCAGCACCATGTAATTAAGGCAGGGAAGTACAAGATGCTAAGGAAGTATAAACGCATGATTTCTTTAATAAGAATCAGCACAAACCTGGTTCCTATGAGCCGGAGATTAAAGATGTCCCAAATGCCCAATTTCTCCAAGCCGCTGTACCACTCCATCATCCCTAAAATCAGCTATTCCTTCTCACCACCCAACAGTCTCCCTCCTGTCTTTGGGTTCCGTAATTCACACAACGTCTCATAGAACCCGGGTACTGTCCTTACAGTTAAGAAGTATATTGGGAAAGTAACAGGTTACAGCTTGGGATCAGGTTCCACCAGGAAGTAACAGGAACAACTTAAGAAACAACCAAGACAGCTCTCAGCTCCTTCTTAGGCGCTCCTGCAGGCAGGTAGGAAGGTGAGGCCCCAGTCAAAGAGACAGGTAAGAGAGACAGGTGAAAGTCAGTAAGGGTCTCCTGCATATGGTGGGGCTGTCTGTGCACAGCATAGAGTGGCTGCATCCATCTAGAAAAGGCCGTTTTTGTAATTCAACCTGTCTTCCTGCGGTGGTACAAATGGTTAACACACTTGGCTACTAACATAAAGTTTGGAGGTTCGAGTCCACCCAGAGGAACCTCAGAAAAAAGGCCTGGCAATCTACTTTCAAAAAATCAGCCCCTGAAAACTCTATGGAGCAGAGTTCTACTCTGACACTCACGGGGTCACCATAAATTGCAATGGACTTATCAGCAACTGTTCTGTTTTTTTCTACATACCTTTATGCACAAAGATATGGCATGGGTCTGTCGAGAAGGGCTTCATTTATAACCTGGATTCAGTTAGGATAATGGGTAGCTGTTGAAGGATTTTTAAAACAGGAGTGACATGGTCAGATTTACGTGTTTGAAGGATCATTCTGTGAAGGACACAGAATTCTATGAGTATATATATATAAAAAAAAACTGTCACTGCAGAGGCAATCTCATGTGTTACAGGGTAGAACTGAGCTCCATAGAGTTTTCTGTCTGGTAGGAGCAGATTGGCAGGCCTTTATTCCATGGCGCCACTGACTGGGTTTAAACCACCAGCTTTTCAGTTAGTTGTTGTTGGGTTCCATCGAATGGATTCTGACTCATAATGACCCCATGTGACAGAGTAAAACTGCCCCATAGGATTTTCTTGTCTGTGATCTTTAAAAAAACAGATCGCCAGCTCTTCCTTCCCAGAGTCACTGAGTGGGTTCGAACTGTCAACCTTTTGGTTAGTAGCTGAGAGCAAACTCTTTTTGCTACCCAGGGACCTCCTCTATAAGCACCAGAAAACCAAAAAAAAAAACCATTCTGTCCAGTTGATTCCAATTCATAGTGACCCTATAGGGCAGAGTAGAACTGCCCCATAGGGTTTCCAAGAAGCAGCTGGTGGATTCAAATTGCTGACCTTCTGGTTGGCAGCCAAGTTCTTAACCACTGTGCCCTGGCTCCTCTATGAGCACAGAGGTTGTAAATCTGACTCCTTGATGAGGTCCCCCTGTGGCTCCTCCTTTCCCCTGAGGCTACAGATTCCTACCCACCCACTGAGACGCTGAGTTTTCTCACTTACACTCCAAGATGTCACTCAGTCAGACTTACCCACTCTTAAACTGTCTATGTGCAGCAGCACACTTAATCCTCACAACTGCATTTACACAGAAAGAAACTGAGGTTCAGAGAGGTTAAGTGATGCCCCCAAGGCCACACAACTGCAGAAACAGAATTTGAAAACAAGTTTTTTTCCCCCCAAAAGCTCTTACCTCTGTACTCAACTGCCTCCAACCCCACGTAAACTGAGTGAAACCAGACTCTCCTAGGATTCCTCGTTAGTAAAACCCTCCGGGGAAACTCTGAAGCACTCAATTTCTTCCTGAACCTTCCATGCCACAGAGTAGCCATGAATGAATCAAAGCTACTTGTAACGGACAGGACTGGTTCAGCTCAAAGTGACAGAAACACAGCTCATACTGACTCAAGCCAGAAATTTAGATAGCTCATGTAACTAAAAAGTCTGATTTCAAGCCCAGTGGGTCATAAGGCTTGGTGACTCTCTCTCTGTCTTGGTTTTGCTTCTCTCTCTGTGTGCCTTGATCCGCAAGCAAGCTTTCCTGGTGGAAACAAGGACAGGCAATAGCAGCTCTAGCTGCTTAGCCACCTCACGGCGGCGGGGGGTGCGGGGGGATGCCTTTCTCAGTGGATCCAGAGAAAGTCCTAGCTCGAGATTGCGTTGGCCAGGCCTGGTGCATGTGCGCCCCTCTTGAGGGGGATAAGGTGAGCCCCACTTGGTCACATGGTGTGAAAGTGGGTGAGTAGTGCTCTGCAAAGGAAAATGGACATGCTGTTAGCAAAGAAAGGAAAATTCAATGGAAGTCAGGGTGAAAAAAATAGGCGTTCAGAGCCCTACAGAATTTTCTAATCCCTGCTACTTAGACCCGCCAAAAGCACACTTTTCCTACAGATTTCTGGGCCTTTCTGACGGCAGTGATAATTCAAGACCCTTCCTGATGAGAACTTTCAACAAAAATGTCTGAATTTCTCTTTTCAGTTTTTCTTATTTTTGTTTTTTAGCATTTTAACATAAGAAACAAATTGAATGAAGTTCTAAGGGAAGTGAAGTCATTGATTTTGTGAAAATATTCAAGAATGTACTTAAATAGTTAGAAGTGTAGTAAGACAGTAAAAAAAAAAAAAAAAAAAAAAACTGAAGAAAGAGAACATTGTTTAGTTTAACAAGGATCAGCTGCCAAAAAGAATGAACAAGGTAGGAGACAGAAAGGAAAAAAAAATTTTTTTGAAAATTGAGATTTCAGAGAAGGGAGGCTAGTCAATGATGGACATTTCAAGAAAGCAGAAATCCACCAACTTAATCAAGGTTTTTCTACCTTAAAATGCCTGAGCTAACTGGTATGCAGCTTTTCCTAACATGAAAGGTCGTAGAGTAAACCAAGCAAGCAGGAAAAAATTTTTGCCGCACTAAGTGCTTCCTCCATCACCATGGCAACCTCACAAGTGGAGAATGGTGAGACTGATGACGTTGTAATCTGGTCATTTGTCTCTTCCACCTTCATTATTTTTCAGTGTTCAGGATGATGATAATAACATTCCTTTACTTTCTTTATTCCATGCAAGCTTTTCTTACTGAAGTTGTTAGAAATTGTAATTGCTATTCTGTATATTTCATAAAAAAAAAAAAATTTCATAAAGATAATAAATCATTTAGAGAAATTTAAAAAGGATTTGAGAGAAAAATAAAAGAAAATTCCTTTTTTCCATGTTTGACTTACTAGTGGTTTATTATTTTAGGATAACTCTATCCAGCTGTATGGGAGAAGTGTCTCACCAGTGGTCATATGTATTCACTACCACCCAGTATAGACGCATTGAACATTTCAGGTGCGGATAATAACATTTTACAGTTGAGTGATTTTGGGTTTTGTTTTGTTGTTGTTGTTTTAGGATAATAACATGGATGGTTGTGTTAATTCAGTCACAACCATCATTATTATCTTTGAAATCATCAAAATAGTTACTGCGTATTAAGTGCTTTTCATGTGCTAGTCACCATGTTAAAAGCTTCCTGTGTCCCCATTTTACATGTGAATAAACTGAGGCTTAGAGCGCTCAAATAACTTGCTCAAGAGGATGGATTTAGGGAACAGTAGAACCAAGGTTCACGCATTGGGCTGGTTATCCAGGTTAGCACCCCACATTAATGAAGGCTTCATTCAGGAGCCCTAGTGTCACAGTGTTTAAAGCGCTGGGCTCCTAACTGGAATTTTGGTGGTTCAAACCCACCAGCCCCTCTGTGGGAAAAAAATGTGGCAATCTGCTTCCCCAACTGTCCTACAGGGTCATTATGAATCGAATTGACTAGACGACAGTGTGTTTAATCACAGATTAAATGTTTTGTTGTTGTTGTCGTCAAGGAGTCGTGGTGACCCCCGTGTGTGCAGAGTAGAGCTGCTCCAATAGGATTTTCAAGGCTGTGACTTTGGAAAACAGATCACCAGTTCTGTCTTCCAAATCACCTCTGCGTGAGTTTGAACCTTCTGGCTAACAGTCAAGTTCTTAACCATTTGCGTCACCCAGTGACCTGATTAAATGCTTACTGAGACCAATTAACCTCACAACGTTCTGAAGCAATTAGCCTCACTGTGTTCTAAGGACAGGGAGTTCATTCTTGCCCCTTGCCACTGAAACAGCTAAGGCAGTGTACGTTCTTCAACTACCAGACGTTCACCTCACGATGTGCACAGCTAATAATCCGCATCATCCCCATTATATGGGAAGCCTAGTGTATGATTCGTCTATGTTATATTTATTATACTAGATTAAGTTGCTTGGGATTTTTATTTATTGACTGCCTACTACGTACAAAGCACTGAGCCAGCAACTTCAGGAAGAACAAGTATGAATAGGATGTAATCATTGTTTCAAAGAATTTATAGCCTGGAACAGGGTGGGAAAGGTGGGAGAAGCTACAATGAGCACTCTATGAGTAAAACAAGCCATAATTTGAAGAGCACCATTAAAAAAAAAAAAAGCTGTAAACCCAGTGTTATAGGAGTTCAAAGAGAGGGGAATGGTGTCCGTTTGTGGAAAGGCTTCAGAAAGGATGTACCATTTGATTTGGTCCTGGTAGATTTGGCAGGATTTCAATATGCATGGAGGGAAGGAGAAGAGGGCATGCCAGGCAGAAAGAGCAATATAAGAAAAGGCAGGTAACGTGAACGTGTGGTCACACACACACACACACACACTCACGTGATGAATGAAGGAACCAAATCTAGTTGTAGATAAATATGTGTGTCTGGGGAGTAATAAGAGGTATGGCTAGAAACAGATTGGCAATTGCATTAGTTTCCTGTGGCTGCCATAACAAAATTCCACAAACTGAGTGGCTTAAAAGCACCAAAATGTACTGTCTCACAGTTCTGGAGTCTAGAAGTCTGAATTCAGGGTTTTGGCAGGGCCATGCTTTTTCTGATGGCTCTAGGGAAAGATTCTTCCTTGTCTCTCCCAGATTCTGGTAGTCCCAGACCGTCCTTGACTTTGGTAGCATAACTCTAGTCTCGGCCTCCATCTTCACGTGGCCATCTTTCCTATACGTCTATGTTTCGTCTCTTTTTACAAGAACACCAGTCAGATTGGATTAGGGTCCACCCTACTCTGGTATGACTTCATGTTAACTAATAACATCTTGAAAGATTCTCTTTCCTAACAAGATCACTACATTCTCAGGTACCAGAAGTCAAAAGTATCTTTTGGAGAGACCCAGTTCAACCCATAGCAGAGATTCTGTGCCTGGACTTTATTGCCAAACTGAAAGGTTGGGCTTGCTTTGTTAGGTCATGGGGAAGACCTGCAAACCATTGAGCAAGAAGCAACTGGACTAGATAGCAGTAACCAATTGGACTGGATATGACCAGGTTGTTATGACGACTACTTACAAAGTATTTTAGGCCAGCTCTTCTCAAACTTTGACATGCCTAAGAATCATCTGAGGAAAACCTGGTGGCATAGTGGTTAAGAGCTATGGCTGCTAACCAAAAGGTCAGCAGTTCAAATCCATCAGCACTCCTTGGAAACCCCATCAGGCAGTTCTACTCTGTCTTATAGGGTTGCTATGAGTCGGAATCGACTCGATGGCAATGGGTTGGTTTTGGTTCTGTGAAAGAATCATCTAGGGATCTTGTTAAAATGTGGATTAGCATTCAGTAGTTTTGAGATGGAGTTTGAGAGTCTGCATTTGTAACAAGCTCTGAAGTGACATCAGTGTTGCTGGTCCCCAGAACACACTTCGAGCGGTAGCAAGGGATTGGAGTTTAGACAATTACACGAAGTAGAAAAGTTGAAATAATTTCAATTTTTTAAAGCTGGTTTTCAAATAAATTTACTCTAAAACTTTCTTACTTTTTATTAAGCCAAAAACTCAAAAGCCTAAGTCTCTATAAAGTAATTCCTTAGACATTCTTAGGCAGTTTACATCATTTGTTATTCCCAGACTTTCATCTGCCCAGTTACGTTATTTGCTATTTTGCATTTTCAACTGCAAATCTGAAATTTCTACCCACATCTCCTCCTGTCCCCCCATTTTTTTTTTAACTATATAAATACAATCTTGAAGAATAGGAAGAAACAAACAAACTAAATGAGGTCATTTAAGCAATGTGTGGTTTCAGCTGCAGGTTTTTGCAATCTGCAAGGGAAGCAGCAAGCATGTGGATGTATAAATAGAGGTGTGGAACAAGTTCACGGAAATTTATTCTCTCGCTGTATAAGGATGAGCTAACATTTAGAATGCAGGGCTCATAGCTGGTTGTCTTCGTGAGAAGTGGGATACTGCTTACACAGAGGACAATTTGAGCAATTTAGGTCTTTCCGTCACTTGCTGTGGACCAGGTGCTGGGCTTTGGCCTCTGGAGCAAATTAAACTGAAGGTATTTAATAGCAGCCTACATCTTAAAGGCTGAAATAGGAAACACAGCAGAGGACTTGAAACTAGGTCAAGGAGGGAACTCTAGTGAATCTCCTGAAATGGCTTCCTTTTCAAACGTTATAATTCTCAGATTAGCCATTTTCAAATGGGAAGCATGTTTTCCCCAGTGGTATCCTTCCTGAACCCCTAAAGTAAGATATGTAATTAGTTGTGCGTAGAGAAATACAGGAACAAAATGAAAGCCAGCCATGTACCCCTCACTTCTACACTGTCCAACTTTCTGTTCCTGTCCTTTCCCCTTCCATGTTATACTGCTTCCTGGCCACATGGTGTCATGAAGATGGGAGCAAATTGACCTGGAATGAGAAACAGATTAATTCAAAGTTTGGGATTTTTGTAATTTAATACACTATGGATGGATCATCTGGCCGATCTGATTGACTGAACAGATGATAGCAGTGTACATGCACAAGCCCTGGTCAATCTCCTGTCCAATGTCCACTTATATACCAAGGTAGAGATTGTTGTTGTCGCATGCCATCAAGTCGATTCTGACTCATAGCAATCCTCTATAGGACAGAGTAGAACTGTCCCATAGGACTTCCTAGGCTGTAATCTTCATGGGAGCAGATCGCCAGGTCTTTTCTCCTATGGAGTGACTGGTGGGTTTGAACCCTCGACGTTTGGGTTAGCAGTAGAGCACTAATCATTGTGCCACTAGGGCTCCTAAGGAAGAGATGAACTGCCAGCCTGAAGCAAGGTTAGAGGTTTCACTTATACTTTCTAAAACCCCATTAGCATTCTCTTACATGTAATGGCATTCCTTTGTGAGTAAAGAAATAAAATCTTGCCTATCCAACACAAATATTTCCTTCTAGAACTTAATGTGTCACAAAAAGGACATATTATAAAGTGAGTAAGCAATCATTCTTATGTCAGATTAAAATATGTGAGACAAGACATTGAAGCCATAGGTGCTTTCATTGAAAACAGTGTTTATGGCAGACAGCCTGTTATGGATTGAACTGTGTACACCTCCCAAAAAGTTACCTTAAGCCCTAATCCCTTTACCTGTAAATATGACCCTGTTTGGAAAATGGCTCTTCTTTTGTGATGTTAATGAGACCATAAAAGAGTAGAGTGAGTCTTAAACCTCATCACTTCTGAATGGTGTCATAAAAAGAGCTGAATAGACACAGAGACACACACAGGAGTAAGACAGACACCTAGGAATACCAAGAAACTCTCAAGACTACTGACAAGGAAGGACTCACTCCTAAAGCTGATGCCCTGAAAACTACGGGAAAATAAATTCCTGTCCTTTAAAGCCACCCACTTTTGGTAATTTTTGTTATGGCAGCACTAGGTAACTAAGACATAGTCATTGTGTGATGTCTATGTCCTTTGAGGAAAAAGCGCCCCACTGAGGAAAGGGGCCCCAAGCAGGAAGATCAGTAGGAGCAGCAATGTTAAGGTCATTATCACCCACCTTGATATAAAAGCTACCAATCTCTAGCTGACTTGCACTTACTCAAGTTACCGCCTTATTTGACTCACACCTTTTGTCTTACAAGAGATGAAAGGAGAAAGAAGCAAGCAGAGAGAATAGGGAGCTCGCTACCACCAAGAAAAACAGCCAGGAGTGGAGCATGCCCTTTGGACCCGGTGTCCCTGTGCTGAGAACCTCCTAGACCCAGGAGAAAATTGATGTCGAGACACATGGAGATCTCCAAGGAATGCCAGGTCCACAGATGTTGAAAGGAGACAAGGACCTTCCACCAGACCTGACAGAAAAAAAGCCTTCCCCTAGAGCTGATGCCCTGAGTTTAGACTTTTAGCTTCCTAAACTGTGAGAAAATAAATTTCTATTTGTTAAAGCCATCCACTTGTGGTATTTCTGTTATAGCCACACTAGATAACTAAGACATTCCTCAACCATCTTTCCTACTCACTACTTTCCCAAACGGTGTGCTTAGTCCAGATATTTTTCAGAATCTGAGCTGTATGAGTGCAGTGAAGACAAAGAAATGGTAGAAAGTTCTCTAAAGCTTCTGGGTCATTGTTTCAAAAAAAGAATTTCTTTGCAAAATAATTTTTCCCTTCCTTTTTCTGTCATTCCATGACAGCTTCCCCTGCTATTCAAAGCCTTCGTGCCATCATTTGGAATGCAGCTTGCATCATTGGTGAGCACTGTCACTGAAATCTCTCTCAAAGGCTGTCACGAGGAGAAGATCCTCGGTGAGTCTCAGAGCTATTGTCTGTGACTACAGTGAGTGTACAGATCACCATGGCAACACATGCTGTGCAAAGAAGAACAGCATTATTATTCCCTCATCGGTGATGCTACAGAAAGAGCCTTGAGTTCTCAGTCTCAACCTCTTATATATCCTGTTAGGCCTTTCACCACCTCTTGGTGCTAGAAGCCACCTTTTCCTTCCTGGTAACTAGATTGCAGTCAACGTGCTGGGAAATGCTATATATAAAATAGATATATCAGTGCATCATCTGCTATGCATCTGAGCATACCTAAAACACTATATATACCTAAAATGGAGCCCTAGAGGGAAGGGGGAGTCCAAGAATTCTGAATCATTTTCCTAAATGCCTGTCTTTAAATTACTGAAAAAAAAGGATAACAAGATCTTAAATTTTATGTCACTTACTGTCTTGCATTTAACACTTCTCAATATTTTTCTTTACGTTATTACCAAAATTCTAAAGGCTATTAAAATTTCTTATCACCAATGAAGAAGGGACTATGGTGAGGTTGAAGACAACAGTACCTACCTTTTGAGATGAAATCTGCAAAAGCTAACATGGCTCTTTTTCCTTCATAAGAGTTATACTCTTCTCTCTTCCTTAGAGAAAGC